>NC_088794.1:49294297-49594693 GCF_011386835.1 Chrysemys picta bellii | reverse complement strand
TGCCCATCTTCCAGCTACAGATGCAGTGAACATGCTCATCCATTATCATCTTTCTGCCATGCTGACATTGCTCAAAGCTGAGTAGTCTCTCTTCCTCCTGAAGAGTCAGGAAACAGACATTTGGGGTTGAGGGGAAGAAAGCATGAAAACTATGCAAATCAAGAAACTTGGAAATTAATAGGAATAGAGGCCCTGAGACAGATGATGAAGCAAGAGTGTGTTGAATCACTGACCGAAAAATACAAATACGTGAAGACTGACCATGGAACCAAATTTTCTCCAAGGTCCATGGAGGCTGGCAATTCATCAGTGTTTCTGCTCTAGCAGCCACAAAAAAGAAAACAGACCTGTCTAGAAGGCAGGGAAAGCTACAAATAAAAGATTATCCTGCCCTGCCAGGATAGGTTAAAACAAGCTAGAGTAGCCAGCTGCAGTTGTGCTGTTCCTACATGGAGGTTCACTGATGACAGCAGTCAAGAAGGTACTGACTGGAATGTTCAAACAGCAGCAGTTAAGCTTAGGGATAGTGCACAATCACCGCAGAAGATGTGGTTTGTGCTCCTGCTACTACAACCCTTAGAAGGCAAAATACCCTTAAATCCTGGTACCCAGAAGTGAAAATCCTGCACAAATGATATTTTTAAGAAAGAACATTTATGGGGAAATACTCTGTAGAATATCAAAGTATTACTAAAATAGTTCTGGATTATAGACCAGGACATTTTAAAAATATTTTTTGATAATGCAGTTGCTATTTCATCTTTCATTTTAATTAGATTTAGCTTTGTCACTGTTCTCTAAAAAAAAAAAAATCTCAGTGCAACAAAAAAACCACATACACACAAAACCCAAACCACTTCTAGCTATCTAGCCACTTTTAGCTAGTTACAGAATCCCCCCAGTTTTTGTTTTTAACCTATCATGCTATTTAACAAAGCTGCTGCTTTGAAACACATTTGTAAGTGACACAAAAATAAATAAAATGCTAAATGTGCCCATGCATACAGCATAAACCTTCTCCCTCTGCCTCAGCAGAGGGCTTCTGTTGACAAGCGGTGACTCAGGCAGTGACACAGAGGTGGTGTTTGGATGTTCAGGATGTGCAATTACAATTAATCAAAGGAACCCCTAACTAGGATGAACTATTGCACATCTACCAATCCTAAATTTTTTAACAGGCCCGTCATTCTGAGATCATGGGCAAAATTTTCCAAAGCACTTAAGTAACTTGTAGCACTTTTTCAAAGTGACTTAAATGCCTAACTCACTTAAGTGTTTTGAAAATTTTACTCTTAGTCAGATAAATAATTTTAATGTAGTTTCAGGTAGACCCCTACCGATTTTTTTTACCATAATTCTTCCTATGTTTAAAAATTATTTTTTCTCCTGTTGCTATGCAAGACCACCTATTCTAATGGGATAGCAGTAGCTATATATTAAATGTAGACAAAATACACAAAAAGTAAATAAAGAAAATATTTTTTCTCCAATCTGTTACTGTGTTGACAGTTGAAAAGTCACTCATTTTGTTACACCTGCAATATTTTAATTTTAAGCCACACATTCAGATAGGTTCAATAAGAAAATTCTCAGAAGAGCGACAAAAAGACGACTTTTTTTAAGCTCTTTGTTTAAAAAAACCCGTTAAATTAGTAATTCACTTGTTGATAAACATTATGCATTTGATTAAGCCTGGAGACACATCTGCACCAGGAATTTCAAGCTGGTTTCTTAGAATTTGGGACATTTTAACAACTGATAAACATGAACAGGATGACACAAACATCTAACTTTTGATGACACAGCAACCTTAGATTTAATTTTCTATAGAATAGTGATCTATTTCAGAATGTAAAAGGGGCCTGGAGTCTGTATCTATACTTAAGTTTTCTAAAGCCAGTAGCATGCTGATTCTAAATTATTGAAAAAAGATTAGAGTCAAGCCTTGAAGAAACAAAGGTCTTAATTGTGCTATCCCTTGCTAAGATAAGTAGTCTTTACAAAAAACAAATCTCCTTAAGGCCAAAGGAAGGACTATTTGAGAAAGATATTTGACCCTATGTTAATAATGCAAATAAATTCTACCAGCAGAACAAGCTTTTGGGGGAAGGGGGTATAGATCTATTTAAATGATTTTTTTTATAAACATTCCCACTTTGTACACATAAATAGTCATTGGGCCCGAGAGACAGACTGAAAATGCGTGTATAGCCTGGTGGTTAGGACACTTACATGGGAGGTGGGTCCAGTCTCCTTACTCCAATCACTCATTATTTATCCGAAGTGGAACAGCTTTGGAAACTATGGGGCTGAGCTCTCACATGCTCCTTCTTACACCCAAAGGTTTTGGGGGTAAACCTGAGACCTGATCCTCCCACTCCAGTTTCTAGGAAATATGTATGGTTTACCTTTCTCCTTCAAGAGACTGGCTGCCCCCATAATGGGTTGAGCTTCCCCACACATCCTGGAAATATTACAAGCACCAATTCTTCAGAGCAAAAAGGGAGAAATAGGGTAGGGCTGCTTCCCTGTGAGGCATCTCTGACTGCTTTTAAACAGCAGAGGAGTCAAGCAAGGGAAATTCTTCAATCCTTCCCACACAGCCAAATTCCTTTTTCTGCCCCACCATCTTGGAGTTCAGGGCGCAGGGACTCCAGTGGCCTAACCTCAGCTTCTCTAAGGGAGGAGTATTAACGCCCCCCCGACACACACTCTGCTGGGATGGCCTTTTGTTCCCCACATAGTAAGTCAAGGTAAGCAGAATTCCTTTTCCTCCCTGGCTCAGGGTCCTTTACATCTTCACAGACCATCAGGCAGTCCCAGGCTGCCACGGTCGAGGGGGCAAGATTACTGCCTACCATCAGTGGGGAAAATGAGTCAGTGCTGAGTAACCAAGAATGCTACTGGGAGTGGTGAGACAACAGTACAGTGAGGAGATGCGGGGGGCCAGAACTCCACTGTGAGTAAGGAAACAGAGACGCAGCTAACAGGTGCTAGGATTCAAGACTCTGCAGGGAAAGAGAACATGAGGCACAGCCAAAGGTGATGTGTGTCAGAGCTCCCCTGGAATGAGGGAGACAGTGGGTAGTTAAGAGTGCTGCCAAATTCATGATACGTGGCAGAGAGTAGGAAAAGCCTCAAGTGGATGTGAAGCAACTTCGGGGGGGGGGGGGGGGGAGTGTAACTGTTAAGGATGGGGAATGGTGCCCCTTACTCTATGGTTTCAGGGTGGTCTGCTGAAATGTAACTAAACCTGAGGGAGACTGGGGAAGAAGACACATCTAACCCCTCCTTTAAGGGATGTAAACGTGGTAACTTACCTATAATGTCATTAAACTGTATTTTGACATGATAATTGGAATTGTTTACTAACAATCTATGAAGTTCAAGTTAATATGTAGTAAAGCAGATGCTCTGCCTAGAAGTGGGATTCCAGAACATAGCTAGGGTACATATTATATATCCCTACTCTATTTTTTTTTTAGAAGGGGGAGAAATGTGATGTATTGGTGGTTTTTTCTCTACCACTTCTGAATTTTGGATGATTTTATAAAACTATATCATGAAATTACTGTGCATGAAAAGCCTATATGTATACGAGTCCCCCATGAGCTAGCCAGATTGTGTCATGTCTCTGTCAGTGCTGAGCAATCAGACTCAATTATCATATATTCAGAGTAAAACATCTTGGGACAATATGTTTGCTCTGCATGGGAGAAAACACTTTCTCCTCTTACCTGAGGGTAGGTGGGCTTGGATGCAATGGAAAATTACCAAAAGGCAGAACAAAAGAAGGAGGAGACCTCAGCAGGAGACTATAAATGGACTCACAGGGAAAGTGGCAGGAGAACCATTTTGCACCAGACTAAGATGAGTGAGGCTGTTGCAGGAGCAGGGTAGGCAAGGAGGCAGGGACCCCACCTTTCTGACAGAACAAATATAGATCCCCCCACCAAAGGACTCCTAAAGGAAGGGTGAGCTACTGAGAGACATTGTGTTTAGGATGTTCTATTGTTTAGTATGATTTGTACTCTCCTGTACATAATCTGTTAACTAAAGAGCATAAAGGTGATGGTCTGAACAAAACGTGCGTCTCGTCAACTGCTTCACATCTCAGAGGTAGTTAAACTGTAAACCGAAAGTTTCACATCTTGTGGGGCAGAGTTCCAGGAGAGAGGTGTGTTTAAGACCTGGGGAGTCTGAAGGGGCAGTGCTTGCACCCAGAGGGGCTAGACAAATGCACAGCAGTTTCCAACACTTGGAAAATGGGTGCCAGACAAGGGATCTGAGCCCTGAGTGTGTGCCTAAGGATGCTGAGGTTGGGGCAATGGCTTGACCCTATTTAGGCTCCACCATCTTAAAACACCCTTGGGAATCCATAGGACAGAGGTTTGGATTTCCCTCACATCAATCCTAGCAGGTGGCCACAAAGGGGCACTTGCTAGGAATTGTGACACCCAATATACACCATGTAAAGAAAATTAATAGTGTAAAATTGGTACTGTGGAGAGGCCTAGTTAAGTGGCAAATAAATAATTATCTAGCTCTTATGTTGCACTTTTCCTCAATAGGTCTCAAAACACTAACAAAGGAGATCAGTATCATCATGTCCATTTTACAGTTAGGGAAACATAGGAAGTGACTTACCAAAGGTCACCCAACAGGCCAGTGGCAGGTCTAGAGTCTCACTCCAGTCCACTGGGCTACGCAACATAATATTGCTCAGATCACTGTCATGGAAAACTCTTATAGCTGTTATAATGAAGGAGCTAACAGTGTCTAGTAGCAAAAACAGCCTAACTTGTTTTGTTTTTAACTGGTCATCAGATCACCCACTTTAACAATGGGGTAGTAAGTTTCACTACTTTTTTGTCACACCTATATATGTTAGCATTCTGGATTAGAACACAACAGAAATGGAGGAGGGAATAAAATCGTAAGATTTTACAGAAGCAACATTAACTACATTTTAATTATTTCCTCTTTAAAAATATTGCAAAAATGCTAATGATCTCATGTGCACACTGAACTTGATAAAGCACTGTTTGTTTTAACATATATATAGTTACAGAAATCCTATTTATCCAGATGGGTAATTTTCTCAAGAACAGATCAGACATTAGGGTGACCTCCCCACCAAGAATGTCATTTGTTTGCTCAAGGGACAATAGAAATGAACATTTAACAAAAACTGAAAAAATTGTGTTCGCTATGTAGAAACTAACAATTCAACGTTCAGACAAGCCTAATAGAAAGAACCCAGAAAAAGAGCTCTTCCATGAATTTATTTCCATTTCCAAGTAATTTCAAAATCCTCTATTCTGGAACCTTTAAAATAACTAAAAGTACAATTATAAAAGAATAAAATCAGCAGCTTTCCTGAAACAAGAAAACAGAAGGCTGTTACACCTTCACAATATCTCAATTGCCATTGCCAGCAATTTGCATTACCAGCCCTTGCCCCATCTCCAATTTCAATCCAACAACTGAATCAAGAGTGTGGCCAGCTTTATGAGCTGAACAAGCGTCCACCTCAAGTGGCCATGAAATCTTCCAACTGTCCTAAAAGAATCACCACCAACAGGGCCATTGAAAGTCCATACGTTCAGTCACAGTGCCTCCAATGCCACTACAGTGGGGGAGCTATAATAGCTCATACATGCCCTCTGCAGTGCAGAGAAGTCATCGATCTACCAATATCTGTTCCACCTTGAAGCACAGGCTCATCTACAAGATGGAAATATTGCATTTAATCCAGGTTTGGACTGAGAGGATTCACTTCAGATGGTTGTAAAGCAGCACAGTCTCACACACTCCCACCATTGATTTAATTACAGCAAGTATAAAGTACATACACTTTATACTGACAAGTGTACTTTGGACAGTTCAAGTTTAAGTTTCCACATATTCTCCCTCCTCCTCCACAAACTGTAAATTAAATGACACCCTGTAGCAGCTACAGAAATTGCTTACGTGGGAAAAAAACATTAGGATGTAATGATGCATTTTAATTGCAATTTAGCAGGTGAAAAATAAGCAATCAACATCATATAACCAAACAACTCCCTGGGCAAACTGCTCCATAGATCACAATGTGGCAACTACAGCTCTATAAGAAGTCCCAAAGTTAATGGTATATCACTGAACCCTCACTAAATTTTATGTGATCTATATCTAAAAGCTATAAGTAGCTTGTTTGCAGCACAGTAACATGTGTTTCTATATGTAGCTAGACTTGAACATAACCATTCACTCATACAGTGTACACAGTAAGTAGCTTCCAGTCTCCTGGGATGTAGACTATATCACTCACCCCTTAACAGCTGGAACAAAACAGTGTTTAACAGTCAGCCCGTTCAACAACTAAATTTGGTCCTCAAACTATTAACTCATGGAGATAATTTAGAACTTGGAAGAACATAAAAAGCTCAATTAAAAAACACCACAGCTTCTATAAGCACTGCTTTGGGGTAGTTAGAATTCCTTAGCATACTTTTTAGCTAAAGGAGATCCTGAACACAAAACCCAGTACCAGCACTGCAAATAGCTAGTAGATAGTAAAGCAAGAAGAGGCAGATAAAAGCAAAACCTTAAATCACATTTATTTTAGATAAGTCAGTTGTACCTATCAGAGGCCCTACACAAAAGTAAAACAGGATTTATAAAATAGTCAAATTCAGATAGGATTAACATTCATAAAGCCCTCTGAGCCCACAGGGACTAAATTCTCCCACACATACAAACACCAAACCCATGTTCCCTACACAAAAGCCTCTGAAAACCAATAACCATTGTATAGTGTGCCTTGGAAGGCAAACTCCGTTTCTGTCAAGCCAGAAGGAAAAAAGGTATTCCAGAATTGAGGACCCTTAACTGAAAATACATTGCCATTAACCGCTTCCCACTTAAAGCAAGAATCAGTTATAATTCAAACACCCCAGACCACCTCAACTACCATGGTATCACATGAGGAAAGAGGCGGTCTCCAATCTTGTAGCTGTGACCCATACCATTTAGGACTTTTACATCCTCACCTTCAGTCAACTAGTCAAGGAAACTGACATTTTAAATGTCATCTTGCCATTTTTGTCCCAAGCAAACAAAAGCGGTATTAAGTAAAACAACATGGTTCTGTATCGTCTTTCAAGAGACCCTGGTTCAAATCCCACTCTAATTTCCAGAGGCAGGCAGCATGTGCTGCAAAAAAAAAAAAAAAAAAAAAAAAGTGTCACTCAGCCCTTTGGGAGGTGGTAAGAAAACAGTGACTCCTTCTTCACCTAATAAGCAGCAGAACTGAAACTCCAAAAAGGCTCACACCATCTTCTACTTGTGGAAGTACAATAATGCAGCAGTCGCACAGCAAAATCAAGGAAAACTGAAGAGACCAAGGGACAGATCTTCTGAGTTTCAACTGGGACCCTGGAGGACACAGTTCACCCACACCTCTCTCAAAATAGTGTTCCCTTTATGAGACTATTATTGAATCCAACAGGTGTAGCTCATGAATGCTGCAATAAGAGATTTGTTAATCTTCCACGCACCCTAATTCAAGCAAAGGGCACACTGTAAAGTTAGAAAAGTACAACAGAAAATGCCAATATTGTGTGTGTTATTTGTAACAGAAGTAGGGATCTTGAAGGGTTTTAAGACACCCCCTAATCTGTTTCTCTCTCTCTCATCAAAACAACTAGTTTTGTGTGTCTCATATTTGCATTATAAAGAAAACTGAATTCAGTTTACAAAAAAATCACAGAACAGTTTACTTCATTACAGAGTAAATTGTCAATGTTTACATCAGTCAGTGGTTTTCCACTGTGTTTACTTGCAAAAAGTAGTGAGGTGTAACTTAGAAGAGAATCTGAGAAGAATCGCAACCAAATCTGTAATTTACAAGGGGACTATCAACATTCATCATTTACAAATGTCATGAAGTTTTCTTTAAGATATCCAAATCCATGACAACTTTACAGGACATCACATCATTAATTCTTTTAAAACAGTTACCTTCCTCTATCTGTTCCCTTTACTTCTTTCATACCAAAGGGAAAAAATCTTAAATTGAGCAGACAATTAAAAATACACATCTGAAGCATACATATTCTGAATACATTTTAAACCCAACAGGTAGATGTGTGAGTGTGTGATACACACGCACAGACTAAAAAAATCTAAACAGGAATAAAAACTAAAACTAAAAGGAACAGCCATAGCTAGATTCTTCTGTTAATCATCTCTATCTATTCCAGTTACTCACCACAAGTGCCACAGGCTTTTTCTGTCAGTCTCCTTTATTTCCTAGTTTTCATCCACCTATACTGGCTATATCCCCTCCTGCCTTGTGGTGGTGTTTTTGTTTGTTTGTTTTTAAACCAAATATTTTATTTTTAAGTTTCAGAAATATTTGCCTCCAAAGTACAGCTTTCCATTACCTTATTTCCTTCAATTATACAGTAGTGCCCCCCACACTATCTCATAGCTTACATTTCTATAAAATTCAGGATTATTTGTACTATAATTGTGCTCAGGAATCACGGTTTCACAATGCCAAGCATTGTACAAACCAGTAATAAGAAGACAAGCCTTGCCCCAAAGAGTTTACAATCTAGATATATAACAAGACAGAACAGATGGAGAAAATAAGCAAATTTGGGTGGGAGGACAAAGTACCAATAAGAGTTAGAACAATTTAATTGGAATGTAAAATCATTTTAAAAATTAACTGAGTCTATCCTGTCAGATCCCCACAGTTCTCAAAAGAATTTGCTGAAAACCTTGTATATTATTAATTGCCTTAACAGATCATTATGATCACTTTGTCCATCACTTAAAACCTATACTCCCCTCCCACCCCCTCTCAATCCTGAGCAGTATTTTTGGACATATGTGATTTACATGAGACGCATCAGCACAAAAGGACAGGGGGGCTCAGTTCTCCTCCACTTTGCTGTTTGTAAGAGACTAGGGATAAGGGGCAGACCTTCTCCCTCCCTCCCCATTGCTGGAGAGAGAGAGCAGCCTTTTCCTGCAAACAGGAACACAATTGGTTGCCAAATCAATTCTCTTATTACACTCCCAGCCCACCACAAACATTCCTGCCCTTTTCCACCACCTTCAAAGAACCACACAGGGAAGTTTCCCTCCCCAAACTCCACACGTGGGCCTAGCCTCTCCAAACCGCATAGACAGAGGCCTTCAGTCCTGTCTCCACCCCAAGGGCTTTCCCCTCCTCAAAACTCTCAGATTGAATCCCTCCCTGGTGCCCTCCCACTAACCCAGCTCCTTCAAACAACACCGACAGGGGCCTGCTCTCCTCCCAGGTGTCATATGGACAATTTCTCTTCCTACATCCCAGCTAAGGGTCCCCAGATAACTTCACATAGGCATGGCGCTTCTCCCACCTGCTCATCCAACACCGCAGGCTCCCTGGAACCACACAGACGTCCTTTAACCTCTCTCTCTTCCCGCAAGTGAGCCCTTGGTTAGACAAGAGATCTCACCACTCAGGCTTCACCTCTTCCTCCTTCACACACACCTCAAGACACGCAGCTCCCCCTCAGATCTCTCATACGAATAGGCGCTCCCCTCAACCTTAGAAAAACCAGGGCCTCCCCACATTCATGCTACAAGTGCCTCCCCCCAAGCTCTCGCAGACAACAACACACACTGGGGCCCTCTTCTTCCCACATAAACCCACACGCAGTGAAGAACTGGGTTTTTACCCACGAAAGCTTATGCCCAAATAAATCTGTTAGTCTTTAAAGTACCACCGGACTCCTCATTGTTTTTGTGGATACAACGGCTACCCCTCTGATACTTGCCACATGCAGTGACACCGACAGGTGCCTTTCACAACCCTCCCCCGCCCTTACGGGCCTTGCACTTACATTGCAAAGCCCCAACCCTACCCCCACACCCCAGTCCTCCTCATAGGGGGCCACACATGCACTCCCAGCTCACTTGGACGGGGATTTCCTTCCTGCCGCTACTCACAAAAAGAGGGGCCAACGCACCCCCCTCCCCGCGGGCCCGATCCGGAGCGGGGCCTCCCCGCCGCACCTTCCCGGGCCCGACCCCCCACCACACACACACCCCGGCCTGACCGGGAGCAGGGCCTCCCCGCCACACCGGGCCCGACCCCCCACCACACACCGCGCACCTCCCCCTCACTTACGTCCCCGCCCGAGGCTTCCCTGGCAGGAGCCTCCACCCTCCCCCACACACGCCGAGCGACCCCGCCGCACGGGCCCCACCTCTTTGGGGACGAGCTGGTTCTCCTCGTTGGGCACCATGGCCGGTGGCGCGGCGCTGGGCCCGCAGCAGGCTGGGCCGAGGAGTCGTCAGCAGCGGCCGGAGGAGGCGGAGGGACGCGAGCGACTCATTCTCCCCCACCCCCCGACACACACACACCACCCCGCCAGGGCAGCGCCGCGGCCCCCACCCCCTCCGCCAGCGCCAGCCAATGGGAAAATGGCCGACGACAAGCCTCGCGAGACAGGCCGGCCTCGCGCCCCCCAGCCCTGACACAGCCTGCCCGGGCAGTCGGGCTGCGGGGCGGGCACGAGCCCATCCGCCTCCGCCGAGCCCTTGCCTGCGTGTTCCCTCCGTCATAGGCCAGGGCGTCCAGCCAGCCCTGGGCCCCGCTCTCACCCCTTCCGGCAGGCCGGGGTTTAAAGCGGCGTGTTTTGTAAAATAACCGCGTGGGGCGGCGGGGAGTCCCCATGTCCCTGACGCGACAGGCTCGCGGGCAGGCGGGGGGGCGACTTTCTACACAAACAGATGGTGTCATTGTGGAAAGTGTTTCAGAGGCGAAAGGCCCGAGCTGGGAGGAAGGCAGCGGCGGGGAGAAGCTGCCCCTGTGCTGGTCTCAGCGGGGGTTGCCAGCGCTTTAGATGAGAGATGTCGTGTGCTTTTCGGGGGGGTGTCACCACCCTGCAAAGCCTTAAGCACTTGCTTATTTTTAAGCTCACGGATAATCTCACAGAACTCCGCGTGTCATTAAAATTGAGCGTGTGCATAAGTGCTTGCAGGATACTTGCTACTAGGGTGAGCAGATGATGAATTTATAGGGACAGTCCCAATTTTGGGGGCTTTTTCTTATATAGACACCTATTATCTCCCACCCTCGTCCCGGTTTTTCACACTTGCTACCTGGTCACCCTACGTGCTACTACCTGTATTTTACATCTACGTACTTTTTAAAATCGTGCTTAATTTTTTTAGTCGCTTGACAGCAACCATTAAAAATAAATTAATTCTCCCCTGGAAAGGTAGATATAAACTGGCCACTTCAACATTTTTAAGCAGTCTTTAAAAATAGTTCTGCACTTGATGAGGAAGGAACTTTCTGTTTTTCTGTTGGTGGTGGTGGTTGTTTTTTAATCTAGGATCATTTTTTGAGATGGTGCCCAGTCCTGAATTATTTGTGCACAGAAAACTCCATCAACTTCTACTCCGTTGACTTTGATGGTGATTTTAGGTGCTCAAGGCAAACAAGATCAGAACCTTTTGTCTGCAAATGGTAGCAGTGGGATATGTTGAAGAGTTGAAGGAACTGCAAACTTGCATAACTTTTTGTAGGTGAGTAGTTCCACTAATTTTGATGGGACGATTCCTGCGTTTAAGTGTTTGAAGGATCTGAGCTATACATTTTAAAGAAAAATACATTTTTAAAAATCTTTCTATGGTATCATGCAGGTTTGTGACATTTGGATGCTGTGAACTCACAGCCTGAATGTGGGATAAAAGCCAAAATAAGTAGACTTAGCAGAATTTGATTTTTATGTAATTTCAGTAAGTAATATCAATGTTTATTTTAAGCATATTCTATTTTGATCCATTTAAATTTTCACAGTTGTGCAAAATTATGGGGATATCAGGCTAATTACTGTAGATGTTGACATTCAAATACAAATTGTCAGCATATATAAAGTAAATATCCTTACGTCCTTAAAACAGAGTTCTCAAGCAGCATTTTTCTTACTTTTGCCTCTCTATAATTTTCAGTTGTTATAGATGTAAATATATTTTCCTCACTTTGTGTGGATATGGTGAAATCGACATTTACTGATAAAAATCTAATACCTCCAAGCCTTAAAATAAGAGAGAGAAGAGAAAACAAGGCCCTAATCCTACAAACCTTTATGCATTTGCTTAACTTTATACACAGGAGCTATCTCTGTGAAATCAAAGGGACTAAATGCAAAGTGTAAAGTTAAGCACATGCGTAAGTCTTGGCAAATTCAGGACCAATGTCTGAAAAACCACAAGTGAAGTATAGGTTATTTATTCATTTACAGTATCTTAAACGGTTTGACAAGATCATTTTGATTTGGAGATTTTGTCCAAAAAAATTGTATGGCAACTTTTTCTGTACAAAGAGCAAATGCAATTCGAATAAAATATTAGTCTTCAAATTTGCTAAAATACACACAGGAAAAGTAATTATAATTAACTTTTACTTACACAAAAAAACAGGTCTTTTTGTTTTTGTTTTTTACACAGAAAAGGTTTTGTGTGTGTATCTCAGTAGTGAGAATGAAATACAATATATGGAACCTATATATTTTTATAGAAATATTTTCCTTGTTATTTTAGTGTTGTGTGGTGGAAAGGAGCAAAATTAAACAGAATTGAGGTTATCTTCCTGTACACAGAAACAAATTTAGTCCAGTGCCTATCAAATCCACTGCTCGCAGGGATACTAAGAATTTGGGGTTAAGATCTCAGCAAGATATTGCTTTAGGGTTCACCAAAACTGAACTGACTCATTTTATATTAAAAGTGGGGAGATGGTAGTTCTTCAGGCTATTTCCATCATCATGCACATAAGGAGAAGTAGAGGTTAATTGGTTGTTCAGGGATCAGTGCATAATTGTGAATATTTTAAACGGTTTTAAGGGACATTTGTCCATTTAACAAAACCCTAGATTGCCTTGTTTTTCATCCTCTTTTTTCAGACGGGGTAAATTAGGCAACTTGTTTTGAAAATTGTATCCTTAGCTCTCTGCTTTAAATTAGGCACCTGAATGCACATTTAGACAGACACTTAAATGAAACTGAACTCATTTTCCAAGAAGCTGCTGATGTGAAAATTTTGGGCTAAATAACTTGACTAGGGCCACAGCAGGAGTCAGTAAGCTCCTTGGGTTAGGGACGGTCTGAGCTGTGGTCCAAGTGTTGTGTTTGTACAGTACTTACCACAATGGAGCCCCACCCCAGTTGAGGTATTTGAGTGCTAGCAATGCAAACAGCTGTCAGAGGCAGGATAAGAACACAGAAGTCCCTTGCTCTTAATGCCGTGTTCAGTTTACTAGAAACTAGATCATACTGCCTCATACACTGTTGAGCCAACCCTCCTTGCAGCCAGAGGTCACAGTAGCTCTCAATAGAGAAGCCTGCTTGCACACAGACAGCTAGTTTGCTGAAGCCTTAATTACATCAGGTATATACCGTCCTTCATAAACACAAAAACTGACCTGGAATTGTTTTAAATATCTATGGATTTAGGATGGGGGACCATATGGAACTGATGGGATTTGAGGGGAGAAAGAGTGTATGGAAAATGGATTTTTTTAGTGTTTTTTTAGGAAGAGGATATTTTATCCAGCGAATGTCAGATGTGTCATTGACTGAAACAAAAAATTTTCAAGGAGCCCTTGACATTTTTGCTGAAGCAAAAAAGTATTGAGGCACAGTCACAGAAATAAATAGTGCAAGAAAGGCACCAAATCTCTCAGTACTAAACAGGAAGACTTGAGACATGGAACCAAGGTTTCTTCAGGGTTTGTGGAAATTTGCATCTTAATGGTGTTTCTGGACCACTGGCTAAAGAGTCACAGGGTTATTAAAATAAAAGAATAACAAGGACTAGTCTAGACTGGAAGCCAGCCAGAGAGAGACCCAAAGAATAGCAAGAGCAGGATAGATGCTGATTGGATTGAAGAGTCAGAACAGTGACAGAAGCTCCTGATAGAAAATAATACAATCAAGAAAGAACTGTCTGGAAGGTTCCAAGAGTGGCATGTGACCACCATTATGTGACTTGTGCTCCTGGAGTTTGTTTCCTTTGGGACCAAACCCTCTGGAGCTTCGGGAATTCTTCCTGTTATGAACTAGGGAACTGAGACCGAAGAATGAGAATCTTGTACAGATGGTACTTATGGCGCCATCAGCATAGTAAAATATATTGTGAAATAATATATTTTAGTATCTGGACAAAAAAGCTAGCATGAATCTGCCCCCATTAGATTACACTAGTCTACAATTTTTGAGAAGTTGTCTGCTTCAGAGATAAAATGTGCTATTTATTATGTATTTTGATGTGCTGAATTTAAATATGACCATTAAAACAACTGATTGGCTACTGTTTCTAAGATATTTACGTTTTTACATTTTATGTCTGTATATTGTGTAGATAGTAGAGTTTTAATCATAAATTGTAAACATAGGTCTTTTCATGTGTTTATGGTTGCTTTACATGATACTATTTCACCTGTCCTGTTTATGTAACACTTTAAAAATCAGCAAAAGGGTTATATAAATAAAATTGATTATGAAACAAAAGGCAAAAAACTATTATGTACATAGTTTAGTCCTATTCAGTGTCTACTCGGCGCTTCTTGGCTTGTTTCTTGTATTCATTAAATGGAGCATCTCTTGTCACTGTCCAGCAATAGTCTGCAAGCATTGCTGGGCTCCATTTGCCCTGATAGCATTTCTCCATTGTTGCAATGTCCTGGTGAAATCGGTCGCCGTGCTCGTCGCTCACTGCTCCGCAGTTCGGTGGAAAAAAATCTAGATGAGAGTGCAAAAAATGTATCTTTAGTGACATGTTGCAACCAAGGCTTTTGTATGCCTTGAGGAGGTTTTCCACCAACAACCTGTAGTTGTCTGCCTGGTTGTTTCAGAGAAAATTTATTGCCACTAACTGGAAGGCTTTCCATGCCGTCTTTTCCCTGCCACACAGTGCATAGTCAAATGCATCATCTCGAAGAAGTTCACGAATCTGAGGACCAACAAAGACACCTTCCTTTATCTTAGCTTCCCTTAACCTTGGAAATTTTCCACGGAGGTACTTGAAAGCTGCTTGTGTTTTGTCAATGGCCTTGACAAAGTTCTTCATCAGACCCAGCTTGATGTGTAAGGGTGGTAACAAAATCTTCCTTGATTCAACAAGTGGTGGATGCTGAACACTTTTCCTCCCAGGCTCCAATGACTGTCGGAGTGGCCAATCTTTCTTGATGTAGTGGGAATCTCTTGCACGACTATCCCATTTGCAGAGAAAACAGCAGTACTTTGTGTATCCAGTCTGCAGACCAAGCAAGAGAGCAACAACCTTCAAATCGCCACCAAGCTGCCACTGATGTTGGTCATAGTTTATGCACCTCAAAAGTTGTTTCATGTTGTCATAGGTTTCCTTCCTATGGACTGCATGACCAACTGGAATTGATGGCAAAACATTGCCATTATGCAGTAAAACAGCTTTAAGACTAGTCTTCGATGAATCAATGAACAGTCTCCACTCATCTGGATCGTGAACGATGTTGAGGGCTGCCATCACACCATCAATGTTGTTGCAGGCTACAAGATCACCTTCCATGAAGAAGAATGGGACAAGATCCTTTTGACGGTCACGGAACATGGAAACCCTAACATCACCTGCCAGGAGATTCCACTGCTGTAGTCTGGAGCCCAACAGCTCTGCCTTACTCTTGGGTAGTTCCAAATCCCTGACAAGGTCATTCAGTTCACCTTGTGTTATGAGGTGTGGTTCAGAGGAGGAGGATGGGAGAAAATGTGGGTCCTGTGACACTGATGGTTCAGGACCAGAAGTTTCATCCTCTTCCTCTTCCTCGTCTGACTCAAGTGAGAATGATTCTGGTGCATCAGGAACCGGCAGTTCTTCTCTGTGGGGTACTGGGCATAAAGCTGATGGAATGTTTGGATAATGCACAGTCCACTTTTTCTTCTTTGACACACCTTTCCCAACCGGAGGCACCATGCAGAAGTAACAATTGCTGGTATGATCTGTTGGCTCTCTCCAAATCATTGGCACTGCAAAAGGCATAGATTTCCTTTTCCTGTTCAACCACTGGCGAAGATTTCTTGCACAAGTGTTGCAGCATATGTGTGGTCTTGTCCTGATCTCCAATTTTGCAGCCAAAATAAAGGTGATAGGCTTTCTTAACCATAGTAGTTATACTGCGCTTTTGTGATGCAAAAGTCACTTCACCACAAACATAGCAGAAGTTATCTGCACTGTTCACACAAGTACGAGGCATCTCTGCTCACTTTGGCTAAACAGAAATGTGTCCCTTTGCAAAATCAAACACTGACAAATAAGAGAGCACGACACTGTATGATTTCTAGAGCTGATATAGGGCAATTTGTTCAGCAGAGTGATGTAAGCTTCGTTATGATTGCATCATCCATGACTTCTAGGAATCACATGATGCAATTCATATCATGTATGACGCAATACCAGCTTCAGATTGCATCATTCATTGTTTTGCCTAAAAAGCAAGTACTGTCCAAACCCAGTCATAGATTTATTCATAGATCCAGTCAAAAATGTATTTTAGTCATTTCTGGTTTAAATTGAGATCCCTTCCCTTTATAACTCACTTATCCTCCGCCATTCCCAAGTCAAGGGTCATATATACTGACCCAATAGCATATCTTGAAAACTAGAGCCAATCAACAATTTTAAGCATCATTTTCGTTCTCAGTGACCCAGAATTAGTAAAGTTTGACTACATTTATTGCAGAAGCATTTTGGCTGTAGAGTAGTGTTATCAGTAATCCTTTTGAAAGACATTCTATCAATTGGCCCCATTTATCAACAGAAATAACTGTATGAACATCTGGTGATAGCCTGTGTATGTGAAACTCCTCTAGTGGAATTAATATAATTGACTCCAGCATTTGTTTTTATCTAAACAGGAGTTTGTAGCCTGCTCTTTGAGATGCTAGTATATAACAATTAAATGTTTTCTAGTTGATCTTGAGGTTGAAGGACTTTTCATGACTCACTGTCCATTAAGTGAGGCACAGTTCTATATAGCATAAGACTCCTGATTCAGGACAGCACATGCTTAACCTGTCCTGTATAAGGAAGCTTTCCTGGATCAGGACTTAATTAGTATTCTCAGACAAGAAAAAAGTTAGAGTTAAGGTTTTAAATGTACATATCAGACTCCAGGTGGTTGAACTCTGCCTCAGAGGTCTATTTATGACTAACAACAATGTTGAAGCATCTGTCAGTCTTCAGACAGTGACACTTCTTACTAGTTTTAATTCAGTTCTGGGTTCATTTAGTGTTTGGAAAAGCTTTTTTGACCAGCCAATCTAAAAACAAACAAACAAATCCCAAACACCTCTCTGTATTCTATTAGTATTCTGGGGGAATCTAATTGAGTCCTGTATCAGAGGGGTAGCCGTGTTAGTCTGAATCTGTAAAAAGCAACAGAGGGTCCTGTGGCACCTTTGAGACTAACAGAAGTACTGGGAGCATAAGCTTTCGTGGGTAAGAACCTCACTTCTTCAGATGCCTCTGAAGAAGTGAGGTTCTTACCCACGAAAGCTTATGCTCCCAGTACTTCTGTTAGTCTCAAAGGTGCCACAGGACCCTCTTTAATTGAGTCCTGTCATAAGCAAGGTGCAGCTCCTATTTAAGGAGGTTTAGGTTGTTTCTGTTTACCCCAGAAATTTAAAAAATGTCAACATCATTTAACAGAAACTGTCACATCTTAACTGTACATGGCTCTACTGTAAAAAAGGACAAAAATTTAGGATGAGATTTTAAAAGGTTCCTAAGGTAGTTAGATGCCTAATTCCCATTGAAATTTGATGAGAATAGGACACCTCTGTCTTTAGACACCTGTCAAAATCCCAGCCTCAGGCTCATTTCTCTGACAATAAGCCCTATGGCGCTTTCAAAACTTAGGCTTGACTATTAGTAAAACAATACATTGTGAAAGCCTAAATATCCATAGACCACTGTTACATATAATCCACATAGAAACTATGTTAAAAGAACATTAAAGTTATAACGTCAAGCACTCCACAGTTAGGAAAGGGTAGAGTCTATTAAGGCATTATTATCCCCATTTACAGAGGCTGTGCTGAGGCACAGATAGATTAAGGTCAAAAGTGCCCATTCATTTTGGGTGCCCAATTTGAGATGCCCAGGGCCTGGTTTTTCAGAGTACTATTCTAGCCCTACCTCTAGTCCCGCTCTTGTCCCCGCTGTATTTTATTCAGGCTGCATTCTCCTCCTCCTCTTCCATGCGGCTGGTGGGTGCCAGCAAGAGAGAGGCTTTCTGCTCGCCATTCCTCTGCCCAGTGGCCTGCAGCACTTGGGAGCAGTAATTGCAGGGAAAATCCTGCTCAGCCCTTGCAGCTCTGCACTGGATCATGCTCACTACAGATGGAATCATCAGAGAATTTAGCTGTCAAGCTAACAAGTCACTATTGAGCATTTGCAGTCTAGGATTTTTCTTATAACGTGACCAAAATTAGGCAGTTTTGCAAGTAAACAACAAAAGACCCAGTGCTGACACAAAGGCCACCCCTTTGTTAATTCCTTCTTTGAAAGCATGGAGGTGCTAGAACTTCTCAATTAAACAGTTGTAAGATTTTTTTTTAAAAAATGGGCAAAACAATGTATTTTTCCTTCATGTAATTCTTGGAACTGGCTGAACTATTTTTGCTTACATAAAAAAAAAAAAAAATAGCTTGAAGCAGACACCAGCTACAGAAACAAAATATCAATGTTGATCATTGTCTACACCAGGACATTTAACTGCAGTGGGGTTCAAACTCGCTTGTTTTAAAAAGCGCTGAACAGTGGGTCCATCTTCGTTTGTAGTTAAACTGTTTTCAGCACAAGTTCAGCTGCACCCATTCCTGACTGTTATCAGTAATGGATAACTAGAGTACTCTTGAAGGAGGAGGGCCAGATTGTTAAAGTTATGTAGGTATTTAACAGGGTGTGCGGAGTCATGAGCTGGCTCAGCACCCTGTCACTCAAATCCCCACCAGTGCACATTAATTGGGACCTGACTGAAAGATAGGTAGTTGGCAGAGGATGCCAACTAACTGAGTAGAGATACAGCTGAAGGGCTAATTGGGTGGAAGTAATCCCCAGCATCTGGGTCTATGTAAGCAGACAGGAAGATGGGGCTAGAGAGAAGAGTAGGCAGCCTGAAGGGAGGCAGGAATAGATAGAACTGGTTGCTGCTAATGTTGTACCCTTCCACAGAAGCAAGTGGGGGAAACTGGCTACTGACTGTAAATAGTATGTAAATAACTCTCTAGGCTTCTGAAAGGATATAGTGAAGTATGGTGTGGTCACTTACTGTGTTTGGAAAACACTCTCAAGGAGCATCCTGTGACAGGTCAGAAGATGCAGATAGGTGCTTTTTAAAATCCCACTAGGTGCTTAAGTGCATTAGGTACCTAACCTGGTTAGGCATTTTTTAAAATTCCATTAGATGCCTATCTGCATCTTTAGGTGCCTAAATACATTTGAAAATCTGGCCCTGAGTCCTGCCAGGCATTTTATGCCAAGCCAGGTCAATATTAGACTCCAGTTGATATTCTACCAACCTGTAATATTCTTTATTTGCAGCTGAGTTGCACTCAGGAAAGTTTGAAATTCCTTTGTATACAAAGAATATACTTCTATTCTGATCCTTACAACTGAAAACCCAACTAACTAGGCTAAGGGAGAGCAAACAAGCTAGCACAGATAAGATAAGGGTTTTAGAAAGCAATTTTTGATCCGCATAGTTGAATGATCCCAATATCTCTTAAATCATATTCTACTGTAATCCTATACTTACACTACAGAGTCCAATGTCCTAGAAACTCTAAAGTAAGCACTAAGCAGTGGAGATAAGGGTGATAAAATAAAATGTAGATTATTTACTGATGACAGGAGAAAACTGTAAACAAAAACACATGCAAAAACATTTTAAAGAAAAGATTAACAAATAGAATGGACATTCCAAATGGAATATCTAGTGACACCTGTACAAACTATATTTGCAGAGATAAAGGAAATTAAGATAAAAAAGCAAGATCTTTTTGAAAACACGGACTTTTCCTGAATCACCAAGGATTAGGCCTTGGATTTTATGGCATAACCAGTTTGCCTTGTCTCAGAGAGTGACAGTCTTGGAGATAGGGGTTGTACCACAGCTGGGTAAAGCCACATGATAGTTGTCTGTGATTAGAAAGATGGCCAAAAATATATTTTTTAAAATAATACAACACCTGTTACATAAGCTGAAGAGACAATCATAGCCAAATTTACAATAGCAGCCTCTAAATGTATGTGTCCAGAACTAAGCATGCAAATCAGAAAGATACCGAACGATCCGATTTGGGTTGGGTGCAGAAATCAGTTCAGGAATATTCAAACAATTGTGAATGCAGTTCTGGGCCCACAAATGTAGAGGCTGAGTTAAGGCCACTTTTCCTTCTAAGTTTTTCACTACCAGAGGCACAGCACATACAATACAATATGTAGCCTCAGAGAAAAGCAACTAAGTTGTGATAGAAAGCCTCATTGTATATATGTAATGGTGATTCACATTACCAAAGGCACAGGGAGAATTGTTAGGCCTATTTGTTATTTGTAAGTTCTGAACTTTTTGTTTTATTCTTTTCTAACACAAAAAATTTCCAAATTTAAGGGAAAAACTTTGCTAAAAATATATACTGTATGTCAAAATATTGTTACATATAGGACTAGTGGCCCTGACATTTGGTAACGAGACAAAATGTTAACCTTTGAGGTACCATTAAAATCTGTGTAAGATTAGTTGTGATGGAATTATTACCATTTGATGATCTTTCTATCCAGAACATCATTGACATTTCCTCATTGCTACTCTCCCAAAAACCTTCCCAGAGTTCCTAAATCTCAGCAAATCACTAATGAATACCATCCAATGCATTGTTGCCAGCACTGTAAAAAATTTGCTAGGGATGGTGTTGCTTGCTCTTCTGAGCCGGCAGCAAAACGGATGCAGCCATCCCTTCTCTCCTGTGTTCTGCCAGCACACAGACTTGCCCCCTACTGGGGAAAGCTGGTGTTGCAATTTTTTAGAAATTCATAAAGCAGCTGTTACAATCCACCATGAAAGCTTTACTATGAAGAAACTACTCCCAATATGCAGCACCTCACAGAAAAATAGATTGCATAAAGAATGTAGAGGAAGCCTAGCATCTCTACACTCTCTGGAGGATGTACTGTATGTGATGTTGCACTCCATATGTTTTATGGAAATATGCTTATGAGTGTGAATATGATGTAACTGGAATATGCTTTATGCAAAATGTCTCTTGTAAGGTATCATAACAAAGGTTATAACCCACTGAATATATTCCTCCTATTTGTATGCATGTATCATTCTTGTATCTGAAGCTAGAAATATGAAGTATAACTCTGAGGTCCTATTGTAATTATGCAAAGTGTGGGCCATTGATGGTGGTTTAGAATCTTGATGGCTCCCATTGACTAGGACAATTGGTTGTAAATGGTTTATTTACCTGCAAGCCGTCCTGTGTGTACGTGTGGGCCAACCCAGGAAAAATGGAGACTAGGGGTCACCTGATAATGAAATCCATCTTAAATCTGGTACTTTTTCATTTAGAAGGAGAGGTGGGGACCCAGAGAGACAAAAGATTCCTGCCTTGTACCAAAACTATAAAAGGGGGTGGAGCAGGACAAACGGGGCTGCAAGTCATGAGAATACCTCTGCTTACCATCTGAGATGTCTGCTGAAACTAACCAGGACTGTACCAGGGGAAAGGATTGGGCCCAGACTAGGAAGGAGTCTAGTCTGTGAAAGAAGCTTATTGGAACACCTTTGAGGGTGAGATTCCCTGAAATCAGTTTCTTAATGTATTAGGCTTAGACTTGCGTGTTTTATTTTGCTTTGTGACTTACTTTGTTCTGTCTGTTGTTATTTGAAACCACTTAAATCCTACTTTTTATATTTAATAAAATCACGTTTGTTTATTAATAAACCCAGAGTAAGTGATTAATACCTGGGGGAGCAAACAGCTCTATCAGTGTTATAAAGGGCAATTTATGAATTTACCCTGTATAAGCTTTATACAGAGTAAAACTGATTTATTTGGGGTTTGGATCCCATTGGGAACTGGGTGCTGGAAAGAGAGAACCTGCTGAGCTGTTTTCAGTTAAGTCTGCAGCTTTGTGGGCATGAACCTGGGTCTGGGTTGCAGCAGGCTAGTGTGTCTGGCTCAACAAGACAGGGTTTTGGAAGCCCCAAGCTGGCAGGGAAAACGGGTTCAGAGGTAATTTCAGCACATCAGGTGACAGTCCTAGGGGATCTCTGTGACCAAACCTGCCACACTGTATACCACAGGGGCCGTGGAACCAGGGGGGTGGGTTAGCACCCCCGCAATGGAAATATTTGGGGGCTCTGCTGCACCATGTAAACTCTTGCATGCCCCAGGTGGGAGGGGAGCATTGAGGGAAACAGGACCTAGGGGGGCTGGAGCAGCTGCCATTGAGCTGGGGAATGGTGTGGGAGGGTAGAGACAAGAACAGACCCTAGAGGGACTGGAGAAGACACCATGGGACCTGAAATTGGGTTAGGAAGCAGGACCCGCACCCACCAGCAGCCCCCCTATCAGAACCTCTCCCAGCGCCTCCTGCCCACCAGCAGCCCCAACGATTGGCACTTCCCCCTCCCTCCCATCCGCCGCAATCAGTTGTTTCGCGGCTTACAGGAGGCTCTTGGGGGTGGGGGGGTGGAACGGGGAAGGAAGAGGCAGGGTAGGGGTGGGAAGAGGATATCCCATTGGCTAGCTTAGGTGGCTCCCTGTCTAGAGTGCTGGCTTTTGTGGATTGTGTTCTAAGGTGCCTTCCCCACTCAGTTCATTGTATAGGGAGCCTAGGCACCTAACTCAGGTTTGTGGTTCACAGTGCTGTTCCTGTGATTTTCTAGGCACCATGACACTCAGCACTGCAATGTCTAAGGCAGTGGTCCCCAGACTTTACAGGGCTAGACTTCCCCTTACCTCTGTCCATGTCCCCCTGCCTCCCAGCCTAAAGCAGGATGTGGCTGGGGGCAGGGACACGAAGAGGGGTAAGGGGCTTGGGCTGTAGGGATGAGACTGGGAGCGAGGCTATGGACTGAGCCATGGCTGGGAGCTGAGGCTGGGGCAGGAGCGGAGCCGCAGCTGGGCCCCCAGCCAGGTGCAGAGCCACACTGAGGCTGGTGATGGGGCTGGAACAGAGCTCAGGGTGGGGAGGGGCTGGGTGGTGCTTCCTCCCTTCCCCCTGAGAGGTAGGGTGACCAGGTGTCTGGTTTTTGACCGTAACACCCAGTCGAAAAGGGACCCTGGCAGTTCCAGTCAGCACCGCCGACCAGGCCATTAAAAGTCCGTTTGGCAGTGCTGCGGAGCTAAGGCAGGGTAGTCCCTACCTCTCCTGGCTTCGTGCTGTGTCCCGGAAGCGGCCAACAGGTCCAGCTCCTAGGTGGGTGGGGGCTACGGGGCTCCACACGCTGCCCCCGCCCTGACCACCAGCTCTGCACAGCCAATGGGAGCTGCGGGGACGATGCTTGTGGGCGAGAGCAGCGCACAGAGCCGCTTGCCGTGCCTTTGCCTAGGAGCTGGACCTGCTGTCCGCTTCCGGGGTGCAGCGCGGTCCACAGTGCCAGGACAGTCAAGAAGCCTACCTTAGCTCCCCTGCTGCGCTACTGATGGGGAGCCGCCGAAGGTAAGCCCACACTCCAACCCCGAGTCCCTACCCCCAGCTCTGAGGTCCCCCCAACCCAGAACCCCCTCCTGTACCCCAAATCCCTGATCGCTGGCCCTATCCAGAGCCTGCACCCCCAGGTGGAGCCCTTACCCCCTGCACCCCAACCCCTTTCCCAGAGCCCCTCACACACACCCTGAATCCCTCTGCCCCAGCCCCAGCTTGGAGCCCCCTCCTGCACCTTGAACCCCTCATCCCTGGTCCCACCCCAGAGACTGCACCCCCAGATGGAGCCCTCACTACCCCTGCACTCCATCCCCGTGCCTCAACCCGCAGCCCCCTCCTGCACCCTGAACCACTCATCCTCAGCCCCACCCCAGAGCCTGCACCCCCAGCAGAGCCCTCACCCCCCTCCCACACCCCTACCCCAGCCTGAAGCTTCCTCCCACACCCATAACCCCTCATTTCTGGCCCCACCCTAGAGCCTGCACCCCCAGTTAGAGCCCTCATCCCCTCCCAACCTCCTGTGCAGACCACTGAAAGTGAGTGAGGGTGGGGGAATGTAGTGAGCGGGGGACAAAGCCTCGGGGAAGGGGCGGGGCTACGGGGTTCAGTTTTGTGGGATTAGAAAGTTGGCAACCCTACCGAGGGGGCTGGCCCAGACCCACCCCCCCTCCCAAAGTTCCCGCCATGGCCCTCTAAAGAAGGTGCACCCCACACTTTGGGGATTTCTGGCCTAAGTCCTTTTGTGGATGTGAGCCCACAGAAGACACAGGAGACCTGTGGCTGTGCAGGAAATTTAATCCAGATCTCCGGCAAGTACCTTACCCACTGGAGTATCCTTCCTCCTCTTCAATAAAACATGAAGTTTCTAGGCCAGGCCTTTTATTTTTTGGTTATGCAATGTCAAAAAGCATTGGAAGAACCTTCACAAAGTGAAGAAGGAATAATTACTCACCTATAATGCTGCATTTCTGGAGATATTTAACTGGCTTTCAACTTGTGGGTCTCAGCTCTCTAACGTGATTCAGGCAACTAACGAGCTAAGAGCCAAGAGTAAATTCCTTCTGAATGGTATCTATAGAGAAGGAAAAATTAACTTGTAATTCTGCTTCTCTGAAGGTATAATTTCAAAGGAATTCTCATTCTTGGGCCTTAGCTCCTTATTGCTTTGTCTCACTCTACTGAGCTGAGACCCAAGAGTTGGAATATAAATATTTATAATAGTATCATTAAAGTATACCTATATTTTGCTAAGTTTCATAACTGAGAAATAGGTTGTCTGATTCCTCTTAACATTTCCTCTTAAAATTTCCACTAGCTGAAGTTCTGCATGCAAAATTTGAGAGACAAAAAATTCTTTCTGAAAAGATTTAGAATGGTAGAGTGGTGGCAAAATCAAGCTCTAAATGGAAAGCTGGTTGTAGCCTCTACTAAGGAGAAACTACTGTCTCTCTCTCTAATATAAAGCTAAAAGAAGGACAATTAAGAATATGACAAAGGCATGTGTAAAAAATTATGCCTTTGTGATTAATCTTGTACTAACAAGAGAATGAGATGTCCTTATAAAAGGAATTAAACTTTACAGGATATAAAAAAACCCAGTGGTGTTATAAAGTAACCACAACTTACACTTTTTTAAAATACTGCTTTCCACCATACTTTTAGTGAGTTTGTAAATCCTTTCCCATTCTTCTCAGCTACATACCCAGCCTTTTGCATTTCAGCCAGTCCTGGAGTGGTTTTAATTAATTATTAATCATTAATTCACCATCAGCAAATTAGCAGTTTAGAATATATCAAAGTTAAGAAGGTCGCTTGTTTTGCTAGCATTATCATTTCATGTTGGTTTCAGAACATTGGACATTCAGATATTGGCTGATGAGGTTAATTTCCCCCCCTCCCCCCATTAAAGCATTAACCTTGTCTATAAACTCCCTATGAGAGTATCACTAAATTGCAAATACTTGTGGGAAATAAAATTCCTCATGAGGATTTGCAGGACTGCAAATTTCTTTATTAACATTGTATCATATTGCCATCTTATTTCCCCCTCTTTCCCCTACCCCCATACCATCTACTCAAAACTACAGTGCAGTTTTTGGTGCTAGCAGTCTAAACAAAACACATTTTGAGCTGTATTGACTTCTTAATGCACTTGTGGAAATCCCATTTGTGTTAATGAGAGTAGTTTATGCACCTTGAAAGGCCAAATTCTACCTTCCATGCTATGGGGGAGGGGCAGAAATACTGGTTGGTACCTCCTAGGCTAATGAGATCCTGGTAAAACTCTCACTGACTTAGATGAATTTAGGATCAGAGCCAATTTGTAGCAGGGAACATATTGCAGCTCTTCGGAATAGGAAGAGTGTGCAGTGGGAGCAGCACAAACTTCCCTACTCCTACTTGTCACTGACGCCAGAAGTACAAACTATCAGACTGGTGTCTGGATATGCTGCTCATCCCATTCATGTTGGAACACGGGATAGCATGTTAGCTGACCTCACCTCTCCTAGCAGTCTGCAGAGGAGAGGCATGGTGAGGGAAGCTAACTCGTTTGCACAAACACACAGCAGCAGAATTCTTTAAGTTTGTGCGGGAGCCAAGGTAAAGGAGAAAGAAATGAGTCACTTTGAATGCATGCCATGAGGGTAATGATTGAAAAGATTCACAGACAAGGAAGCTTGCAGTGGCATAACAGGTATATTGAAAAACAATGAACTGTGCATAAAGAGCGAGCGAGGGGAGCAAAGGCAGGGCCGTATCAGACTCTCTGTAATGTGAATTTTTTTATCTCCAAATGGGGCTGCTGGAGATCAGATCGAAGACCACAAATTGTCAGCATCGTCCATTGCAATCGTTAACAGCGGCCCCAGGGCCAGTAGTGCTTCTACAGGTAAAGCTGCATTGGGGGCTGTCCAGCTGCAGCTCAGAGTAACCCCTAGGAAGGTTGAATATAGAATAGCAAGTGTTAATTAAGCCAGCCACCGCTCTTTTGACCCACGCGGGCGGGTAGGATCGCTAGTGGACAGCAGTGGCGCGTGCGGGCCGTTTCCCGGGCCGCGGATCTCTTGCCTCCTCCCCGCGTTATGAATGTTTTTCTCTGTCACGTGCCAGCGCCCAGTCCCAGCGCTCGGTATCAGCCCCCCGGAGGGAGGGGGAGTGCAGAGCGCGGGCGGGGCCCTGGGCCGGTGGCGGGCGCCGTTCAAACCCGGCAGCCGCTTGGCGCTCGGCTGGGCGGAAGGCGCCGCTGCCCGAGCCAGAGTCTTGCAAGGTGGCACCGAAACCCCGGCCCTGCAGGAGGGACAGGAGCGCGCTGTGTCCCTTCCAGGGGGTAGGAACCTGCAGCCCCCGCCATTGAGGCGGGGAACAGGGCTTAATCCCCCCGTTAATGTGTAACCCCCTGGGCTGGGGAGGAAGGGGGTTTAATGCCCCCCCATTACTGTGTAATTCTCCTCCTTCATTGGGGCAGGCAGAGAGCTTATATCCTACCCCCTTACTGTGTGACCCCCTCCACTGGCGCAGGGAGAGGGTTTAATCCACCACCCCCCTTACTGTGTAGCCCCCTGGGCTGGGGGAAGAAGGGGGGTTTAATTACCACCTTCCCTTACTGGAGCAGGGAGAGGGTTTAATATCCTACCCCATTACTGGGGGTAGGGGAGGAGGTCTGTTAAATACCATACCTCCCATTACGGTGGGACCCCTGCGATTCAAATTCTTGCAGACTTCACAGTTGTTCAACTCCAAATCTGAATTTTGTAGCTTGGGCTCATCTCGCAACACTGTTACATGCTGATTACAGTTTGATGGAAAGTTTGGCCTGAAGCTCTTCCTGCAATTGGTCATGTAACTGTAACCCAGGCCTGATCTGGAGTTTTTACTGGTTTTGTACGATAAGCTGTTTCCTGAAAGCCTGCAGCACCCTTTGTTCTTTAAGGCCTTATCTACAACTGACTTTTTTTTCTTACACTACATTAGTATAGCTCTACCTATGGTAGCAACGGGGAGTGCTGCTTGACGCGATAGTGTTTAAAATGCCCCCATCCAGTCTACAGCAGCTGCTACTAGTGAAGCTGAGAAACGCAAAATAAAAAAAACCCTTGTGTAGACATAGACTGAGTCACTCCTCATTTGCAGCTTTTTCCAGAACATTTTAAGAGGCTGACAAAATAGTGTGGTTGAAAGCTCCCAGATGTAGTGTTTTGTGCCCTATTGATTTGACTCAAGACTTAAGGCTCCTGTCTCTTATGTTACCGTACAAGCAGTATGTAGTTTAATGAAAGGTTTCAGAGTAGCAGCCGTGTTAGTCTGTATCCGCAAAAAGAAGAACAGGAGGACTTGTGGCACCTTAGAGACTAACAAATTTATTAGAGCATAAGCTTTCGTGCATATGCATCCGAAGAAGTGGGCTGTAGTCCACGAAAGCTTATGCTCTAATAAATTTGTTAGTCTCTAAGGTGCCACAAGTCCTCCTGTTCTTCTTTATGTAGTTTAAGGGGCTCTTCAAAACTTGCTCCCAGATTTCTGCTACTTTTTGCTGTAATTCAACATTTTTATACTAAGTACTCTATCTTGCAGTCCTTACTCTGCCAATATATCTACTGGAGTCAATGGTCATTTTGCTGGAGTAAGGACTGCAAGATGAGGTACTAAATGATGTAAGTGTTTTGGAATCATGTTTCTTGTAAAAGGCATATTTGTTTACATAAATGTAAAACCTGAATCACTTTTTCTAAAAGCAACTTTTAAAAATTTCTAGAATACACCTGTTGGACGAACTAAATGGCTCCAAAAGGCAAAATAAAAAAAAAGAAATACAAGTGCTGCCCTTGTTTGTCATCACCATCTTTGCAGGAAGATGCCGCTGGAGAGCAGGTGTGGTGTTAGCATTTTTATCTGAGGACTGGGGAAAGGGAATTGACTTTGTAATGTGTAGGAAGTTTATCCTTGGTGGCTGTTTTAACTGACATGTTCTATCCTGCATTAATAGCTCTTCTTGCTATACCCTCCAACTCACCTTGTAGTGTGATTTACACTTAAATTATGCTCATATGCACTTAGGGCATGACTACACTTGCAGATGTAGAGCTCTGAGAGTTAAACCAGCCCTCAGAGAGTGCAGTAGGGAAAGCGCTGCAGTATGTCGACACTGTCAGATTCAAGCGCACTGGCGTGGCCACATTAGCAGCTCTTGTGATGCCACAGAGAGCAGTGCATTGTGGTAGCTATCCCAGCATACAAGTGGATGCAACGTGCTTTTCAAGTGGGGGTGGGGTGGAGTGTGACTGGGAGTGTGTTGTGTGTATGTGGGAGGAGAGAGAGTTGATTTTTGCGGGGCTGAGAGCATGTCAGCATGCTGTCTTGTAAATTTAGACAGCAGCAGACCCCCCCCCTCCCCTGTGCCCCTCTCTCTCTCTCTCACACACTCACAGCAGCAACATTCCACACTAATGGTTGTTTTGTCCGGGAGCAGATAAGCATGCTGGCGGTCAGAAAGGGAGCTTTGAAAGGGGATATCTGCTTTCCTACAGCCAAGTTCAAAACAATGGCAAGAGTGGCCACCTGATTTAAGGGGATTATGGAACGTTTCAGTGCAGTAATGCAACACCTCGTTCACACTAACGCTGGGGCGTTTCAGCCAAGGTGCAGCAAGCATTATGGTTCTCGTGGAGGTGGATTACCAGGAGTGCTCCAGCTGCAGAGTCCAAGCGCACTAAGTGCCTTGCTAGTGTGGACGGGTTGTGAGTTAGAGCACCTGGGGCTGCTTTAATGCACTCTCTCTAACTTGCAAGTGTAGTGAAGCCCTTACACATCACCTCTGATTTTGGCTCTAACTTTTAATCTGGCCCTTTACGTGCAGACACATTCTTGAGTCTCTTACCTGGCTGGGGAAGATTTCCCAGCAGTGGATTCAGACTCTTCTTATTTCCATTAAGGGCTTCCTCTAAATTGTGGTTTCAAAGGAACAGCTCCATTCAGAATGTAGCCTGAAGAACTAGAGGGAAGTTCATTGGTGTTCTGCAGCCCTTTTGTACTGGCTAACTGCAGGGGGTATTTTTGTTTGCAGCAGAGGCATGCCTGTGGTCTGGAGTTCCATGGTGAGGATTTCCTTTATGCCCCAGCTGTCATAGGGTTTTGTCTACTCTGCAATGTAAGCCAGGGCATATAGAACTTGAGATATCAGACTCTGGGTTCTTTAAGGCTTGAGTGTCTGTACTTATTTGTAATACCAGGTTAGGAATTGTTGGCACCTGAGGCTCCAGTGTTTACACTGCATTATGCAGGCCTAGTCCAACCACCCATATCCCAGACTTCCTAGTGCCCTCCCAAAATGTGGCTGCTCTGGCCCTTTGTTCATAGTGCAGTGTGGAAAAACTTGACTATCCAGAGGACAAAGGAAGTTGGCTGTGAGATTGTGAAATACTTTCGGCAGACTCCCAGAGCACAAGTCCTGTGGGGCTGTGTCCACACTGTAAAGCAATAGGGCTTGAACCCTGAATTCCAACATGACTTCTCCCCACCCACCCCCCACCCCGGATCAAGCCTAGGGCCCAGGGTCAGTGTGAGTTGGATGTAGATGGAAGGGGGGTTAGACTTGAGACTGAGTTCGAACCCTGAGCTTACATTGCAGTGTAGTCATACCTACAATGTCTATGGGGCCATGAGAGCTTAAACCCAGGCTGAGTTTTGCTTTAACTTGACCTGCTGTCTTAAACTAGCCCTGGGCCCCATGAGAGGGGGAGTGAAAACTATTTCACACCCCAGGCTCTGTAAGGGCACATTGATGAGTCCAGTCTTTCGTAGCCCTGAAACTTCTCAGAATGGATCTCCGCAGCCATCCCTTACCTAGGCAACTCCCCTCTCCTTCTTTCTCCTTATTTTCTGGCAGACATAGTTGTCTCAGAGCTTTACTTGTATACTTTCTGATACAAGAAGTGAAAGAGGCCATGATCCTTCCCCTTTGTGATATTTTGAGGCTTTCTACCATATTCAGGAAAAATCCTACATATGCTATTTACCCAGATCCTAATAATAAAAAAAGTGGTGGGAGGACTTCCCAAAGGGAGAAATTGTCTGATGTTCTGGAGGTTGGCAGAGATCCCCCACCAAAACTAATGAGATTAAAATATATGAGCTTTACGAAGATAAAGTTCCTGATTGTTTTTTGTTTGGTTTGTCTGTCTTTTGGCTGTGCTTAACTCTGGGGAGAAGGGAAAATCTCAGGTTCCCCGTTCTACACATTACAGGCTGGAAACTTAGCTGCTCTACCAGACCATCTTCCCACTCCATCCAATCATCCCCATTTTTTTACTATTCCCAAGCTTGCCCCAATATCCAGGCTGTAGCTGCAGCCTCCCGGTTTCTACTTAAACTGACCCTGGCTGGGTTCTGCTGTTCCCCTACTCCAGATCCCTCCTCCCACTCTCCTCTTTATTTATGCCTATATCTGCCCCGTTCCAAACAGCACCAATCTGGGGCAAAATATTTTAGGAATAAGGGGGTTAATAAGTCTTATCTACTGCACAAGAACACTGGAATTTTTGACAACCTCTCCAGAATAGATAGTGCTGCAGGCACAAAAAAAGACTATTATCCAGTTAGATTGATATATTTCCATAAAGTCAAACTAGACTAAACATATGGTTCCAACAAGAAGGTTAACTTAGCCATTTTTCAACTCCTGTGTATTTTATGGTATATGTCTTATGAGAACAGTCTCCTAGTGTAGGTGTATGTAGAGTAATCCAGTCCTGAGGTGTCTTGAGATAACTGTAGCAATGCCCATCTTTAGAAGAAAATGTCAATCTTCTAGCCAAATGCAGATTTCAAGGAAGTGATGTTTTCCACTACTGCAACCTTGACATTCTTGGTTATATTATAAAAATAAAAGAATGCTCTTATCTAATATTTTCTGGGTAAATTACTATATTAGTGATTTTTTCCTGGCTGCAGCATCAGTACCTATGTGCCAAAAACTACCTAAACCACAGCCAATTAAAGATATTCAGTGTGAACAAATTAACACTGCATTAATGTAGTTTCCTTGAATTTAATACATCATACATGCTTGTCAGAGAATGTATGAAAAATATTTTTTTTGCCACAGTGCAGATGTGGGAGCAGCACGTCAGATTCAACTTTTCCCATGGCTTTTGTAGGTTTGTAGCACTTATTATACACATGATGTGATGTGTTTGGATTATGGGAGCAGAGAACAGCTAGTATGTGCTATTGTATTAACACTGTTTCGTAGGTTACTGTATATTGGATAAGTTTGTTACATTACTTATATACTTAATATCTTTTTTTTTTTAGCTTACACAGTTTGAACCAGATGAAGAAATTAAACTTTTATATCAGTTTGGAAGCTATCTTGATTACATAGAAACTCCCCGAAAAGATCATGGCAAAGTGAAAGGCAAATCCAAAAAGCATGGAAGAGAATGGAAGACACAGGAAATGGAAAGGAAAAATAAGCCTGATCTTTGCAACAGAAAGGAAAATGTGGGTTTGTGTGAAGAAAACACTGCCAATGACACTGATCTTAAAAAGAATAAAATTCTTAAAAAGAACAAACATGATACTAAAGCAAAAAGTCATTTGGATTCAACAAAAAAAACCTTTTGCAATAAGCAAAACTCCTTTGTCCCCTGGCCTTTTGTTGAAAAGAAAGCAAAGAAAATAAAGCTATTTCAAGATAACAAAGTAATTGATGGTAATGAAGAGAGCTCTAAAGAGGTATATCACAAACAATATTCTAAAAATTCCAGAATGGTTCAGAAGAATAATACTCAAGGCAAACAAAAACGTCTTTGCCTTCCCTCATCACATAATTCTTTTGTAACTGAGAATGGTAAACACAATGAATTAAGTTGTAGAAATAGTTCTTGGTCTCAGACAACTTGCAAACGTGAAGGTCTTGATTCTAGTGTGCATTACTTTAGTGGTGGAATCATAGCAGGTTTTAAAAAGCATAGGAAATTGGATAAGGAAGTCCCTGTTGGCTGTTTACTAGGCTCCAACACTACTGAAATAAACAGCTGCACTAGTAGTACAGAGCCTCTTTTGTCATCTAGTCCAGCAGCTCTGGAAATTAAAACTTATGACTCAGAAGATGAATTCAATGTGGAAACCCTGAGGGATAAGGCAGCTTCTCATATGAACTCAAAAACTGAAGCAGTATGCAGCAGCGTTGATCTTAGTCAAGAGCTTTTTATAACCCAGAAGTCTTTTTTACCAGTGCAAATTCCCAATAATAGCAGTACTTGCTTATCCCTCTACAGTCAAAACCATGCTAAAGATGCAAGTGTAGAAAGAAAGTTTAAACAAAAAATCTCTACAGATACTTTAGAATTTTCTCAGATGTCTTCAAATAGAGAAACATGTGATGAACACAGTCAGTTTTCTCAGAACGGTTTGACACCAAGTAGGGGTAGGAAGTCAGCTACAAGAGAATGTGCAATTCAGACAGAAGACTTTTTCAGCTCTCCAGCACTTGCTTCCTCCTTAAGAATGAGAGAGAGATTTACAGATTGCCATGAACAACCACTGGACCTCAGTTTGCCTTACAGAATTAGGTCAAGTGCTGAGAATACAGGAAGGCTGTCCTTGGGGGGTGCAGGTGATGGTGTTCATGTATCTTCCAAACACCCATTAGAGCCTGTGTGTCATATAGAAAATCATCCTGCTGGTCCAGTGTTTGAGGAGGAAAGAGAAAATCATGTGTTCACTCAGTCTCAAAAATCAGATGAGGTGAAATACATTCAGATGCTGCTTAATTCATCCTATTTCTTTAAAGTGAAAGGTGATTCAGATAATATAGTTTCTAGAACACAGTTAGTGAAGCCAAAGTTAGGAAACAAAAAAAAGAATAGTTGTAGACAGTACAAGACAGGAGAAATCCTAGCCGAGAAGGGTATTAGTCCTACACATCTGAATAAATAGTGTGCCTATAGACACATTCTTTATATATTTTTTTTCAAAGTGATTTTTTATTTCAAAGACTGCTTTATTCATTATTTCAGAACAGCAGAAGATAGCAGGTAGGCTGGAAAGAAGTACATTTGAAATTATAGCAGGTAAAGTTTTAATTTACTTTACTGAATTCAGCCTTCACACTGGGCCTTTTCCCCACAATAACTTGCATAACTTACACCATCTGTGCTGCTTATCTATTTTCACCTATCACCTGTTAAACTACACTCATGTTGTAGCTTTAACTTTGGACCAAGTAATCCTGTGTATTATGTATGTTGTGAGAACATATCTTCTCATAAAACTTCAAAGTGAATAGTTTAACGAGATCCTCAAATGAATCATATACTACTCAGTTACTATGTTGTTCTAGGTTAGGGTTAGCTGTAGTCTAAGTCTGTAATTGAAAAGAAAGTTGTTTTATTTCCCCCAAATTTATACTGCATAATTCCAATAAATAGGGAAGGTGTTTAATCAAACATTACAAAGAATGTAATGTTTTTTTATTGGTGCACCTATAGCAGCACCTATAATGGTGAACAAGGACAGTCATGAAAAAAGACACAACTGTGTATCTCCTGGTGAAAGAATGACACCTTCAGGTTCTGACCTAATTTATTGTAGAGTAGGTCAGGTAATATTTTTTTTGTTTCCCTTTTCTAGACATACCTGGCAAGCTGGCACTTATCTAGAAATGTGTGAAATACTGGTTGTTCTGGGTTGCCTCAATCAAATGCAGTACTGTTCAGATTTTTTTGGTATCTACTTGACTTCAGATTTGTTGTTTTTATTCTTACAGTTAAACCTCCAGGTTTCAGAGCATGAGAAATAAATATTTTAAAATTAAAACTTATGTAATAGTCCTCCAGATGACAGCGGTATTAAGAAAAATAGTTCACTGTGTTAATTATTCTTCATACATATGTGGTAGATTATATATTCTTACCTTCTGCATACATATATTATAATAGTTAATTATAAAAATGTATAGCATTTTGAAATTAAATATTGCCTTTTATTAAACAAAACTGTTCTTTACTGTGACTGTAGAAGATAGTATTTTTGAAGGTGACAGAAAGTGCTCTACATTTTAAAATTCAGAACTTAATTTATATACAGGGAACATTCCTCATTGTCCTTTACCCAGCAACCTGAACCATTTGATGTCTCTTTTTCTTTTTAGCTACAAATGTGAACCTGCTTAAATACTTTAGAGAGTTTCAGTAAAACTTTGCTACGCTGTTTTTCCTTTATTCTTGTACTTCATTTTAAACCCCAAAATGGTTTTTCCTTAAATTCTCAGCAAAAATGTAATGGTGCTATAAGTCTCATGCTATGAAGACTTCATTATTTACATAAAATGTGATACATACATTTCCTAGTATACATTGACTTCTCATAAATTGAGTTAAGCTACATTTTTCAAAAGAAGTGACCAAAGTATGTTTAATTCATTATCTTTGCTTGTGTGTGTGTTTACTTGCTAATTTGTAAAATACAGTAATTTAGCAGAGATTTCTTACTCATTTGTGAGACTCAGATTTTACTGTACCGAAAACAGAAGAACAGATGCGCCAGTGCCTATATCATACATTAAAAATGGGTTTGAGTGTGACACATGGGACCAGATCAGTAGCAACAGAGAGGGATATAGTTTCACATCACTAATATTGAAAACTAACACTTTTTACAGGACCATTCTAATTCTAGTGTATTGACTGCACATTTAGGCAAGCAAGGGACCAATCCTGTAATCAGCCCATACTCTAAACCCCCATTGACTGCAGACTCTCTCCCTGCATCCTCCGATGAGGCTGCTTATAGTACTCTTGAATTTCAGGATCAATCCCCATTTTCCTATAGAGATTTTATTATTAAATGTGTTAGTTCTCTTAAGCAAATACAATTAAAGGTATTGGATATCAATTAAAAATGGAGAGCTTCCTAGGTCTCTATTCAACATAGATTCTCCTTTGTGTCCCCATGTTAGTATAAACGTGCACCTGCAAACTGATGACAGTTTGCCTGATAAAAGCCACTTAAGCCAGAGTAAAGATCAGGGGGCTCCAGAGCCCCCCTACCTTTGCAGAAAATTAGGTAAAGAAGGAGGATTTCAGGTGCAGAAAACTGACTGCCAAGGAGGAGAACACAGGCACAATGTGCCTCTGAACTTTTGCTAGGCCTGTCAACAAACACCACCTCAGTTTTGCTAAGCAAACCTTATTTATCCGTGTGTCCCTTAAAACTGGGAATGTTTTCAAGGCCTGTACCTTTCAGTTTTACAGAAAACAGTGAGTCAGATCTTGGTCAATGCAAAGTCTGTCTTATTCCATCTTCGTTTCCATCCTTTGGTCTTGTACCTGAGTAAGAACATAGCTGGACCCAAGGACTGAGACCTTTACTAGGGCCTGGCTTACCCGTTGATTCACCATTTTATCTTCCTACACTCCTGATACTGGTAAATGCCTCCTTACTCTTGTCTAAAATTTGTAACTACAGTCTTTACTCCACACTAATGGAAAAAAGGTATATTTGTATGGTTGCAGAGAGTACTACCATGTAAGCTGTACATTGGGATCTTACATTCAGTGCAGACTTTGGAAAGATCAATTATTTGCTTCTAAACTGAATTTTTACCTCAGAGGATAGTCTTTCAAAATGTCTAGAGGCTATCCAATGGCTACACATGCTTCTCTGATTTTAGAACAAGTCCCTTGGTGAAAGAGGGGTTGGACAGGAAATTCACAAAATGGTTTCTTTCAGACTCAAGTGACTCCTCACGTTCTCCACTCTGAATAATCCTAAATCTTCCTCTTCCAGAGAAGATCTGTAAACAGAACCCTAACCCTTCAAAATATTTCCCCTGTTAAAAGTAGTTTGAGCTACCAGATGAACAAAGAAAAAAGAAAAGGATTTACCTTCTTTCCAATTAGTTCAGTGTATGTATTGAAAATATTTATTCACTGCTGGGGCATATTTACTTCAGCTAGCAGCGTAACCAAAGAAAAATGACTAAATAAAGGAAAATTGTTTAAAGATGTAGCCCGGATCTAAAATTTGGAGGACAGTGCAGCAAATTAAAGCAGCATAGTCTAGGTATTAGAGCTGCTGAAGAGACTCAAGTGGACAAAGATAAATAATTAATTGTCTCCTTTTGTCTTCCCTTTTCATCTTATCTTTTTATTTCTCTTATCCTCTGTTACTTTCATCTCTCTTTCATGTGTCCTCATTTTGGACAAATCATTTTTTTAATTGGGGTAAAAAGTGTGTGAAAGCAGTTCTGTTCACTTTGAGGTAGTTTTGGAAAATCATCTGAAGTTCTCACCTCGGATGGATAGATATATTTAGTATTCCTTGTACTTTCCCCCTCTACCATCATTTCAGTTCTTGTGAAGTCTTCTGCTATTTTTAGACTGGACAATTTCCATTTAGCTATTTGCTTGAAATATGCTTTTTTGAGCATGCATTATGTGTCCAGTGATGACTTACCTCTTGAATTTAATAAAATTAGCCTTGTAACTTTTTATATTATGCATGAGGCATTAGTGCATTGATGTTTCCTCTTAAATCAAAGCTATCTTTAGCCTGTACTCTCAAACAGGGCTCTTACATAAGTGAAAGTTCAATATTCCTCTCCTGCTCAAGCCTTGACTAAAGATCAGGCACATCTTGTATATGTACTTCACAACATAATCATGTTCTGATATTGACCCTGCCAGCAGGTAGGGGACCTTGGGGGACAACTACTGCAGTGGTGGGGAGCAAATAAACTTTATTAAGAAAATGCAAAAACGGGGAAAATTCAATAGTGTGGGGTACAGGGTTTGTTAAGGTAGACAATTGTGGAGGGGTTTCTTTTAGTAAATAGGATAGGGGGTTTTAATTGTGGGGTCCAATACAGTGGGGTCCAATACAGTTGGTAACCAATTAACACTGAAGTATAAATGTAACAGGTAGCTAACAGTTCCTATGTAAAGGGTGTGTCACAGCAGCATATAACCAACTAACAGTTATGGGTAAAATATGTTAAATAACCAACAACTCTAGGTAAAAATATGTCACAGTGGTGTAAATGTAAAATGTGAGGTGTGTTAGAGAGAAAAAGGGTAACCAATGGGGTTTTATGCTAGATTTCAGTAATACAATTGAGGTTTGGCAGCGGCAGGAGCGGGGTGAGCACGTGCGGGAAGGGATTAAAAGAGAGAGAGAGAGAAAGGCAGTGGTAGAGGAGTGAGGTTGGGGGATGGGGGAAGAGGAGCACGTGGTGGAGCAGAGACCAAAGGCAGAGGCGCTGTGGAGGGAGATTTAAACTCAGGGAGACACAGAGAGCAGACAGGCTGCAAGTTTAAACAGCAGAGAGACTGCAACAAGTGACTTGGGAGCTCGGGGGGAGACACGGGCAAGCTCGGGGGGGGGGGGTTAGGGCAGCGGGAAGACAGACTTAACCACAATTATACATTTTCTTTGAGAGTGTCACAATTATACAGAACACAGTAAAATCTTATCTATGATCTAACTTAACCAAGACTACACAAATTAGCAAGTAACAGAACACAATGCAACAGTTTTTTTAAACCTAACTTACAGAGCCACAATACAAACAATTCTTTAAACCTAACTTAACCACAGCTATGCAAAATGAAATTACAACTTATCTAGACTAAGAACCTGATTCTAATAGGTGCACCTTACACTATGCTGCTTCTTTGATCAGGAGGGGGAACAGTTCCGGAGGGCAGAGTGGTGTGTGCCCAGGGTACAGCCCCTGTGTGTGTGCAGGGGGACAGCTGTAATAGACAAATATCAGTTGTACTTGAAATCTCATGAATTACAAAAGGTTCCTGTGAAAATGTTACAAGTGAATGGTTAACCCATACAAGTCCTTTTTAGAGAATAAAAAAAATATTGTATGCTCCATTTATAAAAAATATAATATAGTAATTATGATGGGTTGTCACCCCCGTGGCAAAGCCTGGAAGCTGTTGGAACTGGTGTGTCCCCTGACTATCCAGCTAGGTTGACCTCTTCACCTGCTCTGCTAGTGACTCAGCCAGCCTCTCCAGGCCCTGTTATCACCCAACTCGGCAGCAGATGGTGCCACACACCCAACTGAGTTACCTGAGTGCTTTACCGAAGCCACTCATGGATCAACAATGGAAGCACTAGCTAATTTCCCAGCTCCCCAGCCTTGTACCCTATTGGAGTATAAACCCAAAATTATGCTGTCTTGCACTGCACAGGGATCTGTATGGTCCAAGCTCATTAATTAATCTGTTCCCCCCTCGATGTGGAGAAGATATGCACCAAGCCCTTGTTGACTGAGCTGAGATTTTCCCAAACACTTCACTCAAATACACACTGGTTAAGATAAAACAAGTTTATTAACTATAGAAAGAAAAATTTTAAGCGATTATAAGTGATAGCAAACAGATCAAAGCAGATTACCTAGTAAATAAATAAAAACACAATCTAAGACTATTATACTTGATAGGATTTGAATCAGCAACAGCTCACCCTGACCTATGATATAAGCAGGCTTGCAGATCCCTGAGGCACAGGTTGCATTTGCTGTGCAGTCTGGGTACCCCTCCCTCGTTCCAAATCCTTTGTCTTCCAGAGGTTCTTTCAGGTGTTGAGTTGTGGGGGAGTGAAGACAAATCATGATTTCACACCCCATCTTTTATAAATTCTTCCAGCTTGCTGGAAAGTTCATGCATGTGACGTGGGGGGGGGGGGTCCACCCCCATTGGCCAAACTTTCTCCATTGCCTATGTGCTCCCTCCGAAGAAACTTCCTTATACAGAGTTCCTGTGCTAGAGGATTTTCCCCTTGATGGGTGCTGAAGACAGCAATTAACATTATCTAGCTACTCCTTTGTTGTACCTGAAAGGCTTGTTGTGGGTGCTTCCAACTTCACAACATCTTTCAGTAACACATACATAGCAGAACTTCATAACTTCACATATAATAATACACAAAATCCAACAGGGTATTAATGTTTAACATATTAAGACTTTTAGAATGATTCCTCACAAGGCATACTTTGTACAAAACATCATAATTATATGACAGTGGTGAATATGGGGGTGCCGGGATGTTGCTTTGCGGCACAGAGTGTCACCGTAACTTTATATTTTAAGAGTCCTTTCTTGCTGTTTTGGAAAAAAATACATTTATGCCAAATAAGCTGTCAAGATTTTACCCACCAGCATGGTCTCTCAGTACAGGTGTTCAAAAGTGCAAAATACATATACATGCAATTTTGTGCAGGGAGGTATAAAGGTTGCCCAGAGGCATAGCTAAAAGTATGTTATTTAAAGGCTAATCCTATTTAAAGCTCTGTGTGCTGGCTAGGGTTTCTCCTACATACCCAGTTTCTTTACACACTACAGACATTTCTTTGTAGACTATTAGCACTAGTAGCTGGTGAAATACAGGGTGCATGTGTGGCTCTAATGGGCACGGCTGGCCAAAAGGTTCCAGACTTGCATGCCTGAGGTCCACACACACCATGAGTGCGATTCACATCCTCAGTTACTCTAACTAGTAACCATTCTTTATTATGGATTTGCTACATGCCAAAGAAGAAAAACCTCTCTTGGCTCTTTAATATCTTCTCTCTAGGAAATAAGTGGGATCAGGTATGTTCTCAATGGAATACAGTAATGCCATTAGCTCTGTAAGGACCTGATTTAGGAAAGAATCACTATTCAGGAAATCACTTAAGCTCCTACTTAACTTTGAGCACATGTTTAAATCCCATTGAAGTCAAAAGGACTTGAGCACCTTACTTTAAAATGAAGCATGTGCTTTCCTGCATCAGGGCCCATATTATTTGCTATACCTTTTGCTTTCTTTAAAACTCCCTATAAACGGAGTGTCACCAAGCACTAGCATTTGAGGATAGGAATTTTAAATAGACCTAGTACACCACTCCCAAAACCACTGTGCTAGCTGTTTACCAGAGGCTGAACCGGCAGAACAGGGGTCTTGAGTCTTCTGTTGCTACAAAAAGATTCTTTTCCTGTCTGATATAAGCAAAAGGGCTTTGTCCTATTCAGCATTTTGCACATGGGGATCTGTGAGGGAACTCCAGGGGGTCTGCAGGCCCCACTGATCAACTCCTTCCTCTCACTCCAAGTGCCTCCTGCATGCTGGGGAACTGTTGGAGGCGCTGGGAGACGAGGGGAGGACAGGGACACTCGGGGGAGGGGGCGGAAAGAGGTGGGGAAAAGGAGGGGCAGGGGTGGAGCGTGGGTGGGAAGAGGTGGGGTGGGCATGGGGCTTTGGGGGAAGCGGTGGAATGGGAGTGGGCCTGGGGCTGAGTGGGGGAGGCCCTGGGGGTCCATGGCAAAATCTGTAACAGTGACCAGATTCTGATCTGGTATCTCTGTGAAGGTATTCTGCAAAGCTCATACACCTTTTGTTTTGACTATGATCATAATTTGTGTATAAATATATATATTTTTAAAAAAACACTCCCTACTCCACTCCCAAAAAGACCCCATGTGTATTGGGGTGGGGTAAAAGAATATAAGAATGACCATACTGGGTCAGACCAAAGGTCCATCTAGCCCAGTATCCTGTCATCTGACAGTGGCCAATGCCAGGTGCCCCAGTGGAAATGAACAGAAAGGTAATCATCAAATGATCCATCCCCTGTCATCCATTCCCAACTTCTGGCAAACAGAGACTAGGGACACCATCTCTGTCCATCCTGGCTAATAGCCACTGATGGACCTATCCTCCATGAATTTATCTAGTTCTTTTTTGAACCCTGTTATAGTCTTGGCCTTCACAACATCCTCTTGGACGGAGTTTCACAGGTTGAGTGTGCACTGTATGAAAAAATACTTCCCTTTGTTGTTTTAAATCTGCTACCTATTAATTTCATTTGGTGACCCCTAGTTCTTGTGTTATGAGAAGGAGTAAATAATACTTCATTATTTACTTTCTCCACACCAGTCATGATTTTATAGACTTCTATCATTTCCCCCCCAGTCGTTTCTTTTCCAAGCTGGAAGGTCCCAGTCTTATTAATCTCTCCTCATATGGCAGCCGTGGATTTATATAGTGACATTATGATATTTTCTGTCTTATTATCTATCCCTTTCTTAATGATTCCCAACATATAGATTCTTACGTATCAGGTCATAAACCAGCAACTAACTAATGGGGGGTTAGGAGGAAACTTTCTCTCTGGGCTTATTTCATAAGTTCCTACGACAGTATTTGTTGTACCTTCTTCTGAAGCAGTAGGTGTTGGGCACTGTCAAAGGCAGCATCCTGGAGTAGATGGATCATTGGTCTCATCAAATATGGCAGTTTCTATGCAACCTTCCAAACATCCCAAGCTTTGTATACTGTTTTCTTGAGTATATTGAACTCTGTGGCCCATCCAATAATATCCACTGTACTGTTCAATTTCAGTAGTTCTGATTTTAATCAATCTCAGAAAGTGAGACAAGTTTGAGCCATAGAGTTTAAGACCAGAAGGAAACACTAGATCACCTAGTCTGACCTCCTGTATATCACAGGCTACCGACACCACCCAGCACTTGCACACTAACCCCAACAATAGACAAATGAAGAGATGAATAGACAAGACTCATACTTTATGCTCAGCTTTCATTTTTAAAGGGACATACAAATGAAATACATATATCTCCTGAGTCTAAAAAAATCATAAGTCTCAATACAAAGGCTCCAGCAGAGATACAAATCTCAACTTCTCAGCTGAATAACTTACCACTAGGAAACCTAATTGTGCTGGTTTTGTTTAAGAATGTGGGTGAATGCATGCATGTCACATGACCTTCTCCCCTCTGCCTGCCTGCTTCATTTTTATGAGCCAGAGGTGTTTACATTTACAAGAATTAAAATGATGATGCAGAGCATCATGGATTCAAAGACAATTATCACCAGATCCAAAGCATTTTGCAGAGAGAGGGTTAAAAACCTATTCTGATTTCTTTTTAAATGCTGACTTGTTCTAGGCAGTGAATTGATTGAATAACTGCACTGAGTGCAAAGACTTTAGGGACACCAGACACTTTCAGTGTGCTGAATCTTAAAAAAATTAAAGGCACTGTTGTAATGAATAGAATGCGTTGTGTTTTAAGGGGAAGTGGATAGAGACAGTCTCTCTCCGCACAACATGCTTCAAAAAATAGTCACTGCTAATAATACAAACAGGAGTCGGCGTTGACCCCGGCACCGGCGCGTCGAGGTGACCCCGGCACCTCGTCCTCGGCGCACAGAGAAGCGCCCCCGGCACGCAGCGAAGTGCCCCAGGCACGCCGTCCTGATTCCGCTCCTGGTACCATGTCGTTGGTTCGGAGTGAGGCCCCGTCAACAAGCCGGCACCGCTCCCCTTCTAAGAAGCAAGAGAAGACTCAGCGGCCCCAGGAGAAAGAACGGGGTGAGGCTAGACTCGCGCTGGGCTGCCCACGATCCCCATTGGGACCGAGACCTCTGACTCGGGTGAAGCGGAGTAGTCCGGTGCCGTCCACGCACGCCTCGCCAGAGGTGAGAATGCCTTCGACGCCAGAGGCAGCTCAGGCTGCGTACGACATCATGATGCTTCCGGTACCGGGAGCGCCGCTTCAGTCGGGCCCCCGATCCCGTGGGAAGCCATCGCTCAGTGCCCATCAGCCCTCTCCGGACGTCTCTGAGGTCGAGGTACAGTCCCGAGTTGAAGGGCTGAACTGCGGACCTCGGCGCGCCTCCACGCCGCGAGCAGGATGATCTGCGAGCAAGCTTTCCACCTCCACTCCGGCAGACCGTAGGGGAGGCACTAAGAGACGGCGCCGCTCCTCTTCGAGCCTTGACTGCAGGGTCAGGTCTCGGCGGCGGCGGCACTGGCGTTCATGCTCCGGCACCTGCCGTGGAAGGCGCTACACCCGGAGTTTGTCACGGGAGTCCCAGGCACCGAGGCGTCGTAGTCTTGGGCGCCGGAGGCACTACGGGGACAGCAAACCCCCAACTCCTACCTGTCCTCCTCCAGGGGCCGGAGACGTCATGTACGGGACTGCTCCAGCCGTTTGTACGGCACCGTCCGCTCGTCCCGGACTTCCGCTTTGGCACGCAGCCACCCCTCGTCAAGCCGCTCGGTGCCACAAGACCAACCGGCCCTTCCGGGCCACCTCGCATCCTAGGGCCAGGCCGTTCCCTGGCAAGGACAGTGGTGCCAGTGGGCACCATGGACCCAGGCACTGGCACCACCAGGACCCCGCTTCGTGGCGGGAGCGTCCCAGGCCCAGCCGACGTCGCCGCCTCGGCACCGCGATGAGGCAGTGGGCACCGACCCTCCGGCACCGACTTGGGCCATGGATCAGGACGTCGAGCTTTTGGTACAGCCGGGTGCAGATGACACGCGGCACCGACCTCTTTGGCACCGGATGACTCCATGGCGCCACCCCCTCCGGTCTCTCAGGAGGATTTCAAGTCCCACCAGGAGCTACTCAGGAGGGTGGCATCAAACCTCCAGCTCCAGGCCGAGGAGATGGAGGAGCCATCGGACACATTGTTTAATGTCCTGACTTCCTCGACGCCGGGGCGCATGGCCCTCCCACTCCATCAGGAGGTGGCCAATATCACTACTGGCCTCTGGCAAACCCCTGCATCTCTTTGTCCGATCTCCAAGAAGGCCAAGCGGAAGTACTTTGTGCCCACGAAGGGGCACGAGTACTTATACTCCCACCCAACTCCGAACTTTCTAGTGGTGGAGTCTGTGAACCACCGAGAGAGACATGGCCAACCCGCTCCTACCCCTAAGGACAAAGACACTCGCAGGCTGGATTCCTTTGAGAGAAAGGTTTATTTGTCTGTGAGCTTTCAGCTCAGTGTGGCCAACCATCAGGCACTTTTGAGCAGATATGATTTTAACCTGTGGGGGGTCCTTTCCCAAGTTTGAGCCCTCCCTCCACGAGAAGGACAGGAAGGAGTTCCGGGCTCTGGTTGATGAGAGTGTAGCGGCGGCTAAAGCAGCGCTCCAGGCAGCCTCTGATGCAGCGGACATGGCCGCTCATTCGATGGCCGCGGTGATCTCCATGAGAAAGGCGTCCTGGCTTTCGCTCTCTGGCCTATCGGCTGAGTCCCAGTCGATCATGCAGGACCTGCCGTTCGATGGTTGGGCCCTGTCTGCAGATCAAACAGACATGCGCCTGCATGGGATGAAAGACTCCCGTACTACCCTGCAGACGCTGGGCCTGTACGTCCCACCGGCCAAGGACAAGCCCAGGCCTCACACCTCTGCTCCACAGGCTCGGGGCAGATATGAACCCCCGCCTAAGAAGCAGCGGTCACAACGCTAGTCCCATTCGGCCCCTCATCCGGGGCCTCTAAGGCCAGGAGGCCAGGAAAGCGGTGTTTTTGACTGCTTGCGGGGGGTCACCGGACCTGTTGCCGGGTTAACCCCCCCCCAGTTAATAAAGTTTAGGTTTGCAAATCATTTACCTGCCTTCCATTTGCAATGGTTCCATATCACTACGGACCGCTGGGTCCTCAACACTATATCCCTGGGGTACAGGTTGCAGTTTGTTTTGCCCCCTTCCAATTGCCCTCTGGCCAGGGAGTCGGCGGAGGACCCGGAACATGTGCTCCTCCTAGGTCAGGAGGTACAGCGCCTCCTCTCCCTGGAAGCCATGGAGAGAGTACCTTGGGAATTCCGGGGCAAGGGGTTTTATTCCAGGTATTTCCTCATCCCAAAGGCGAAGGCGAAGGGCGGGCTTCGGCCCATCCTCGATCTGCGGAAGCTCAAACAGTTCTTGGTACGTTGCAAATTCCACATGGTGTCCCTAGCCTCTGTTATTCCCTCCCTAGACCCGGGGGATTGGTTTGCAGTGCTGGACCTTCAGGATGCCTACTTCCACATCCACATTTTCGAGAGTCACAGGCACTTCCTCCGTTTCCTGGTGGGTCAGGACCACTACCAGTTTACAGTCCTCCCCTTTGGCCTCTCGACAGCCCCCAGGGTCTTCACCAAAGGTATGGTGGTGGTAGTGGCCCACCTCAGGAGGAGAGGGCTGCAGGTCTTTCCCTACCTGGACGATTGTCTGCTCAAGGGCAAGTCCCGGTCCCAGGTGCAGCGGCAAATATCCCTCTTACTATGCATCTGCTCAGCTCTGGGCCTAGTGGTAAACAAGGAGAAATCCACGTTAGTTCCTGTCCAGCGCATAGAATTCATAGGAGCGCTGCTGGATTCCCAGGTGGCCACGGCCTCCCTTTCAAGGGACAGGTTCGAGGCGCTCAGAGGCCTCGTCACCTCGGTCACGGCCTTCCCAGTAACCATGACTCGGATATGCCTTCAAATCCTTGGCCACATGGCAGCATGCACCACAGTGGTATGACATGCCAGGCTCCGGATGAGGCCCCTCCAACTCTGGTTGGCCTCCTGCTATTCCCAGGCCAGGGACGGCCTGGACAAGGTTGTCACGGTGCCGCCAACGGTGGTTGCAGACCGCCAATGGTGGTCCCTCCTGAGCAACATGCTCTGGGGTATCCCCTTCCAAGACCCCTCTCCCTCACTAGATCTAGTGTCGGATGCCTCGGACCTGGGCTGGGGAGCTCACGTGGGGGACATCAGGACCCAGGATACGTGGTCAACCGAGGAACTGACCCTTCACATAAATGTCAGGGAACTCAGGCAGTGCGCCTGGCGCGGCTGGCCTTTCTCCAGCACTTACAAGGGAAGGTGGTCAGAGTCCTCACGGACAACACCACCGCAATGTATTACATCAACAGGCAAGGGGGCACACGCTCTAGGGCCTTATGCCAGGAAGCCCAACTCCTGTGGGAGTTCTGTATAGCCCACAACATCCTCCTCTGAGCGTTCCACCTACCCGGCGAGAGCAACACGCTCGCAGATTGCCTGAGCAGGGTGTTCTCACATAAACACGAGTGGTCCCTGCACAGGGAGATGGCAGAATGGATTTTCCTTCAGTGGGGCAGTCCACAGGTAGACCTATTTGCCACCGTCCAGAACCGCCTATGTCCCAGGTTCTGCTCCAGGGTGATAGAAGGCGATGGGGCCATGACGGACGCATTCCTGCTCGATTGGTCGGGGCCGCTGATGTACACCTTCCTGCCCTTCCCCTCATAGTCAAGGTCCTACAAAAGGTGAAGTCAGACGGGGCGAGAATTATCCTGATAGCCCCGGATTGGGCCCGTCAACATTGGTACGGGACCTTACTGCAACTCTTGGCGGTCCCCCCTCGCAAGCTGCCGCTCCACCCAGACCTCCTCTCCCAGGAGGAAGGTCGTCTCCTCCATCCCAACCTGGCCCCGCTCCACCTGACGGCGTGGCTGCTCCGTGGCTAGATGCGGAGGAGGGGAGGTGTACCGAGGCTGTTAGATGGGTCCTGCTTGAAAGCAGGAAGCCATCCACATGGAGGGCCTACCTGGCTAAGTGGTATCAGTTCTCCTCATGGGCCAGGGAGAGAGGTTCCTCCCCCGCGTCCGCTCCGCTCCAGCTGGTCCTGGATTACCTCCTGTCCCTTAGGACCCAAGGGCTAGCTCCCTCCTCAATCAGGGTGCACCTGGCAGCCATTTCGGCCTTCCACCTCCGGTGGCGGAACAGTCAGCGTTCTCCCACCACATAACTTCCAGCTTTTTAAAGGGTTTGGACAGAGCGTTTCCTTATGCTAGACCCCCGGTTCCCCCTTGGGACCTGAACCTGGTACTGTCATGCCTCACGTGACCTCCCTTTGAGCCCTTGGCCACTTGTTCCTGGTCCCACTTATCTGAGAAAGTGGCATTTTTGGTGGCTATCACCTCAGCCCGCAGGATTTCGGAGCTTAGGGCGCTGACCTCGGAACCCCCGTACACTGTCTTCCATAAGGGGAAGGTCCAGCTTTGCCCGCACTTGGCCTTCCTGCCGAAGGTGGTTTCGGTGTTTCACCAGGACATCTTCCTACCTGTCCTGTGTCCTAAGCCCCATTCCTCCATTCGTGAGCAACGACTCCTACACATGCTAGATGTGCGTAGGGCGCTGGCCTTTTACTTAGATCAAACAAGGCCATTCCGGACATCTCCTCAGCTTTTCATTGCTACGGCCGAGCACATGAGAGGGCAACCGGTTTTCACCCAGCGGATTTCCCGCTGGATCACCTCGTGCATACGTATGTATTATGACCTGGCTGGGGTTCCCCCGCCGCCTATTGTTAAGGCGCATTCGACGAGAGCCCAGGTCTCATCAGCAGCCTATGTAGCTCATGTCCCTATTCAGGGCATCTGCAGGGCTGCTACGTGGTGCTCTGTCCATACTTTTGCATCGCACTATGCGATCGTCTCCCAAGCAAGGGACGACGCCGGGTTTGGTAGGGTGGTGCTCCACCCAGTAACCCGTAACCTTTATCATTTAGAACTCCTACCCACCTTGGTCAGGTATAGCTTGGAGTCACCTACTGTGGAATACACAGGAGCAATCACTCGAAGAAGAAAGGACAGTTACGTGTTCCGTAACTGGCGTTCTTCAAGATGTGTTGCTCCTGTCTATTCCACATCCCACCCTCCTTCCCCTCTGTTGGAGTTGTCTGGCAAGAAGGAACTGAGGGTGGGGGGAGCACACAGCCCCCTTTATAGTGCGATATGTCGGCGCCACTCCAGGGGTCGCAGCAGTGCTCCCCCACTACGGATGCTGCTAAGGGAAAAACTTCTGGCACCGGTGCATGTGGCGAGCACACACACCTACTGTGGAATAGACAGGAGTAACACATCTCAAAGAACGCCAGTTACAGAACAGGTAACTGTCCTTTTCAAGCCTGATCCTTGCTGTCTCAGATCTGCTTAAACATTGACAGGGAAATCTAAGACCAAATATTGAAGTCTCCATGTCTATTCTGGATTAACCCTGCAATTCTCATGGAAGAATTTGAACATACTTTGCACATAGACTGCCTATTGGACTATAAGCTTTTATATTGATTCCAGAAGATTTTTTACAAATCAGCAGCCTCACCATCTCTGCCATGAAACTGACCTAAGAACTTTATTCATATCTGTATGTATAACGATCTTTAACCATAGCAACTCTCTTTATTTTATTTTATTTTATTTTATTTTATTTTTTGTAAATAAATTTTAGAGTTAGTTATTAAGGATTGACCGTAGCCCTGTATTTGGGTGAGATCTGAAATAATCATTGATCTGGTGACCAATGTGTCCGGTCTCTTGGGATTGGTAGAACTTTATATATGGTGAATAAGGTTTTTAGTAACGCTCACTATATTAGACTTGGCTGTCAGGGTGGGAGCAAAAGGCTGGATTGCTTAATGGGGACTGTATTTTGGCTTCTTGGTAACCAGTATTACAGAAACAGTTTGGTTACTGGCTGAGTGAAATCTAATTATAGAATAAACCACCAGTTTTGGGGATCATCTACCCTATTCTTTGTAGTTTGAAAAAGCATTCTCAATGTGGCCTCTCCAGATGCCACAGTCACAGGAATATTGTATTATCATAACTTACTGACTGAGGTAGAATCATAGAAATGTAGGACTGGAAGGGACCTTGATAGGTCATCTAGTCCAGTACCCTGTACTGAGGCAGGACTAATATTATCTAGACCAACTCTAACAGGTGTTTGTCTAACCAGGGGTCGGCAACCTTTCAGAAGTGGTGTGCAAGTCTTCATTTATTCACTGTAATATAAGGTTTCTCGTGCCAGGAATACATTTTAATGTTTTTAGAAGATCTCACTCTATAAGTCTATATTATATAACTAAACTATTGTTGTATGTAAAGTAAATAAGGTTTTTAAAATGTTTAAGAAGCTTAATTTAAAATTAAATTAAAATGCAGATCTTATCAGTTTTAGTGTGATTCTTGCCCTTGCTTTTCCTTGCTGAGTTTTCCAATGTCTGGCACGTATTTGGATACTTTAAGCTGCACACAGGCTTCTGAGTGATCACTTGTTAACTGGCTCCGAGAGGGACAGAGGACAGTGGATCCAAATGCTGAAAGCATTGCAAACGCAATTTTCTTCAAACAGTTAAATTTCACTGGCAGGGACGTCCAGCAGGTCAGAATAGAGGCCCCATGATCTCTCTCGGTAGCTTCAAGTGCACTCCGCAGATCTCCAGACTTTGATGTCCACAATTCTGAGCTTTTTAACTGAATGAGTTGCATTTCGAAATCTTCAACACCCATCCACTGAAATACAGACAAATCCAAATCACTTTCATTGAACTTTTCAGGTTTAATTAGAAAAGAAAGCATTGGGCCAAATTGCTGGAAATCTTGAAATCTGTCAGAAAATTCTGATTCCAGTTCTTGCATGTACATTCCAATCTCATCGAAACTGACAGTGCAACGTGTTGATAGCTCTTTTATGTGTTGGAAGTAGCAGAAAATCAAAGTTCAAATATCCCAAGAAAAAACTGTTAGTTTTACAACAAATTCCTTCCAGGCTTCATAAAGACCCAGAACCGTTTGCCCTGCACCCTGGAGACAGAGGTTGAGTTAGTTTAGGTGAGAGGTGATGTCAGTTAGAAACATGAGCTTACATAGCCATTTGTCATCATCCAGTTTGGGGTAGTTTTGCGCTTTTTCCGACAAAAAGACCTTGATTGAATCAAAACAGTTTATAAAGTGCACCAAAACCTTGCCACGACTTAGCCACCGAATGTTGCTGTGAAGTGGGATGTTGTTATAAGCACTGTCCATCTCTTCTAGCCGTGCTTGAAATTGTCTGTGAGTCAAAGCAGATCAAGCAACAAGGAAATTCACAATTCGCACCACAGTATTCATCACATTATTAAGATCTGAATTAGAAATTTTAGCACACAGGTTTTCTTGATGGATGATATAGTGAAATTTGACTGTCGGGCGGCCAATTTGATCTTCAAGTAACTTTGCAAATCCCTTCTGTTTTCCGACCATGGCAGGAGCACCATCTGTTGTAACACAAAATATTTTTCTGATGTCAACTCTTCATTCTTCAAAATGGTTTACAAAACTTTCCACTATATCTTCCCCCTTTGTTGTGCCATGCATGGGTTTTAGGTAACAAAGTTCCTCTTGGATTTCATCGGAAGCACAATATCTTGCAACAACTGCCATATATGTCGTTTATATCCACGCTCTCATCAACTGCAACGCTAAACACTGCTATGACTTTTAATGCAGTCATCTGCTTTTTGTTAATGTTTTCTACCATTTCGCTTATGCGTCTCTCAACTGTTCTGGCAGAGACAGGCAATTCTTTTATTCTAGATATGATTGTATCTTTATTTGGCACATCATTGAATAAAACCTCCAAACTGCTGAGAAAAACTTCTTTTATATATTCCCCATCTGTAAACAGATATTCCCCTTTCTGTTTTTTGCAATGCACTGTGCAATCTTGTAACTTCCTTCTGTAGCTTGATTTTTATTTACACTTAAGCATTTAAAAACACTGCTTTGCTTCTCATATCCTGCTACTGCCTTTTTGATCAATTCAGTCTTGTCTGCTTCATCAAGAAAGATTTTCTCGTGCTTTGTTTCAAAATGTCGTCGAACATTTGATGTGCGACAAACAACACTTTCACAACAGAAAGCACAAACAGCACAGTCCTTCTTTTGAATTAATCCAAATGTAACAAGGAGTCTGGTGGCACCTTAAAGACTAACAGATTTATTTGGGCATAAGCTTTCGTGAGTAAAAACCGCACTGCATCCGGGAAAGCAACGGCAGACAACCGTTTCGCGCCTTTTTCCTGGGTGAACAGTGCAGACACCATACCACAGCAAGCATGGAGCCTGCTCAGCTCAAGACAGCAGTCATGAACATTGTAAACACCTCGCGCGTTATCATGCAATTTATGCTGAACCAGAACCTGCAAAACCAGGCGACGAGGAGCAGGCTACGGCAGTGCGGTGACGAGAGTGATGAGGACATGGACATGGAATTCTATCAAACCACGGGCCCCAGTGCTTTGGAGATCATGCTGTTAATGGGGCAGGTTATAGCTGTGGAACGCCGATTCTGGGCCGGGGAAAGAAGCACAGACTGGTGGGACCGCATAGTGTTGCAGGTGTGGAACGATTCCCAGTGGCTGTGAAACTTTCGCATGCGTAAGGGCACTTTCATGGAACTTTGTGACTTGCTTTCCCCTGCCTTGAAGCGCCAGAATACCAAGATGAGAGCAGCCCTCACAGTTGAGAAGTGAGTGGCGATAGCCCCGTGGAAGCTTGCAACGCCAGACAGCTACCGGTCAGTCGGTAATCAATTTCGAGTGGGCAAATCTACTGTGGGGGCTGCTATGATACAAGTAGCCAAAGCAATCACTGAGCTGCTGCTACCAAAGGTAGTGACTTTGGGAAATGTGCAGGTCATATTGGATGGCTCTGCTGCAATGGGATTCCCTAACTGTGGTGGGGCAATAGATGGAACCCATATACCTATCTTGGCACCGGAGCACTAGGGCAGCCAGTACATAAACCGCAAGGGGTACTTTTCAATGGTGCTGCAAGCACTGGTGGATCACAAGAGATGTTTCACCAACATCAACATGGGCTGGCCGGGAAGGGTTCATGACGCTCGCGTCTTCAGGAACACCATTCTGTTTAAATGGCTGCAGCAAGGGACCAGAAAATAACCGTTGGGGATGTTGAAATGCCTATAGTTATCCCTGGGGACCCAGTCTACCCCTTAATGCCATGGCTCATGAAGCCGTACACAGGCAGCCTGGACAGTAGTCAGGACCTGTTCAACTACAGGCTGAGCAAGTGCAGAATGGTGGTAGAATGTGCATTTGGACGTTTAAAAGGTCGCTGGCGCACTTTACTGACTCGCTCAAACCTCAGCCAAACCAATATTCCCATTGTTATTGCTGCTTGCTGTGTGCTCCACAATCTCTGTGAGAGTAAGTGGGAGACCTTTATGGCGGGGTGGGAGGCTGAAGCAAATCACCTGGCCGCTGATTCTGTGCAGTCAGACACCAGGGCGATTAGAAGAGCACACCAGGAAGCGCTGCACATCAGAGAAGCTTTGAAAACCAGTTTCATGACTGGCCAGGCTACCATGTGAAAGTTCTGTTTGTTTCTCCTTGATGAAAATCCACCCCCTTGATTGAGTCGTTCTCTGTAAGCAACCCACCCTCCCCCTTCGATCCCAGCTTGCTTTCAAAGGAAATAAAGTCACTATCATTTAAAATCATGCATTCTTTATTAATTGATTATAAAAAGAGGGAGAGAACTGGCAAGGTAGCCCGGGTGGGGTTTGGGAGGAGGATCGGAGGGAAGGAAAAGGCCACTAAAAAAATTCAATATAATGACAGCCTTTTGGTTGGGCTGTCCACTGGGGTGGAGTGGGAGGGTCCACAGAGCCTCCTCCCCCCCCCCGCGTTCTTACACGTCTGGGTGAGGAGGCTATGGAACATGGTGAGGGGGGAGGGAGGTTATACAGCGGCTGCAGCGGCACTCTGTGCTCCTGCTGCCGTTCCTGAAGCTCCACCAGGTGCCAGAGCATGTCCGTTTGATCACGCTGCAGCCCCAGCGTTACAGCCTGCCACCTCTCATCTCGAGCGTCCCTCATGGCCTCACGTTCACTGGCATCTTTCCTGTACTTTGATACTGTGTCCTTCCACTCATTCAGATGAGCTCTTTCATTGCGGGTGGATTCCATGATTTCCGAGAACATTTCGTCTCGAGTCCTTTTTTTTCACCGCCTTATCTGAGATAGCCTTCAGGACGGAGGAGGGAGACTTGAAAAATGTGCAGCTGCGGGAGGGAGAGAAAAAGGGAGAGAAGTATTTAAAAAAGATACATTTTACAGAACAATGCTTATACTCTTTCACGGTGAATAACACTATTCACATTACATAGCCCATGTGATTTTGGTACAGGGTCGCATTTTGCATCTTAATATTGAGTGCCTGCGGCTTTGGTGTTAGAGAGCACAGACGCAGGTCCGGGCAACAGAATTCGGTTTGCATGTGGCCATGGTAAGCCATTGTCTTTCGGCTTCTGCAGCTTTCCTACAAGCAGCATCCTCCTTTCCCACATACCAAGCAAAGCCCGTTGAGTGCTGCGGTTTTCCTGTTAACGTGCAGCAGCAGAAACCAAACTAACCCCCCCGCATCCAATTCTCTGGGATGATCGCATTATCCCTCCCCCCGCCGCGTGGCTGGTATCAGGGAAGATCCCTGCTAGCCAAACTTGAAAAGCTCAGTGCTAATCCCTCCCACCCCCCGCTTGGCTAACTGCAGGGAAGGATTTCTTTTCAGCCACAGGCAAACAGCCCAGTAGGAACGGCCACCTCTGTCCCCTTAATTAAATTCCCGTATTTCAACCAGGTTATCATGAATGATATCACTCTCCTGAGGATAACACAGCGAGATAAAGAACGGATGTTGCTTGAATGCCAGCAAACCATACGCTGCCAGGCTTTGTCATGCAATGATATCAGATTACTTGCTACTAGCATGGCATGGTCAAGTATCCTACCAGGGAGGACGGAATAAGGCTGCATTGCCAAGAAACCTTGTGGAAAGGCTTTTGGAGTACCTCTAGGAGAGCTTCATGGAGCTGTCCCTGGACACGTTAATAGACTTTTCCAGTAGCTGCACTGGTCGCGAATGCATCCCAAGTCCTCAGGGCAAATTAATCATTAAAAAATGCTTGCCTTTAAACCATGTTTTATATTTACAAAGGTACACTCACCGGAGGTCCCTTCCATGGCCTCATTGTCTGGGGGTTGGGAGGGTGCTTCAGTCAGGCTGAGAAAAAGATCCTGGCTGTTGGGGAGAACAGAGTGCTGTGTGCTCTCCGCAGGCTCATCATCATCCTCCTGCTCCTCATCTTCCCCATCCTCAGAATCCTCAGGCATGGCTGAGATTACCCCCGCCTCAGAATCCACGGTCACAGGTGGGGTAGTGGTGGCGGCCCCCACCGAGAATTGCATGCAGCTCAGCGTAGAAGCGGCATGTCTGCGGCTCTGACCCGAAGCAACTGTTTGCCTCCTTTGTTTTCTGGTAGGCTTGTCTGAGCTCCTTAACTTTCACGCGGCACTGTAGTGAGTCCCTACTGTGGTCTCTCTCCATACGCCCTTGGCATGAACTCGTCTTTTGGAATGTAGTTCTGCTAGCACAGAATCCTCTCACCATATAGCGATCAGATCCAGTTCCTCCCATACGGTCCATGCTGGTGCTCTTTTTCGATTCTCGGACTGCATGGTTACCTGTGCTGATGAGCTCTGCATGGTCACCTGTGCTCTGCACGCTGGGAAAACAGGAAGTGTAATTCAAAAGTTCGCAGGGCTTTTCCTGTCTACCTGGCCAGTGCATCCAAGTTCAGATTGCTGTCCAGAGAGGTCACAATGGTGCACTGTGGGATAGCTCCCGGAGGCCAATACTGTCAAATTGCGGCCACACTAACCGTAATTCGAAATGGGAATACCGATTTCAGCGCTACTCCCCTCATCAGGGAGGAGTACAGATATCGATATTAAGAGCCCTTTATATCGAAGTAAAGGGCTTCGTTGTGTGGACGGGTGCAGGGTTAATTCGGTTTAACACTGCTAAATTCGAGATAAACTCCTAGTGTAGACCAGGCCCAAGAAGGCTGAAATGAATGGCCATCTAACTTTGCTTTCTTAGGAGCTGACATTTTGTCAAATGTACAACTCAACTCACAGCGGGGAAAAAAATCGCTACAGATGGCACGCACAATGTCAAACGCAGTGCGCTGTTTCACATAGCGTGGTATAAGCAACAAATCAGGACTTAAAAATATCCCAGTGGCACTGAAACAATTTTTAAGGTGGAGGTGCTGAGCTGTGCCCCATCTGCAAGGCTGGGGCCAGTGGGCCACAGCTCGGGGTAGCTGCAGAGCGCCAGGCTGAAGCCAGGAGAAGAGCCCTGGGCTGGTGGCTGGGACCCCAGGCCAGCAGCAGGCTGAGCAGGGCTGGTGGACGGAACCTCAGCTGGCAGGGGGCTGGCGGCCGGTATCCCAGGCCAGCAGTGGGCTGAGTGGGGCCAACGGCTGGGATCCCGGCTGGCAAGGGGCCAGCGTCCGGAACCCCAGACCGGTAGTGGGCTGAGTGGACCGGTAGCCGGGAACGTGGGCCAGCAGCAGAGTCCCTAGGGCCGGCGGCCAGGACCCCAGTCCAGCAGCGGAGCCCCCAGGGCTGGCAGCTGGGACCCCGGCTGCCAGGGGACTGACAGACGGAACCCAAGCCAGCAGCAAAGTGCCACTGAAAATCAGCTTGCGTACCACCTTTGGCATGCATGCCATAGGTTGCTGACTCCTGGTCTAACCTGTTCTTAAAAACCTCCAGTGACAGAGATTCCACAACCTCTCTAGTTAATTTGCTCCAGTGCTTAACCGCCCTTACAGTTAGGCAGTTTTTCCTAATGTCCAACTTAAATCTCTCTTGCTGCAATTTAAACTCATTACTTCTTTACCTGTCTAGAGTGGTTCAGAAGAACAATTTATCACCCTCCTCTTTATAAACAATCTTTTACATATTTGAAGACTGATATCATGTCCCCCCTCAGTCTTCTCTTCTTCATACTAAATAAATCCAGTTTTTTCAATCTTTCTAATAGATCATGTTTTCTAGACCTGGATTTTTTTGCTTTGGAGAAAGTTTCATAATGTCAATATTTCTTCCATTCCAGAATAGAACAAAAAATAAAAACAATTCAAAATTTCTTGTGAATCCAAATTTCAATTATTTTGTTGTTTTGGATTGATCAAAATATTTCATTTTGATGAAATCAAAATGTTCCATTCTGAAATAGTCTTCAATTTTTTATTCTAAACAAATTTTTTATCAAAGGTGCCATTTCTGCAAAATGTTTGATTTTCTACAAATCAGCCTTTTCTAATAGAAAAATGTTCCATCGAAAATGTCTAACCAACTCAAATAATGATTAATGTCCATCATTAATGTTTCTCTGGCTTGTGTTATGCAAGTCAGTCTTGATGACCATAATGGTCTCATCTGGTTTTAAAATCTATGTATTTATGAATCAGGGCTAGTGTTGACATGGGGCACATGCTAATGTTCCTTTCTCTCATCTTGGTACTAAGGGCTGGTCCACACTAACCCCCCACTTCGAAATAAGATACGCAACTCAAGATACATGAATAAAGTAGCTGAAGTCGAACTATCTTAGTTTGAACTTACCGTGGGTCCACACGCGGCAGGCAGGCTCCCCCGTCGACTCCGCGTACTCCTCTCGCCGAGCAGGAGTACCGGCGTCGATGGCGAGCACTTCCGGGATCAATCCCAGAAGATCGATTGCTTACCACTGGACCCGGAGGTAAGTGTAGATGTACCCTAAGAGAGGATATCTGAAGGCAAGCATCGTCTCTCTGGAGTGTCCCATCCAGTCTGGTGCATAAATATTTTCCCTATGAGTATAACTAAGGGTTTGTCTACACTACCCGCCGGATCGGCAGGCAGCAATTGATCCCGTGGGGGTCGATTTATCGTGTCTCATATAGATGTGATAAATCGACTGCTAAGTGCTCTCCCGTCAACTCAGTACTCCACCAGAACGAGGAGCGCAAGTGGAGTCAACGGGAGAGCATCAGCTGTTGACTTACCGCAGTGAAGAAACCATGGTAAGTAGATCTAAGTACGTCGACTTCAGCTATGCTATTCACGTAGCTGAAGTTGTGTATCTTAGATTGACCCCGTGCGGTAGTGTAGACAAGCCCTAAGACTTAAGTTTCCTCAAAACAATGACAAAAGAGTCAGAGTGCTCATATTCCGAACCCTGGTCTCAAAGTCAGGGATGAAGAGAAGCAGATTTGGGAAATGTCATGCCCTGAATTAAATATTGAATGTTTCAAATCTGAACTGTTTAAAACTAACAAGACCCTTCTGCTGGGCATGATCCAATAAGACAGCCTGCCAGTCTCACTATAAGGCTGCTGAAATATTCTTAAGCAGTGCTTCTATCTCAAAGTCTTTTGGTCTATAACAATGTTACTTACAGATCTCCATTAAGTTTTGAGAGTGAAGGAACTTTTCCATATTTTGTGGTGAGAGGGAAATATCTAGACTGAGCCCAGGCTGTTCATTGGACCACACCAATATTAAGTGACTTCTTAACACGAGGACCTTTGAGCGTAGGCTGCTGTTGCCATAGCATTCAATGCGAGGCAATACTGAATGCGGTATTTCATGTTTCTTAAATCCACTAATCTGAAAATCTTATATTTTCTATTTAAATATTTTCTCCACAAGATGGCACCATTATTACAGGGAATGAAACTGCCTGGGAGCTCTGGGATACCTTTTAGTCTTTGATACTCCTGTTCTGTTGTATATATGGTTTTAGGTGAAATTGTGCTTGCAATCTCTTTGGCAGGCATGTTCATTTTATAGCTTGTCCTTATTCATGTAACAAAATATATCACAAGATTGGATGTCTTTCTCACGTTCGCTATTATGTTTGTAGCCTATGCGTGAAAATAACTTACCAGAGGACTGTAATGCCTTGTGTGAATTATAGACTCAAGGTAATATCTTTTATTGGACCAACTTCAGTTAGTGAGAGAGACAAGCTTTTGAGCATACACAGAGCTCTTCTTCAGGTCTTGGAAAGTATTCTGAGCGTCAGAGCTAAATACCAGGTAGAACAGATTGTTTAGCATAAGTAGTTAACATGCATTTCAAGGGACCATTCCAAGGAGAACCAGCCCATAAACTCCCATCCAGTTATAGAGGGGAAAGGAAGTGAGGGGAGGAAAGCACCTGAGGGAGAGATGTTATAATAAGTCATAAATCCAGTGTCTCTATTCAGTCCATGATTTTTAGTGTCTAGCAAAGTTGTGAATGTAAGCTCCCAGGCTTGTCTTGAAGGTGTTGTGCAGATTTCTTTTGGGGATGAGGACAGGGAGGTCAGACATGGAGTGGTCGTTTTGTGAAAAGTGTTCACCCACGGGTGATTTGGTGTTTGTCTCTTATTTTTCTGTATGAGTTCATTCAAGAGCATACTGATTGTGGATGAAACCAGACATAATGTGATAAGCTTGTGTAGGACCCACGGATCTTGAAAGGTGAGTTGTGGGGGGATATTGAATTATATTAGTTCTGTGGCACCAGTCCAGTGACTCTGTAGTTATGCATCTAGTTGCATTTCCACCCTAAACTTGTAGTGTGACGGTTTTAAATCATACCAAGCAGAAATCTCTTATACAAACTCTCAACCTGCATTCACTTCTTTTTCCTCTAAATCATATTTCTCTTTTAGGGCCTGATCCTACTCCCATTGACTCCAGTGGTGAGGTGTCAGGCCCTTAAGCAGGTATGAATAGCAAATAAGAAAAGTTAAATGTAGGAAAAATTGGGTCTTGCTCCCTGGGTGACCATAATCAGGAGAGCTGGTGAGGCAGCTGTTCACTTAACCTTTACAGGGGAAGGACTACTTAGTGTCACTTCACAGCAATCCCTCTATCTCAGGGGTTTTCAACCTTTTTTCATTTGTGGACCCCTAAATTTAAAATAGAGGTGTGGACACCTTTGGAAATCTAAGACATAATCTGTGGACTCCCAGGAGTCTGCAGACCACAGGTTGAAAACCACTGCTCTATCTGATTGCCAGGCAGCACTGATTGGCTCCTAAAGGAGTTAGATCTAATTATTTCTGGCCACAAAAATAGTGGCAGTGATATTACATTGCATGGATGTAGTGGGGTTGAAAGCTGGAATATATGGGAGATCCTCAGTATTCTGTCACGGATGCTGAAGATCTCCGTGGAGGGAAGGCAATACAGATTTTTGTACTTTCTCTGGTCTGATTTCACAGCATGAATCACAAAACCATTAGCAGCAAGCTGAAAGATAACATTTTCTAATTCTTATGGCCACTTAATACCTCTCTTCAGATTCTCCGCTTGGCAATAATCCTAATAAGATCATGGTGCATAGTTAAAGCGAGACAGCATTTTCCAAGATTGCCTGGAGAAATATATCCCTTTTCTACTTAGAGAAATGAACAAAATTTACTCTAGAATCCTAAAAAGCAAAAACTCTCATGTCTAGGAGATATCAAATGCTTTAAATACTGTTTGCTAGAGTGGATAGCAAGTTCTTTAGCGTTTCTGAGGTCATCCCTCTTGTATTTTTATTTTCTTTAAGACCCTATTTTAAGGACAGAGAACCATCTTTCTTCCTCTTCTATCTTTTAAAGTAATCATTCTCAGATATAGTTCTTCCATTTGGAAGAGCAGGCTACGTAGCTTGTTCTCAAGCTGAGATCGTTCAGTGAGTAATCCTGCTATACCCTCCCTGAAGACCCCAAGCATTTCAACTTGAGTTTTCATAACAGTGAAACTCATCTCCTTATACTCCTCTGTCCTGCAGTTTGTGTTAGTTGCTAGTTGTTTAGTCTTTCTTCCAACATACCTGTATACTTTTATATTTGGAACATTTCCTCTCCTCTCCAGTGAGTCTCCCAGATTAGCATCGCAAATATTAGCTACATTTTAGTGCAGGGATAGGCAACCTATGGCACGTGTGCCGAAGGCGGCACGCGAGCTGATTTTCAGTGGCACTCACATTGCCCGAGTCCTGGCCACTGGTCCGGGGGATCTGCATTTTAATTTAATTTTAAATGAAGATTCTTATGCATTTTTAAAAACTTATTTACTTTACATACAACAATAATTTAGTTATATATTATAGACTTCTAGAAAGAGACCTTCTAAAAACGTTAAAATGTATTACTGGCATGCGAAATCTTAAATTAGAGTGAATAAATGAAGACTCGGCACACCACTTCTGAAAGGTTGCCAACCCCTGTTTTAGTGTAATTGAAAATTGCTCCTCTGAGCTCGTCAACATTTTCTGAAAGTGCAGAGGGACAGAGTTAAGGAGCAATAAAAGGCATTAGATGAAATCTGGGGCATGCTGCTCTTTCCTCCCCACCTCACCACAAAGCCTAAGTAAATGAATGTAGTGCAGGAGATATAAGTGAGGCTTGGGAGCTCTGGCATCAAGATGCAGTAATGGGTGGGGGTCTGCAATCTGCATGGTAATGTGTGTGTTGGGGGGGGGTTAGCCCCCTGGGCCTGCATAATGGTAGATGTATGGGCTCTGCCCAGGCATAACCCCATCATACTCCCAACACCCTCTATGTGACTATGAAGAGAAGCATCACGGAACAGAGATCCTTGGTGTGAAAAGATTTTGCATGAAGTCCTCCTGCATGAACCCTCTGCAGCCAAGGGTGCTGGAACCTTTGTAGAAGGGGGGGGGGGACAACCTGCACCAGAACTGGGGGGGGACCAGGGGGCCATGTCCCCCATTTTTTAACATGGTCATGGGTTGGGATAAGGGACGGCATTGCCCCCTTCAAACTGCAAGTCCTGGGCAGGCACCAAATGGTGTTGGCAGGGGCTGCACTTCGCAGTGATCAGCTCCCTGCCATGAAACGCAGCCTCTGCTGGCACTGCTCCACGCCTGCCTGAGGCTTGTAGTTGGGGGGGGGGGGAGCAATACCACCTCCTGCTCCCCAACCTATGTCTATGTTAAAAAGTGGAGGCGCCATGGCCCCTGGTCCTGGCACCATTGTCTGCAGCCTCTTCCTTTTACTCAACATGGCATGTCTGACCTTCTGTGCCTTCAAAATGGGTGGAGCAACATGCAGCCCTGAATAGGAAACTTCAAGCTGATCTGTGGCAAAAAATAAATAAAGTTATTTTTAAAGGGCTCTAAATAGCTCAGGGGATGGGCCATGAAATACAGGATAAAACACGAGTTCAAATGTAGCCCAGGTGGCTAGAAAATTGAAAGTTATTATTTGGTGGTTGTAAATGAGTGGCTTTCTCCCAGGACCCCCCTTGTAGTCTAGAGGCAGCCCTGCACATGGCCCCTCACCTTAATTTCCCTTTTGGATACCTAGTAACTCCATACAAGCATGTCTTCAAGTTCATCAACATAATTTATTAACAAAACATAGTGCAAAAGTCCCATCCATCTCACTATGGTGCACATTGTCAGCTTTATTCTCACCATAACCCAGTGTCTTCTGCCACAACTGTCCCTGTGCCAGGACTGCCACCTCAGCCTTTCCTTCTGAGCTACAAACTCCCTCTTCCAAGTGGGAACTCCCACAGCTACTCTGCTGGGAGCATCCTTGCCAGGAGAGCATCCCTCACTCCTGTGGCCCTCTCACACTACCTCTAGGTCCAGCACTCTGGCCGTGGAGATGTCAGCAGATAAGCTCCTCTTCTCATCCCTGTCTTCAGCCCTCTCTGGCCCTTGTTTCCAGCTCAGAGTCAGCAGGCAATTCCCTCTGCCACTCCTCCTGCTTTCAGCCCCCTGGCCCTAGCTCAGGAACATGAGCCAGCAAATCCCTCTTGCTGATTTCCTGCCTTCAGCCTTCCCCCAGGAGCCACTTGGAAGCTATCCACTCCTGCCCATTCCCTTGTCAGACTCCTGACTGACTCGGTCTGCTCTGACTTTCGCAGTCTTTTTCTCACCAGATCTCTCATATCCCACAGTGCTGCTCTGGCCTCTTAATTGGTCCAACTAGGAGCACCTGGACTGGAACAGGAGCATTAAACCCAGTTTTATTTAATGGGACATCTACCCTATTGCAGTGACTATGTGAAATTAGTTCTTCAGTTTCTAGTGGATGGGTGACAATATCACTTATGGTGATAACTGGCCTTTTTAGCAGTATCTGTAAAGAGGCCAAGGACATTGGCCCTGATTCAAGAAAGTACTCAATGTACTTATGTCCATTCCTTTTTAGGAAAGCTCTTAAGCATGTGCTTAATTTTAAGCATGTACTTAAATGCTTTCCTGAATACAGGTGTGTGGTTGGTGGGTCTTTCCCACAAGCTCAGGGTCTAACTGACTGCCATATTTGGGGTTGGGAAGGAATTTTCTCCTGGGTCAGATTGGCAGAGACCCTGCGGGGTTTTCACCTTCCTCTGCAGCATAGGGCACAGGTCACCTGCAGGTTTAAACTAGTGTAAATGGTGGATTCTCTGTAACTTGAATTCTTTAAACTATGATTTGAGGATGTCAGTGACTCAGCCAGAGGTCAGGGATCTATTGCAGGAGTGGGCGGGTGAGGTTCTGTGGCCTGAAATGTATAATGGGTCAGACTAGTGATCATGACGGTCCTTCTGACCTTAAAGTCTATGTGAATTGGGGCCTGAATGAGTATGTAAATGAGCTACCTGGTCACCTTCATAATAGCCCTCGTAGGGCAAGACACACTTGTGGGGAAGCTTGAACAAAAGATGTCAGTTGTATAGCAGGTGCTTATCTCTAATCTATGGACAAATAGAGGATTTTTTTCATTAATTAATTCTTCAGGACTCTCAGCCCAGAACTTTCATGAACACTTAATTCACTTTAAAAACGAGGAAAAATAGATGACATTGTCATCAGGAATTCTTCAAATCATGTCACTGAAGGAAACACATAACAAAGGTGATATTCATCTCAAATAGATTATTGAAGGGCTGCCAATTAGTTTTGTTCTCACTTTCACTATGGGCTATTTATTATAGTAGCAGAATAAAATTCATCCAAGTTGAAATTATGATCCATTATATGTAATCTTCCTGGCACAGTTTTGTACCTGTTTGTGCTCTTCAGTTATATTGAAAGTCATGTTTCTTTGACTGGAAAATATTAAATATAAAATAGGAAGCATTGGACGTGTCTTCTTCTTCAATATCTTATTTTAATCATGAAAGAAGTTGGTGTAATGCCAGCTAGACTACCAAAAATACCTTTTCCCTCTCAACAGTATACGCATTAAAATGTACTGCTTTATTTTTGCACCATGTTTTTCTTCTCCATTATTTAAGGTTTTAAGTTGGTATTACAAAGAAGGTTATTCTTCTAATATTTGCTGCAGAGATGAACACTTAAATTTAGATTGGTTCATACTCTGACAGAGGTGCACTATTAGAAAATAGGTTCAGTGAAAGCATGCATTACGGCCATAAGAGGTCAGCTAAGGTTAATGAAAATGTATTTCAGTAACTCAGTACAGCTCAAACTCCCTAGATGGATCTATATTTGGCTATATAGTGCAAAGAACATGTAATAAAGCCCCAAAATTCCATTTAATGTTCCTGTCCATTATATTATAAAAGTGTTTCTTAAAAAGAAATCAAAACAAGCAGATAAACAAAAAAAAATGCCAAAATGTTATTAAAATTTTAGATTAGAAACTAAATTAGGGGATTTTCTGTTCCATTATACATAATAGTTTTTTTCCACTATTCAAGGACAAGATGTACTAGAGTCAGGAGTCACTGGGCCAGATTCTGCTCTTCCTTATGCCAGTAAATAAATGAACTACTGATTGTCATTGGTGTAACAGATCACAATTGGTGCCATTCTTGTGAAGTTTTACACAGGATAATGAGCATGTTAAATATAACATATACTGTCCAGCTCCATGTATTGTCTTCCTGTATATATTATGCACTAGCATAACAAATCATTTTTTATGTTCTCAATGGCATTATATGCAACTCTGATGGTGATCTTCCAACACTAAGGAAAAAATCCATTTGAACATATAAAATAAAATAATATGTTCAAAGATGGAATGTTGAAATACAGTGTTTACATTAATCATAAAAAATAATAATTTGTTTTATTCAAGCCATAATGTTGCTTCGATTCTCCCAGATAGTGAAACTCTAGTTATCTTTGCAAGCAATCTGCTTGGAATTTGTCTGGGGTACAATCCAGTTTCAAAGCCCTTCTCTCAAACAAGACACTTGCGAAGGAAAAACCAAAACCTGCTTTGGGAAAGAATATTGCTGCTTTAATTAAAAAGAGCCAATACAAAATAAACACTCTTCAAGGGATCCTCAAATCTCTGGGCTCTCAAGATTCACAACAAAATAAGCAAAACTAAAGTACATAAAATGCTTATGCTTTTGAGCTATTTTCTTCATAGAGCAGCAGTAACGCTTTCTAGTAGACTGGCATCTTTATTGCCCTGTTCCAGATGCTTTAAGCTTGTGACTAGTTCCATTGACTTCAATGGATCTACTCATGTTCTTAAAATCACCCACATGCTTAATTTCCTTCTGCATCATGGCTTATATATATTTCCTGGAAACTGGATAGAAGTGTCCTGTCTTCTTCCCTTCAGCTCCTCAAGGAACTTCTCCCAAGCATATCCTGCCTTCTTTTGGAAGCAAAGCTAGAATATGGAAGAACCATGACAAGGACCCCCAGTATGGCCCTCTCCTACCAGTCATATTGTCAGATGAGTGGTATAGGAAATCCAAATATGCAGTTGAAATGGGTGTGGAATGTGGATCATTGAAGTGGAAAAGACAAGGGGACAAAATGGAACCACTGGGGAGTCTGCACAGAAGCAATGTGAGAGACCCTGAAGAAGAACTTTGAAAGTGTGTGATTAGGAAGGAAACAGAAGTGGAAACAGTGAAGGAGTTTGCAAACTATAGTGGATTTAGGAGAAAGAAGAGGCAAAGGCAGTGTGAAGCCAAAGGTGTCTGGATAGCAGAAGAGTGGAGAGACCATCTGGGAATCCATGAATAGAAAAGAAGTGTCTTTGAGGGCATAAGGAAGCTGTCAGGGCACCTGAGCAGAGGAGTCTAGTGGCCTGCACATAAACAGAAAGATATTTAATTTTAAAACATTTTCAAATTCCACAATCCTTTTCAAAATGTATACAGCTTTATCATGTTACATCATGCTCAGGCATTTTCAGCAGAGTTGTTGTCTAGCAGATGTGCAAGTCAGACCCTCATGGGAAGCTGTTAGATTATTTCCCTCATGGCTGGAAGTGATCTTTGCTTATTTTGTTTAAGGGAGTCCCACAGTCTCTCAAAATGCACTATCTGTAAGTCATTTAAGCAACACACTCAGAAATCAAGAAAATATCGATTGATGCTCTTTCTAATAGAGAAGGCCATGAGACTTGAGTCTGACTCAGAAATACCTCATCTCCAGGGATCCTCTGACCTGGTACCCAGGACTCATCCTGGCACTGCCCTGCAAGCAAGGGAGGTTACTCCGGGCTTCATGCCCCCTGAAAGGTATCACTCCTGAAAGAGCTTTAAGGCTCATCTGTTGGAGCAGTCAATCAATCCAGCTACCCACAGTAAGAAGAGCCACTCCACTGAATCTCCTGCCAGGAGATGTTCACCTTCCCTGGTGCCACAGAAGAAGAGAGTGGAAACCCATGCTTCAAAGGAGCCATTGAAAGTGGTGGCAGACAGACTGGCTCAGAGGAGCATGGTACTGAAAGGGCTTCCTTCAACCCTTGGTACCAAGCAGTGCTTCTCCCTCAGCGGCTGTCAGGTATGTGGTGATGCTCCCCTCATCTAGAGAGGCAGAGCTACCTCCTGCCTCTTTGTCAGTCAGCCCTGAAATGAGCCAGGTTCTCCCCTTTTTCTTCCCTCTCCAGGCCTGGCATTGGTGCAGGTATAGTGGGGTGGGGCTAGCTAGACCCATAGGCTCTCCTTAATCCTTTTTCTGCTGGTGTGAGTTTTCTCTGCTCCATCACATCTCCCTTCTCAGGATTTTTCCTCTTCCTCAACATCTTCCCAGGCACCCAGCAGGAATTACTTACCTGATTCTCAGCCATCTTCTCCTGCTTCACCTTGAGTTAAGGCATACACACAAAAAGACTGCTATAAGGATGCTGCCTTTCGGGCTCCTTCTCAGGAGGCATCATTACCTCCTTGGGGTCAATTACCTTTGTCTGTGCCAGACCCAAATTGGTTCCAACCTTGGCTATATTGGCCCCTCTTGCCTCAACACTCAAGATTCCCAAGTCACTATTCAATTTCCACTATGGGGGCTGGTAGTGAGCCATCAAGTCTTAGACCACTCACTGGCACCTCATCCTACATCAGAACTTCAACATACAATACCAGAAAAAGAGGAGGGAGGAGTATAAGAACTTTCTCCCCACTACAGCCAGAAGAAACTTCTATTAGAGATGATTTTCAGGCATACCAAGACCTTCTGGGGAAAAAAGGATGAATTCTCTGGAAGTTCCTTTGGAATTAGTTCAGGAAAACATATCTATTTGGCATTCTGCAACCTACTACACAGGGCAGAATAGCCCTTCCTATTCATGTGAATTCTTGAACCTTCAAATGAGTCATGGAATATTCCAGTTTTGGCCAGAGCAACCTCAGAGAAGGATGAATGAAAATACCAAGTCCCATCTAAGGGCTTTGAATATTTTTACTCTCACCCACCACCATCCTCTTTGGTAGTCACTGCAATGAATCAAAGATCTAAACAGGTTTACAAATTTACTCCACGAAAGAGAACCAAAGAAATTGGATTTATTTGGCCACAAGGTCTACTCTTCTTTTCAGGCCAGAGCAGTAAACTATGTGGCTATGGTATCGAAGTACGACTATATTCAGTGGAACAAAGCTATGGATTTCTCAAGTAAGTTTCCTCCAGATCTAACTGAGAAATTTAAGATTTGCACAGAGGGTCAACTCATTTTTAAAACAACAATTCAAGCAAGCCTGGACTCTGTACACATGGTCTAGATCTGTGGCAACTGGAAACTCCATTAGAAAAGAATTATAGTTGTCAGCAGCAGGTCTTCCTTCCTAAAGAGGTTTAAAGTATAGTACAAGACTTGTCTTTTCCTATTTAAGGAAAAGGTCTATTTAACCCCCAAACAGATGACCCATTACATTCCTTGACAGATTCTCTTGCCAGACTGTCAGTAGGCCCATATACCTTAACTTTTAGAAAGGAGCAATATAAATCCAAGTTCTGTTCAAGATAGAGATCTCGACCTTCTACTACTTCATACTCTTATCACAAATAGTTGGATCAGTTTAAAAAGAGGCAGAAATGCCATAAGAGAACTAACTTCCTCATCCACTACCCAACCACCTTGTTCACAGAAATAGCAATTTTGAGTTTTAAATCAAGGATGGTGTACCAGTCTACATGGATTTATACCGGGGTCTGCAACCTTTCAGAAGTGGTGTGCCAAGTCTTCATTTATTCACTCTAATTTAAGGTTTCATGTGCCAGTAATACATTTTAACGTTTTTAGAAAGTCTCTCTCTATAAGTCTATATTATATAACTAAACTATTGTTGTATGTAAAGTAAACACAGTTTTAAAAATGTTTAAGAAACTTCATTTAAAATTAAATTAAAATGCAGATCTTATCAGTTTAGTGCAGCGGTTCTTAACCTGGGTACATTCACCCCCTGGGGGTGCGAGATGCCCTTCTGGGGGTGCGAGACAGGCAAGATTTTTTTAGAAGGTAAATCATTGAAAACACAAATTAAGCACAGGCACATAAGTACAACTACTTTGTTTCATCAAACCTATGTATTTATTAACATTATACATGTTTTAAGGATTACTGTAATATACAAACAAAGTTTTTAAGTTTTCAAGTTTTGAAGCTAATTGTAGTGTAATTTTTTATAAGGGCTGCAGAGCGCTGGGACCAGGCCAGGAGCAGAGCCCTGGGCTGGCTGCTGGTACCCCAGGCTGGCAGGAGGGCTGAGCAGGGCTGGAGGCCCAGACCCCGGCTGGTAGGGCGGAACCCCAGACCAGCAGCGAGGTGAGCAGGGCTGGTGGCTGGTATCCCAGGCCAGCAGCAGGCTGAGCGGGGCCGATGGCTCAGCCTGCTGCCGGTCTGGGGTTCCGTCCGCCGGCTCCTACCAGCCTGGGTCCTGGCCGCCAGCCCCGCTCAGTCGCTGCCGGCCGGGGGTTCCGTTCACTCAGGCCGGCAGCTGGCTGAGACCCTGGCTGGCAAGGGGCCGGCGGCCAGAACTCCAGACCATCAGCGGGCTGAGTGGGGCCAGTGGCCGGGACCCTGGCTGGCAGCAGCATGCTAGTAAAAATCAGCTCGCGTGCCGCCTTTGGCATGCATGCCACAGGTTGCCGACCCCTGATCTATACATTTTTCTTCCCTCTTTTGGTTCCCATCTTTCCTTTTTCAAGGAGGCATGAGCTTCAGTAACATCAGACCATTGGGTATTAAGTCATCCAAGAAGGGTACTGTCATAAGGTGGTTCTCTTGAGAGTCTCTTCCAGCCTCAGTAACAACCACAACTTTAGGTTTTCTTAACCACCACCATGTTTTATTATCTCTCTTCAGCAGGCCACAGCCTGGAGTGTTGTATACATACTATTTACAGTAAGTATTGGCAGCAGCTAGTCCTACTATACCTACTATACTAAGGAACACAGGAATCTGGGAAGGACCTGGACTGTGGGTAAGGCCCAACCCCCTTTTCTCTGCCCTTCTCCCTGGCAAGGGGGAAATCATTAGACACTGAAGGGAGCTGGGAAGCCCTATCTAACTATCTGAATCACTGAGACTGCTTGAACAATCCTCCATGAGGACGAAAGCAGATGGCTATGACAGTGTCCCAAACTGAAGAGAGCCCGGGGGTAGGGGCTAGTCTGGCGTATCAGCTAGAGGGGATGGAAAACACTCCCAGGCCTCTTCCCTAGGGCCCTGGGCTGGGACCTGGTAGAGACAGAGAGCCTGGGTCTCCCTACACTTCCCTCTACCCCTAGTCTAACTAGCCAGGAGAAGGACAGACTGTAATTTAGCTACCAAGCACCCAGATTGCCTGACAGACCCCACCCCACCCCCATAGCCCACAGCCTCCAAAGTCCTGTGGGGTATCTGCTAGGCCTGCTGGCCCCTAAGTGAACCCTGCTACAAATGGGCTACCTCAACCAGCAACACTCCTTGCCTCTCCCCTCCAAAGTTGACCACAGTTACTCCATTGCACTTCCCCTCCCAGGTCCAGCCATGGTTGCTTGGAGCTCCCCCAATCACATAACAACCACGTGGCACCTTGACATTTTTTCATGTGGAAAAGTACTATGAGAGAAAGTATCTGATGTATTTCGAACTTCTTTTATTGAAGCTTAGCAGTGGGAAATGAGGCGCGTCCCCACCATCTACAAAGCCACTACTCCATCTGCCACTGAGATAGAGAGCCTTTTGGGCAGGCCTGAGAGCTACAACACTAAATATACTCATACTCATCCTCCTGTTTAAGTTATCTGCATATTTTATTGTAAGCAAGTTTAGCATGGAAGGCTTCTATGTCCTTCTATGCGAGATACAGGATTTGACTCCAGATGCAGAGAGCTTTGTTACTTTAGCTACCAACCCAAAGGGGAGAAGTATTGCTATATCCAATTTATGGGTATCTCTGCTCAATAAGCTTTATATTATGCAATATGGACAGCAAAATAGCATTGCCAACACAATCATATTAGAAAAGTGAGCTGGAAGCTGGTTCAGTGAAGAATAGCTATATTGTTCTCCACAGCTTACTTTAGAGCTAGACAGGAAACCCTTACAGTACTTTAATACAACAAATCTCAGCATCTATTACATGAGCACAATTGTTAGAAAAAGAGCAGTTAATTATATTTTTCTGAAACATTTTACTGATATTTGCATTCTATTATACTGCAGACTGTCAATATTTATAAATGAAGATTCTAATAGTACCATTTATGATGAGATCAGAGCATCAGTACTTAAAGCGATTCAGGTAATTTAACTTGCACACATTTACATTCAATGAAAACTCCCCCAAACTGTACAGTAGCTGAAATAACTTACATGATATTACAATACAGGTTGGGTCAATCTTCTGCCTTTCATTTGGATGTTACACAGTTTGAACCCAATAGCCAGTTTGAACCCAGTAGCTCTATGGTAATGAGGGAAAACTGTACAAAAATATCAAGTGTGTACAATAGAGGATCAAGAAGTTTAGCACACTGGCCTCTCTCTCAAGAATGACTTGATGTTTGAGGAGAGAATTGCAGTACCTTTTAATAGTATCTTTTTTAAAAAATGGGTGACCTGTGGAGGTGAAAGTAAAGTTTGACACACCGAGTAGTGGAAGATAGCTCCAATGCTTCTTGCAATGTTACTTGTGTGTAGACACGCTGAATTTCTGTTTTAATGCTGACATTAACTGTTAAGAGGCTGACATAATAAACCTGATATTTGTGTATCTTTTTAAAAAAATGTTAAATGTTGCTGTGGACAAGTTGAGTTCTTTCTGGCTCTTATATCATCATCAGTAAAGATTCTGCAGACTATAATCTGCCATCACCTGTACAGCTTCATTGTCCTTTAATTCTGTCTCTAGCATGGCTGTACAGGTGTAACTATGGAAATAATCTGGCCTGCATTTAGAATTTCATTAACAATTACATTGATGATTGTGCCCGCAAGGGGGGCCGTGATACCAGCGAAAGAATGACACTCAGTGCCTGAGAGTAAAAAGCAAGGCTTTACTGAGGGAAGAACTTACACTCCAAGCTGCGCGGGGAGCCCCTGAGGCGCGCGGAGAGGCTGCGGGGGGAACTCTGACCGCCCGGGACAGCTGGCCAGGCAGGACTCCACTGAAGGGAGTCCGCTACAATGCTATATCCCCCCGCGCTTATCTCAAAGTTACATGGGGTCAACAGCTGGCTACATTCATTTCATTCACAAATCGTACTCATTATATATGCTAACTTGTTTACAGACGAAAACATGCTGAACTATACTAAACTACATTTTGGCAGGGTCTGCTGAACAAAGTTCATTGCATGGCCTTCAACTACACAGCCTGCATCTTCCGCTCGCATTCAGTCACATGCTCAGTCGGCCACTTAGCTCCTTGCCAAGCTTCCGCAACCTGTCCCCTACACTGATCAAACTAATTATAGAACCCAGCTCGCTCTTTCATAGCTCTGCAGGGCTAATAGGAGTATCAAGTATTTTTTTGTCACTAAAGTAAGCAGATAAGACTCTGAATACACACTGGCCTGATTTTTGTCTCTACCCTGGCGTAAATCAGGAGCAACTCCATTGATGTGAGGGGAAAACCAGTGTAAGTGAGATCAGAATTGGGCCCAGAGAACAGATCTGCTGTGTTGAAAGATGTTTTTCATAATAGTACTGTATTTTAAAAATCTCTAAAAGTAAAAAACAGGATGATGTATTTTATGTCTTATGGTAACAGCTTATCTATTTTTTCCAAGGTTCAGAATCTCACTATTTTGCATTTGGAATTATGATATCAAAGTGTTTAATATGACCAAGAAGATATTCATTAGGAAAAGGGACACTAAAGACAGACTGAAAGTTCTACTGTAGCAGTTTATGACTGATGATAGAGGCATATATTTAATCTGGTATCATCTAATGTTGTTTACAATGGTTAATGAAATAAGGAGAAGTAAAATTGGCAAGTCACCCACTCACTCATGCTGTATTGGAAGACGAAATATGTTTGGAGGAGGGTGGGTTTGGGGCCAAAGAGTCTGATGCTAAAAGATAAATCACATGTTGACATTAGACCATTTTGTTAATTTAATTATGCTAAAGCCTCACAGTCACAATCCCAATTAAAGGGATACTTTCACTGACATTTCAGAACCACAATTTAAAATTTTCTTATTATGCGTATCTATGGGATTTTTGTTGAATAAACTGATAACATGTCTATTCACATTTTAAAGAATAACTAACTGAGATACATCAGTCCCAAAAATGTATTTAGATATGCAGAAGACTGGAAATGACCACACACACGAGACCTCTTTTTAGGGTCTGAATCTATCAATTTAACAAAAAATGGAGACTATCCATCCATTTAAATATATAACGCCCTTTAAAATAATCGTGCAGAAGTTCACTAGTTTACACATGAGAGCGAGTCCAAACAATACATTTTATAGCAACAAAAAGTAGAAACAGAGCAGACTGGAGTGCATAGAATTCCACATTCTGAACAGCAGTTAATTAATATTATAAATAGGATTTGAGATCTCACAGTTTAATTTGATTAATGACGTGAGATCAAAATTGTTGAACCATTTGCCACCTTCAGAGTTACTAAACTTATATACCACTTGCTGTTTCATATATTCACGGTTTAGGGTGACATTAGTCATTCCGTCCCCCCAGCATGCTCAGCCCCTGTCCCCAGAAGCTGAGCCTGGGAAGGGAATGGGCTGCCACTGCTGCACCTCCCCAGCCAGGCTCCCTCCAAGGCTACATTGCACAGAGCAGCAACCGTGAGCGGCTCTGTCCCACTTACTACCCGGGCCTGGCTGCCAAGGAGAGCAGCTGAACATGCCAGGTGGGAGCCGGTGCAGAGGGAGAACAGGTAACATGGGGCAGGGAGAGCACAGGGGCCCAGGCTGGGAGTGGGGCAGGGAGGAGACACATGGGGCAGTCATGTGTCCTCCCCTTTAGCTTGTGCTCCCTTAGTATGGGGAGGCACCAGGTATCTATGGTTAGAGTACTCACTTGGGATAAAAGTTAAAGTGTGCACATCCTCCTCTGGCTGCTTTTGCATGGCGTACCTAAGTAGTTTCCTGCAGGAATGAGTTAAGTGGCTAGGCCACCTGACTCCAGGTGGTGGGTTCCCATTTGTGGATGGCTAAGCAGAGCTAGGCACCTGCCTGCAGCTCAGACTAAGTTACCTATCTTGGAGGGTTTTAGCACAGACCCTATTCCTCTGTATCTCCCATTGGCTAGCTTAGGTGGCTCCCTACCTAGGGTTCTGGATTTTGTGGATTGCATTCCTAGAACCCTATCTCTCCCCATTTATTGTAGAGGGAGCTTAGGCACCTAACTCAGCTTTGGGGATCGACTAGTGTTCTGTGATGATCTAGGGGCCTAAAAGTTAGGCACCATGATGCTCAGCATTGCAATGCCTAAATCACTTTGTGGATCCCATACCAGCTCTTTTTGGGATATATGAAAGTAACGAAATCCACACAGATATCGGAAAACAGAGGCCAGAGCATGGTTTAACAAGGCACAGCTACTTTCTTTATTCAACGATTGGTGCAAAGGGAGGGGAAATCAGGTGTGTTCTTACCAGAACCCAGGCAGAAAGAGTGTCTTGTATTTCCAATATTAATAATCTCTCTTTAGAAGGAGAAATTGAGTGAAAGTGGATCTCTGGCCAGCTTGTTCAATATGAGATTTTGCTAAGGTTCACTTGTTTTTATTTTGAATTTGATTGGTATCCAGAAAAGGTTGATTCAGGGCTTTTTATTTGGTTTCTTGTCTATGAACAGACCCAGGAAGGGAACTTTTCAGTTAGAAACTAATATGAACTGGATTTTTATTGTTCTGGGAAGAGCTTTTGGCTTCCTACAGGCCTGTTGCTACATTTCTAGAATCTCTGCCACATTTCTGTAGGATCTCACCCAAAACCCACAATACTTTGGCTCTGAAACAGAGCTCTGAATATCACAGTAATGCCGTGTGTTATTCATTATTGTGCACATCCATATATCACACCTTAAAGACTTCAAGCCTAGGATGGGGCATAAGTAGGAGCTGATCTGAACATTAGCTGCTCCTGCTGATTCAGCCTGGGGTTTAGCAAAGCTGAAGAAATGGCTAGCCAAAAAAGCTTGCAAACTCCATATCTAGCTAGTCAGATCTGTTTAGGAGCTGAGGGAAAGGAATTTTGGTCAACCAAAACAGAGAAATACCAGCCACACCTGAACATAGCAGCCATCCTAAACTCAAAAGATCTGATTGATCAAATGTTGTACAAAATGGTATTTCTATGTAGAGCAGACAGCAGGGATATCTGCCTTCAAAAGTATGCTTGTTTTTATTTTATCTTTCATAGGTAGAGGGGAATATAACTGTTTCTGTTTAAATGTCTCTTTCCTGAACAATGTAAAAATTTTGAGGCCTATTTTTGCTATGTCTAATAACTGTGCCAGTTCCAAGTTAACGGCAAATGAAACTGGATATTTTAAAGATAATTGTTAAAACTTGAAACACATAAAATATTCCATCACTGAAAAGGATTTAATGCTACTTTAGATAGCATTTACATAGCAGCATAAATTAAAACCACTTGCTAACCACCTCCCAACTAGAATAATTCCACCTCAGATTCTTTGAGCTTGCATAACAAAGGCTATCCTATAATTTTTTATCATTTTCACATAAGGTGAGTATTTAAAAAAAACAAAAAACTTTTCTTCCAAAATAAATAAATAAAAATGTTATATATTAGCAACCCCCCTATCGCAATCCGATGATACCCTGACCATACCGGATCTTTCTGTACTTCCTTTCTTCAAACTAGTCAAACAGATGACAAAAAAAATATTGAGCACTTAATTTTTCAGTTCTCTTTTCAGTGAGTTAGGGGCTGATCTCAAGGCCATTGAAGTCAATGGAAAGATTCCCACTGATGTTAATGGCCTTTGGATAAAACCTTATGGTGAGATTTGTACCCTCACTTGGGCTCTCTTATGCCAAGTTAAGAGCCAGAGTGGCATAATGGGGCTCTAAAATATCTGTCTGGGTGAGAGTTCTTCAGGCACAAGAACTGAAGAAAACAACCACAGGTGGTCCTCTGTGGTTCTCTTTGCATGCTTGTGTATGGGTTCCGCATGTAGGGCAGGCGGCTGTAATTTAGACAGGCCCTCAATGGATTTTCATTATTTATCCACAGTGGAACAGGAGAGATTGAGGGAGACCCACCTCAGAATATCTTCCAGCTCAGTGGTTAGAGCACTCTCTTGACAGGTGGGAGACCGCTGTTCAAATCTTTTCTCTCCCTCTGCCTGAGGAGGGAATTGAACCTGGTTCAGTGCTCTAATCCCAGGACTAAAAGCTATATGGTGGGCCTCACCAGCACGACCAACTCCTCTTGTGTTTTGTATGGAATGAGGCTGGAGCCTAACTCATTCCTGCAGGAAACTACTGAGGTGCCCAAGCTGTCTGGCTCCGGGCAGTAGGTTCCCATTGGTGGATTGCTAAACAGAGCTAAACACCTCCCTGCAGCCTGGATTTAGGCACCTATCTCCACAAGAAGGGTAGGACTTAGGACCCCCCTCCTGTTGGCATTTCTCATTAGCTTCCTTAGGTAGCTCCCTGCCTAGCATGCTGGCTTTTGTGGATCCCATTCTAAAGTGCCTATCTCACCCATTAATTGTATAGGGAGTCTAGGCTCCTAACTTGGCTTTTGGATCACAGTGTTGTTCCTGTGAATTATCTAGGTATCTAAAAGTTAGGCATTGCAATGCTAAGCATAACGGCACCCAAGTCCCAGTTTTAGGCACCACTGCTATCCACAATCTTCCCCCTTCCTCCCCCATCCCCGATAGGCTGCCGTCTAATCCTGTGTGCACCTAAACTCACACGGTGCCTACATTTTCTCTGCCTCACTCAAGGTGCCCAGACGCCTATCTTACACCTAAGTCCCAGTGCAATCAACAACCAGGGGACTTAAGAAAAACATTCCCCCACCTATCTCACTTGCAGGGCTTGATCCAGTAGGCATGCTCAGAGGCTGCCTACTGGATCAGGCCCTATTCAAAATCTGTTCAGAGCAGGACGAAGTGGAGGCGCCTCCCTTATAAATTTTAATCCACTGATTAGAGCTAGAGAGTGACTCTCTAACCTGGTGGTTTAGAACACGCAGGTGGGAGACCCAGGGTCCAGTCCCCTTGCTCTAATGATTATGCCCCTTTGTAGATCCAGGCCTATGCTACTACTTACATTAAATCTCAGTGTAAATCCAGTGCACTGTAGAGCCACATTCTTCAAACCTCAGTGCCTAGGCTGGGCTCCTAAATTGATAGTTACACACCTAAGTGGAAGTGGCCAGATTTTCAGAAGTTCAGCCAAGCATTCTTCAGAGTAGAACTGCAATGTACGGCCAAATTTTCATAGAGCTACTGAAAATGTGCCTGTAAAATTGACAAAGAACCTGTTTGTATTTACACATTATCTGAAACGGTGTATGCATATAATTACCAGTGTTGCATGTAGTTATATACTTGCACATGCAAATGCAGGTTGGAGTAGTGCAAATAGGTGTGGTAACTTTTTTGAAGTTTCTTTAAAAATGTCATCTCAGCTGGTATTAAAAGACACATCACCCACTATTTGGAAACCATGCATGACTCCTCTATTGTAACGAAATGCCCCATTGTTACATCCATAAGTTATATACTGTGGTTATATTGTCGTTTACAATAATAATAATTAAGTTTCCAAAATTCCAATATTCTGTGCTGTTGAATGATTTTAAACTAATCCAAACAAAGGGGTTAAAGAGCTGTAATTTTTGTGCATTTTGTGTCAATATTTCTGTGTTACTTTCTTACTGTTTCTCACTAGAAAATGTCAGATGTACTCACAGAAGGAGCAAAATCAAGTCTGTGATCAGTAAAACATTAATTCTAAAAATATGAATTCTGTTGGAGTCTGTTGTTTTATAGCACCCTTCTGTACTATGCAACATTCTAAGCCATTCTACCTTAATCTCTGATTTATATGATTGCACGAGTAATAAAATTACACTGTTTAAAGACAGATTCCTTAGGAAAGGAACCAGAACTCTAGGGAGAAAACATCTGAAGATTAGTGATCTTAAAACTATTTCCTTACAAACCTTAAAATCTAATAATGAGAACATTTACATTTCAAAAAAGATCAAAGCCTTCCTAGGCTTTAGAATGCCCTTTTCTGTGATTAAGGAATCAGTCGTTAATATGCAAATGTGAAAGCTTCAGGCTAACTGAATACTAATTACCTCTAATATGGTGATACTGAGAAGTTTAAAAATAATATGGAATAATTAGTAACAAACTAGCTTCTGTATTAAACCACGGGAATGTGTGATTATTAATTAATTGTTTTAGTAGGTGTTAATTCTTTAATGGATTGTGTCATTATGAAGAGCTCGCAGTGCTTGTAGACAGCACTGGACACTGGATGGGAGGTTGTAATGTGTTATGGTAGCAAAATATTTTGGGTGCATATGCAGACACACTAGCCCTGATACTCTGCTGCATCCAAGAAATATGCAGTGCAATTCAAAGTGGGCTGCAAAATTGTCTGAGTTCTTATTTCTAAAGCTCTATTCATCTTGCTGTAGTTTACAAAAAATGTTCTGTTCAGTGGTTAGAACTGTAGAGGCTGCAATTTGTTAATTTCTAATGTGTAGCTTTGACTTTTCAGGAAGTCTATCTTGGCTGTTTAGGTTGCAAAATCTTTGGGGACAGAGACTGACATTTATTATGTGTCTTTGTACCATGCTTAACTCAATGGGGCTTCAATTCCGATGGAAGCCTTTGGGCTCTATGGGAATATAAATAATAATAATAATAATAATAATCTGTAATATCTTCTAAAATGACCAGTGTCCAGATTCAGGGGGTGCAGAATGAAATGAGCAGGAAGAAGCTACGATGTTTGACTCCCTGATTATCTTGTAGTTGAATAGCTTGGCATTAGTGGGGCCACTTTCTTACAAGGTGGTAGAGTCCAGGTAGGAGTTAATCATTTGAATAACAGAATAACAGTCAGGCAGGACCTGGTGTGAAAGTATCTGCCAATCCTCAGGCTACAGAGAAGTGGCACTGAAGAGTCTCTGTAATGTAAAGCATGTTTCAGAAGTAACAATCTCTCTCCAAGAAGAGAGAATGAGAGACTGTTAGTATATCATGCTTATTTTAGGTAAGCAAGAACTGCTAGTGAGCAGCAACAAAAATATGGTATTGTGGGCTACTTAGATTGCATGGGAGACTGGCGAACTGCCAAAAAGGAAAAGCCAATTAACCGAGGAAGCAATGCAGCAAACAAACCTGGAGTGATAGCATGTTAGGGCTAAATTCTGCCTGGCACCTACAAAGATGCATGGGCAGGGAGTGAAGATGGGGGGTGGACCTAAGGAACCTCCCTCCCCTCTGGCATGATTTGTGTAAAAGCCAGGAAGAATTGCAACTTCTGTGCTCTGGAGGGTACCGGGACTGTTCCCTCCCTACTTCACAGGAGATGTACAGTACCCCAAAGGCTGGGGGTAGGTGACAGGCTCTGCTCCCAGAATTATTATTATTTATTATTTTGCTTATCGTAGCATAAAGGCAAAATGCACAGAACTTGAAAACCACAAAATGAGTAATCATACAAAAAGGTATGTTCACAGTGGCTAGACTTCTTAGCAAAAAGGTCTTCCTGTGATATAACATAATAAAAGATCAAGATGGCACAATCCTCACTGAAGGCAATGATTTCAAATGCTGGTGCAGAGACTACTGCGCCAATCAGTAAACTTCATTAGAGCCACTCACAATACAGGATGACAGAAAAGAGAGTATGGAGCTGGAGCCATCAATCCTGCTAGGTAAAATGGTGTGCACTCTTGTGAAAATGAAGCTGAGGAAAGCATCAGGTGTAGATAAAATACCAGCAGAACTGTTAACCACTGGTGACCACTGTATTGATCTCATGTGGAAAATTTGCAACAATATATGGATGACTAGAATTGGCTGGGCGACTGGGTGAAGGGAATCTTTCTGCCTTTACCAAAGAAAGGAGACTTCACAGTATAGTAACAACCAGATCATCTCCTTGATATTGCACACAAGCAGAGTTCTGCTCTACATAATCCGGGATCACAAGAAAGTGAGTGATAGAAGCAGCATGTCCAGGTCTTGGGCGGCAATTCGGCGGTGGGTCCCTCAGTCCCTCTCTTCCTCTTTGAGCTGCCGCCAAAGAGGAAGAGAGGGAGCGAAGGACCCGCCGCCGAATTGCTGCCAAAGAATGAAGCAGCACGATTGAGCTGTCGCCGAAGTGCCGCCAATTGGCTTTATCTTTTTTTTTTTTCCCCCGCTTCGGGCTGCAAAAAACCTGGAGCCGGCCCTGACCACAGTAAGCTGGCTTCAGACGGGGACAAGGCACACGTGATCAAATAGTGAACTCCCATCACAGGATTGTACTCCCTGCATTTTCCAATCACCCATAGATTGTGTGTTTCATTAACTGCTCAAAAGCATTCGGTACCATATGATATGACCGTCTTTGGAGAATGCTGGCAGATATGGGGATTCTGAAGCATCTCATCGAACTCCTCCCAAGTCTCTACTATCAACAGCAGGCCACAATGAGAATAGTAGTGGGCAATGGTGAGAGGTTCTCCACTGGGCAGGATGTGAGACAAGGTTGTATTCTGTCCCCAACCCCTTTCAACATGTATGCAGAATTTATTATGAGACAAGCCTTGAAAGGAGCTGGGACTTCCATTGTTGGACTCCTCTTAACCAGCCTCAGATACACTAATGAGATGACACTTTTTGCTACAGCTACCAATGCAATACAACAAAAGTTGGAGTCTGTAAAAATAGTTAGTGAGGAATATGGATTATATGATAAATAAAATAACTATGTGCTATATCATGTAAAATTAAAGTACCAGTGCTATACATACCTTTTGGATAAAGGGTAGCTTATACCGCACGTACTTACACTTACAGGTTGAATACCAAATAGGGTTGAATACCAAAGAGATTATTTGGGCATAAATGCGAAAGCCATATTGAGCAAGGTGGTTACAATGTTGAGGGTGCTGTGTATAAATCTTCCTTGGCATACTTTCTGATCGCACAGTCTGGGAGGAGAACACCCGGACACAAATCAGTACTGATGGGAACAAGAGTCTATCTAGGTGGGGAGTCACTCTCTAATATAAAATATGAATTGACATATCAGTGGGAGACAGTATCAATATCTCTCACTGCTTTTCGTGCCTCGTGTCATTTAATTTTCCACATGAGGTATTATACCCAAATTAATGTTATGCATTCTGAAACCCCTTTAAGAGGAGCAAACACAGCTGCCTATAAATTTAAACCTTTAAAGAAGCTAAACTGTATGAAGGTGAAGCAAATATTAGTGGGTTTAACAATTGGATACTATGCTCTATAGACATGTTCCCCATTGAAGTCAATCGCAAGGCTTCCATTAATATTAGTGGGAACAAGATCAGCCCCTCCTTACGCATCTGGTGAACTGCATACAACGTACGTTAGTGTGTCTGTTAGTCACAGGAAGAGATGGGGCAGTTCGAAGAATAAAATTATTCATCCCATAATTTTTTTCAAGAGCATATTATGCATGTTAAGAAAAAAAATCTGTTGCTCTTGTCAGACTGACCCTCATGGATAGTTATGATGCATGACCTTGGTGTGGTACATACGGTATAGTTGTTACCTTTGCAAGCTGCCAGCCACTTTCTGTTTAGATACTGACATTCTGTCTTACTTGCAATAAAGGTAAGTCTGGCATTCTTGGTTCAATAATTCTTCTGTTCTAGTTTCTTGGCATAGAACTCCTTTTTGTAACTACTTTGAGGATTAGATTGTCTTTAGATCAAGAAGCTTGTTAGATGCTGACACCAAAATTTCAGTCTCTGAACTGGTGATTCTAAAAAAGCAGTTTGTAGGTGTGTAATGATATTCTAGCAATGTTAAGTAAGGATCCCTTGAACCCCTTGAGATATTTGATTTTTTTGAGTCAATATTAGAATAGATGGATTTGAATTAAATGTGGAAGATTACTTTGGATTAATGGACTACAGGTCATGAGCTACATAAGAATAACGTCTCAAGAACACATAAGTTTGCTTTAACACTTAAGTGTTTGAGTTATGACCGTCTCAAGGAAATTTTTTTTTTTAAACAGAGATGTTGCACAATTCACTGAGAAGCAAGATAATGGCACTTAACAAGTTACTGTCTGCTCACCATAGTAAGAAGGTTAAAAAAAGCCTACAGTTCATTAGTGGCTTATTTATGTAATTATCTTTGATCTATCAGTTCAGGCACCCAATATCAAGCCCCTGCTATGCCTTGTTAAATGTATTAACAGTACAAGTAGTAAAAAACTTCATGAAGGGTGGATTACCGATTGACATAACAGGGGTCAGGAAATAAAGTTCCACCATTCCTGTTTGTCACACCAAGGAGCAGACCATAGGGACATCTGAACCTCCTGAATTTGAGGGGGATCTGTAGGGAAAACTAGGATCATCCATGAGGCTGCCCTGTTCCTCCTCAGTTGCTCTGGTCTCCTGGAAGTGTGTCTCCATTGAACTCCTCAGGCAAATCTGTGAAACTGTTTTCAGTGGAGTACAGCCCACCTGAGGACATAATTTGATCTGCAGTTAGAATTGTTATCTCAATTATGATTATGATGCCTGAGCTGCAACAGTATTTAGTTCCTTCTCCCATAACTGTATTGGCGCTACAGACTCTGTATTCTGACAGGACTCTGAATACAGACAAGGAGCAGATTTGTTGAGTGAGAAGGTACCATTTTACATAAGCCGCTTGTCCAAGTAGAGCTGCACTTTAATTGTGTCTGCTCCACCATTTTGTGCAAAGAGGCATTGCACTGAGACTCTCAGAGGTATTTTATTCAGAGTGGTGCCTTTGTTTCCAGTTGTCTCTTCTCATTGAAAATCTATATGCTCTCAGACTAAAATATTTAAAATATTATAAATAACTTCTCAGGAATGCATACATGTTTACATTAAAACTTAAGTGTGTGAGTTATGACTGTTGACTCAGAATTGCAGACAATATGATAATGAAATAAAGCCCCTTTAGATATAAGTAATTTGAAAGCTGTGGTTGTTTTCCATTAAATAATGATCTCCCTGGCTGATATCAGGGAAGGAGTATGCCAGTCAATCAGGCAGGAAGAGAGACATTTCAACACACACAAGGCACATAAACTAGCATAAATGTTAAATAATGGATCCATCCATACATGAGGATAAATCCCCACTGGCAGGCAGTAATTATACAGAGCTGCTGAGGCTGCCTGGAAATCTTTGAACTATAAACAATTCTACTTTGACTAGGTTTTTTTCCCTGCCAGTTCCCTTATTTTTTGTTACTAAGTTTATTTGAAAAAGGACCTTTCTTCTGCTCCTCTTCTTCTTTCAGTAGCTGTCAGTGGGTTTTTAATACCTAAGTATGCAAAGTCCAGTAGTATGTCTTATCATAAAATAACTTCCCCTATCCAACTACCTAGAAATTATTCTAGTGGTAAAAAGACATCTGCTTTAGGGTGTGTTACAGGGTGGCTTGCCCTTAAGGGACTATAAAGGAGGCACACATGGGCTGGATCAAGGGATTCCTTATAAAGAGCAGCAGAATGGAACAGGCTGTGGCTGCCAGGAGAAGAGTGTGAGCCTGAGACAGGCTGTGGGGCTTTAATAGAGCAGACAGGGAAAGAAGAGCTGTGTGTATGGGTGTATGGCAGAAGCAATACTGAGTATGAACGTTTGTGTTAATTGGTCTGGACTTTATTTTAGGACCTTGATGACTGACCTATTTCTGTTATTAAACCAGACCTGGGTGAGGGTTCTGTGAGCCATGTAAAAGACTGTGTGGAGTTTTTAAGGGGCCTACAAGAAGGTGCTAACTGGGGCAGAGTGTCTGCAAAGTGACTTCTTGTCATGAGGGAGTGCTCTGTAAATGGCCACCATGCTACAGGGCAGTTACTAGGTCTGTGTTTAAGTTCCATGACAAAATTCTTGCCAACTCCAAACTTTAGGATGATAGAAGTAAGTCCGTAGTAACTTTAGAAGGTGCCTGGCCGAATGTGTGTTTAGAGTTGGAAGTGATAAGTGGGTGGCTTCTACCTGAAGTTATGGTAGCTGAGTTTCACAGTGATTTTTTGTTCACACCCTCAGTAAAACTCAAGGGATGTGAATCCACCAGTATAAAAGGTTTTCATAAACTCCCCTGAACTAAGAGATTCTCTTATCCTTAGTATTACTCCATTGACCTCAAGGGATGAGTTTGTTCCAGGGTTTCTGGTCTTACTGTTTCTTCTCTGTAAGGTGGATCTATGTAGATACCCTTCCCTGGTCCACTTCTGCTCCACTCACCAAAATACACTGCATAGTGGGGATACTGTGGAGCACAAAGTGTGTGGGACTCATGCATGAACTCCCCGGTCCTGCTTCTCTCTCTGAAATGTGGATGTTCACTGGTTCCACTGCATTCAAAGTCTCTGTAGTAATGGCAAAGCAGAAGGCTGGCTCCTAACACTGTAGGCCAGCAAAAGCATTCTGATAGAAGACCAGTAATTTGCAAGTGAATCTGGGTAGAATACCAAATCTCTAATTGTCAACTGGATGCAGTAAAGTACTTTACTTTCCATACAGAAATATTGTTTTGTGAATTGAGTGAGCAAATATGTCAATCATGTACCTGTTCAAGCCTGAAATATTTAGATCATATCAGCTACTCCTTCTCTTTCAGTAGTTTTCATTTTTGCAAAATCCTGTTCTATTTGTGCATTTTGCCAAGCACAACATCATGTTAGCAATACAAAATGCCTTTAGCAGTTATGGGAGGGCCACAGACTTAACAGAGTAGTACCTAGGCATGAATTTATCATCATAAGCAGACTTGTATTTAAAATAAAACAATCACTGTCTTAAAGATGTACTGAATTCCAAAACTCTGCTCTTCTGTAGACTTGCTGGCCATAATTCTACAGTGTCTTTGACTTTGTGGAGTCAGCCCTGGTGAAAGTGGATGTAAAAAAGTACCAAATGAGAATTTTTCCTCTCCTTCACCCTGGTGATAGCATAGGTATGAATGATGGTGCAAGGTGATGGAGACGCAGATACCCCCTGGTTTTGTTTCAGTATGGATAGTCTGTGGGATGGCCTATATCTTACACCATATGTTGGGGTCAGGAATGACTGAGGATTTTACCTTTTTTTACCCACGTAAGATAATTTGTGTGGATTGAAGATTAGGGAAACAAACCAGTTCATGTCTTATGAATTTATTAAGATTAATCAGGCAGTTATAAAACAAGTTTAAGGGAAATATGTTTCTAAGTGAACTTAGTTTTCCTGACTGTAATATATTTCTTGTAAATACATTACAACAATCAAATTCTATTCCAACTATAATATCAAGCAGTAAGTCAATGGTTTGATTTATCGAGCTTGCCAATTACCACAATTAGTGATCAAATCTTGCTGAGTAAGCTTAAAAAAACCCAATTCTTCTTAAGGCTTTATAGAACTGTAAGCTGCCTGCAACGTCCAGTGGGGTGAGAAGTGGTTCAATTAAAATCGTACTGAATCTGATAAAGTTTAGGATTTAGAATGTATTTACTTTTATTTCGTATGCAACGATCTCTGGCTGTTATGTCTATCACTTAAAATCTATCTTTCTGTAGTTAATAAACTTGTTCTAATGTTTTATCCTTACCAGTGAGTTTGTCTAAAGTGCTTGGGGAATCTGCTCAGATTACAAAGGCTGGTGTATGTCCACTATCCTTTGACGAAATGACAAACTAATTAATGAACTTACACTGCTCAAGACCTTCTTTTGAGCAATGCAAGATGGTACATTTCTGGGGGTGCAAGGCTGTGGGCTGGAGGGATTTGCTAGTGTCTCCCTCTGTATAATTCATTAATGGCTTAGAGAGCATTCATGCAACTTAGTGGGGTGTCTCTCTACATGTTGTTGACTGAGTGGTCACAGCACCTGGAAGGGTTTGCTGCTTGTTACTAGCAAAGCAACATGAGAAACTGCTCAGGCTGGATTGTTAAGGGAACACAGCGATCCCACAGTTCCAGGTTGTACCCCAGGGGTCCATCAAACCCCCCAAGCACAGGTGTTTCACTGACTCTACCAGAGCTGCAAGCCAGTCTGTGCAACAGCACTACCCAGCCAGGAACCTTTCTGCTGCCTCAGTGTTAGACTTCTTAGACTTCCAGCCTGCCCTTGATCCAGTTCCTGTTCCTGCCCCAGCCTTGTCTGAGCCTTGATCATGCCCTACTCCAACCTTGCTCCAGCGCTGCATCTGCCTCCTGTCCCCCAACCCCTTGGACTGACTCCAGCCTGGCTTTGACCTTCAGCCTGCTTCTGGACTCTGACTTTGATCCTGATTTGGCTAGCCTACAAATTCTGAGCTGGGTTCTAACCCACAGACTGTCCCCAGCCCAGCTTTGGTCTGGTCTTGATTCCATGGCTGGCTCCAACCTCCAGGCCTGACCACCTAGAACCCAAGTCTGACATTTACCTGTGTCTTGGTTACTCCTTAGGCTTGACTTAGTCACTGTCAGCATTCTTCACTACTCCTTTTCTGTGTGGGCAGTCCAGGGACTGGAGCAGGATACAGCTTCGGGTATCCTGTTAGTACATGGTATCTTTTCTCCACATGGTCAGGATCTTTTATGGGGATCAGTGATTCTTCTATTCTGCCCCAAGGGATACTCTTGTCCAGTTAGGGATTCCAGCATGTTCGTATAGGTCATTGGGCATCAATGACTAAACATTTTGGTCTTGGAGTTATAGTGATGGTTCCAGACTAGGGAGTATATGTTGCAATCTGTTGTTACTAACATTAAACAGATATCTCTGGCTGTCATGTGACAAGGAATTGTTAGGCCAGCTTCTGCTTTAGCTCCAGACTTGAATATCTTGATGAATAAATCATGAATTATATTTAATTATACATTCTGTCACTTCCGCACATTCTATGGCAATAAGGAAATTGACACTGGGAAAATAGCCTAAAAAGTGAGGTAGTGGCTAGGACAAGTATATAGCTGTTATCCTGATAACCCTTTGCCTACACACAAAAAGCTGCTTTAAGCATCTCTTAGCAATGCTTACTTTTGTTACACATTTGGCCAACCAAGTCACTCAGGTCTAAGTTCCTTACGCACATTTTATTGCAAAATCAGAGTCCAAAGCAATGATGTTAATTTTGTATAAATCACTAAATACTCCTATTTCAATCTTTTCAAAATGTTTGCTTAAATCAGATACTAGTCTACATACACTAAAACTGGAGGCTTGTATGCAACTATCTGATAGTGCTGTAATACTGGGTTGTAACTTTGAATTGAGGATAGTGAGGGAAATATTCAATTTATCATGTTTAAATCGGGAATTCTGCTCTCTCTCTCTGTGTATGTATATGTATATAAAATTTTAATTATATGCATATAAAAGATGGTGATGATGGAAGCGTGTGGTGGCGTGCGCCTGCAGTCCCAGCTACTTGGGAGGCTGAGGATGGTCGATCACGCAGGGGTTCTGGGCTATGGTGCGCTATGTCAATCCAGTGTCTGGTGCCATTGCCAGCCTGGCTAACAGGTGGCTGAAGGACTGGCTAGAACAATGCAAAGGACGTGTTGTGGTCAGCGCTCTCTCTGTGAGGGCTGATGGATTGATCACTCAAGGTGATGGTGGAAAGAGGCATTTCCCTTTTATTAATTATTTCTCTTGTTCCCTACACTTGGTATCAGAACAACTTCTTAGATAAAAGCACTAGAAAATGTGCTTTAGGGAACAAGCAAACATGGTCTGCCAGATGGACTAGATAACCTAATTGGTCTTTTGCCATCCTTAATATCTCAGATACATATCCTAACAGGAAGGCAGGTGAGTCAGAATTATGATGGAGGAAACGTGAGCTGGAAAAAAAGGTAAATTCCAATGAAACTAGACAGATAAATAACCATAGACACACTTGGCTTTCGGCTTTCATGAAGAGCATAGTTTGCATTATTTTTCAGCAGCCATGCCAATGTGCTTCAAAACACTGAGCCTGACTTCAGGGCATTCTGGACTAACAATATATAGACCATAAATCCAATGGGTGCTTTATAGGGCTGATCCAAAGCCCATTGAAGTAAAGGGGAATCTATTCACTGATTTGAGTGGGCTTTGGATCAGACCTTAAAAGAAGGTGAGTGAGAAGACCTGCTAAGATTGAGTAGAGAAAGGAGAACTTTGCATGCTGAGGTCATTCCAGTGGCCAAGGGGTACAAATCTCCTTTTCATATGCTTATCATTAAATCAAGAATCTCCATATTCCAGCCTGAAGTGTCTGGGTTCTCCAAATACGGACATGTAGGAAGCAGACTTTCCTTTTTCCAAACACCATGGGCCTGATTCTTCTTTCACCATAGTGTAAATGAGGCATTATTCCACCGAAGTCAGTGCATTTCACGTGTGAGACAAATGTGGGCATGCTGTTCAATAATAATAATTAATAATGGGAGTGGATATACCCACAGGGTCTGAGTAGCAGAGCAAAGGGCAAGAAGAAGAGCCTTTCTAGAACATTAAGAGCCATAAAGATCATTTGAATAATTTAACTTGATTGATGAATGATTCCTTATTCCAACACATAATATAGGCCTCCATTAAATCTGAATGAACTATGGTTTTAAATTTGGTTTGGATTTTTGTATAAGTAATAGACCCAAAGCATGTGATCAAAAAGAATAAACTCATGGAAAAAGGATTGTTTGTGTTTAATTTGTAGTGACCCTGGAAATACCAGAGTTTATATTTTATTTAAGGTTGGGCTAAGAAATAGAAATAAAGAAGGCATGGTTAATTAGGCACTAGGTACAGAAACTAACTGGTTAGAAGTGCTTAGTCCAATAGGTAGGGAAAAATAGAGTAAAGTGAGAAGGGGGAAAAAACCTTGAAGAAAGCAGAATACATCCCTAAACTGCTTCAGCAAGTCCAATAATCAGCAATGACATCACTTGTTTGTTATGGTATATTTAATTTTTTAAAAAGGTGGTCCTTTGTTGGAGCTTTTCCTTATGCATCTGAAGTCGTACCATGTTGGGAAGATGTCTCCCAGACCTGATCTTGTTGAGTATTTTGGCTAACCCTTATAACTGTATTATTGCTAGAGTATAGAATCCAAGTGTGTATATGCATGTACTGATATAAACACCACATAGCCTTTGACCAATAAATAACATAAGAACGGCCATACTGGGTTGACCAAAGGTCTGTCTAGCCCAGTATCCTGTCTTCTGACAGCAGCCAATGCCAGGAGCCTCAGAGGGAATGAGCAGAACAGGCAATCAGATGATCCATCCCCTGTCGCCCATTTCCCAGCTTCTGGGAAACAGGGGCTAGAGACCTTCTCCTCCCCACCCCCCATGCTGGCTAATAGCCATTGATGGACTGTAGTAGTTTTGGGCCGCGGTTCGGCCCTCAGCGGGGCTGTGGGGTAGTCCACCGCCTCGCTACTGTCTGAAAAGAGCCCCGAGCCCCAATCAGGCTGGGGCAGTAATCACACAGTTAGGCCAATACCCAGGCCTTTAAGCAGGGGCTGGGTCAGTTTGTGGCAGCCCAGGCCCTAGGTCAGGGCGGGGCAATAATCAAATAGTCAAGCAGAGGCCCAGGCCCTTAAGCAGGGGCTGGGTCAGGGTTTATAGCAGCACCCAGCCTCTCTAGGCCAGGGAAAAAGGGGGGAGTCTGCCACCCAAGGAGAGGGTGGCAGGGGGGGGACGCAGGCCCTCCCACTCCACTGCATCCCAGCCCGGGGCCCTAGCAGCGACGGAAACTCGCTGCTGTCAGTGGGGATCCTAGCCGCAACACACTGACATCGGTTCCAGCAGTGCAGCAGCCAGACTGGGGTCGGCTGCCCCCGGGCTACTTCCACACTCCCCTCGTACGGTACCTGGGCCGTCTTAGTGTCGTCGGTGCTCTCCACCAGCATGGGCTCCTCGGGGTAGGTAGCGAAGGGCAGGCTCGGCTCCTCCTCGGGGTAGCTGGCACAGGGCAGGCTTGGCCAGTCCTCCTCGGGGTAGCTGGCGAGAGGTAGGCTCGACTGGCCCCGTGAGTCAGCAGGCCGCTCACGGCCTGCAGCTGTTTCCCAAGCGGGAGCTCGGCCAGGGATGTCTGCTCTCTCCGCCGGCCTGGCCTCCACTGAGCTCTGCAGGCGGGCTTTTATACTTCCGGGTCGTGGCCGTGACCTCGGAGGGGCGGGCGCCGGACCCGGTGGCTCCGCCCATGTTGGTCGTAGGGGAGGTTCGGCCCTCAGCGCGGCTGAGCCCGCCCACTTCCCGGTTCGCCAATACGGCCAATACGGCCTCGCTACGTGGACCTATCCTCCAAGAATTTATCTAGTTCTTTTTTGAACCCTGTTACAGTCTTGGCCTTCACAACATCCCCTGGCAAAGAGTTCCACAGGTTGACTGTGTGTTGTGTGAAGAAATACTTCCGTTTGTTTTTTAAACCTGCTGCCTATTAATTTCATTTGGTGACCCCTAGTTCTTGTGTTATGAGGAGTAAATAACACTTCCTTATTTACCTTCTCCAGGAAAGGCGTGGTTGCGTGGAAACTGAGTCATGGTAAACCTTAATAAACTTATGAGGGAAATTTACATCCAACACATACTGTGGATAAACACTGACCTAAATGTTCTACTGGCACCTAGAGTCAATGGAGCTGCACCTATTTACACCAGCAGAGAATTGCGTCCAGTTTATTAATGGCTGTGTCTGAATGCCCAGTTAGAACAAAGGTCCTTTAGTGCTACGTGCTGTACAAACCAAATAAGAGATGCATATAAGAAGACAGTCCAGAGGACTTCATCTTTAAAGTACTTGTCTATGGCAAACTTCAAGACAAGACACCCTTCTATGCTTCCTAAACCATCCCCCAGAAATCCTATCCTTTAAAAGGAGAAACAAAATAGAGAGTTTTGTAGAGATACCTCCCCCTTGGTAGCCAAACATAAGTTTTAATGCTAGTATAATTTCAGGCCAAAACCAAACCTGGGTAAGTATAATGGAACATAAGTTCTTTCAGTTCTTCTATTAGTAAGTGTAAATTGTATATATGTCAAGTTGTGGCATGTCGGTGAAGCACCGACTTAAAACCGTTGCAATGAATCATGAAATTAGTATGCCAAAGGGGAGAGAAGAATGCATATGTATCAAGTGAACCTGTTAAAATTGTGAAGCAAGCTTAAAGTAGTACAGATGCCTTGACCATCTGCTTAGAGATGTGTATAGACTGTCACTTCATATTTTACCACTTAAAAAGTTTTTCAGGAAGGGATTGGACCAAAAACCCCTCAAATCTTGAAATGGTTAAAAATCCTATTTGTATAACCTCCTGTACTCACTTAACTGATTTTATTTCATACTGTTTTTGTGTGTGTAGGGATTTTACATTTAAGCTGTCTGTTGTAACAAGCTGGAACATACTGCAGTTTGGAGTGACCTAACTGTAAATCTGGATTTATTGTAGAAATACTGACTTACTCGTCACTATAATGACTTTTCTAGGGTTTCATTCTCCTGGTTTATTTTGCCAAAATCCCTTGGTGGAATTATGTCTTGCCATTACATGGCTACTTATCCATGATTCTTATTATAAAGAGAGAGAGTGTGATATGTGAAATTATAGATGTAGTGCTATCCCTTTAAATGTCAGACCATAAGAGCTAGGGAGATGTATTAAAAACAAAGTTAACAAACCCAATGAAGGCAAATAACCTTTTCTTAGGCTAAAGTATGTTTTAACTGAAACCTAAAGGAATTAAATCTTAAAAATAGTCAGAGGAACCTGCACCAATCATTCCGGGTGACTTCAGGCAGACTTCCTGATTACAGCGGCGTATTATTGCCTAGGCTGACAAATTTCCAGGGGCGGTAAATTTATAATAGCAGTATTTTTGTAATTGCGGCATCACTGATGTCGCAATTCTACCAATCATAGTGTGTATTGAAACCACCAATGACGGCGTGATGCTATTTAGTAAACATACTCGTGAGACTCCTAAACGTTAATATGACCAGAAGGAAGAAATTAAGCGGTTCTCAGTTTTGGATCCATGTGTGGTCCCGCGCTATAAGCGAAGTCACACTATAGACGCATGTTCAAGCGAGGGTCTGCTGTACTTGTAATTTTATTTATAATAAAACTTGTAAATGTTCAATTATTTTAATGATATTTAGATTCATTTTAGTTCAAACGAATTTGTAAAAAAACTAAAAACAAGTTCATAGGGGGGCAGGGGCAGCAATCATTTCAGGACCTAGGGGTAGCAAAATCATTAATCTGCCACTGCCTGATTATGGTCACTTTTCAAGGTTTAAGGGCACCATTTTATTTTGAGGCAGGTGGCCTCCTACACAGACACCCATCGGTGCCCTGCATGGGCATGGAAATCTGCTCACACAAACAGTTGTAAGATTATGGCCATAACCTTTTTCTTTGTAGCATCTCTCCATGAGTACTGTACGGGGCTCTAGAGACCGTCTTTATTCCACTTTATTATTTTAGAAACTGGATGCACTTGAAATGATAGGGGAAAATTCTTTCTTCAGAGACATCTAAAAAAATCTTGCAGCTGTTTGATAGGACCAGGATCACTTCCCCTGATGCAGAAAATTTCCTTGAGATGAAGAATCTAAAGCATGATACACTAAATGATCAAACTCCATAGAGGTTTATGATATGCTTATCATTGGAAGCAGCTGCTTTTGATACATGTTTATAGCAGGCTTTCCTGGACTTCCATGATTTTTATTCCATTGAGTTCTCCGACATATATTTTCTGACTGTACCTTTTTAAGAACTTATTTTCACAGGCACTGAGCACTTAATGCTCAGAGACCCGAAGGCTGCCCTAAGTTATGCAGGGGGCCGAATTGTCCTCTGGGCATCTCCAGGATCAGGTGAGTGGAAAGGTGTCTTGACCCCATCATCTTCACCTTGGCTTGGCCTGAAGATCTGGCTCCAAATTTGATGCATACAAATTTACCTTAATTTTTTTTAACTCCAGAATTTTGGAAAAGTTACTCAACTCGAACCCACCTCTTAAACTGAGAACAGACATGCCACATGCTGTCCAGTTTGGGATACAGAGCGATTTATGTGAGGAAAAGAGACGCTATTGATTATAAAGACTCTGAAATGTCTCTTCTCATCACTGAGCTATTTCACAAAGAGGTAGAGGAAAGCCTTCTGCTTAGGTGGGGGAAAAGCCCTTCTCATGCTTATTCCCAACCAAACTGAGATTTTCCTACACAGATTTGGATTTTTGGATTTATCACCCCAATGGCATCAGTAAACGTTCTTAAATACCACACTCCCTCCATGCTACCTGGCCACTCCTGGGGAAAGGGGGATGGGGGGGGGGCAGAATGCAGCTCTAGACTGACAGCCAATAGGAAGGCCCATTGTTATGTTACAGAAACATGAAGATAAATGTCCCAAAGCTGACTTCTGTAGAAGGGTGAAATGCTTCTGAATGTAGAGCCAACGGACATTCACTTTGAATGGTAGCACACCTATGCTACAGCAAACAAATAATCTAATTTTATATCTGAGATTTGTGCATTACAAAATACACTGACAAGTACTGTGTGTAAGAGTGCAAACTGTATGCCTAGAAGATTGCTTGTATTGTGTATGTATCTATATATTATAATGCCTTAAAGTCAGCAGATGACTCACTTCCACTAGATTTTTGTTTTGTTTTGTTATGGAGCATAGACTGATATTGTGAAAATTACATCAGCTCCAGTACAAGTACAGGCAAATATTAAAAACAAGCTTAAAAAAAACCCACACTACAACTGGAAGAATTCCCTGGGGTTGCTCTGAGACAGAAGTTCACTTTTGCCGGACGTCACATTAGCGTCCCATGGTCTGACTTTCACTCTGACTTTATGTAGCCATATATTTTGTTTTACACTAAACTATAAAATAACCAAACAGTTCTGCTTCAGGAACCAAAAGTGAATCAAATCATGAAGCCAACTCCCTGACTGTTTCTTTACCTATTATTCTTCCTTTCTTTATAGTGTTCTGCCAGCATTGTCATTTTGCAGTTGACTTTTGAATAGCTGTCTTCCTTCTAGTGAAATATGCCTGTCTAAGGTCTGAACTACACTAGGGGTATGTCAACACGACGAAATTAGGTCGAATTTATAGAAGCCGGTTTTATAGAAATCGGTTTTATACAATCGATTGTGTGTCCCCACATAAAATGCTCTAAGTGCATTAAGTCGGTGGACTGTGTCCACAGTACCAAGGCTAGCGTCGACTTCCAGAGTGTTGCACTGTGGGTAGCTATCCTACAGTTCCTGCAATCTCCGCCACCCACTGAAATTCTGTGTTGAGATCCCAATGCCTGATGATGCAAAAACAGTGTCACGGGGGGTTCTGGGTACATGTCGTCAGGCCCCTCCCCCTCCCTCAGAGCAACGGCAGGCAATCAATTCACGCCTTTTTACCTGGGTTACCTGTGCAAACAACATACCACGGCAAGCATGGAGCCCACTCAGCTCACCGTCACCATATGTCATCTGGGTGCCGGCAGATGTGGTACTGCACTGCTACACAACAGCAGCTCCTTGCCTTTTGGCAGTGGATGTTGTATTATGATTGGTATCCATCATCATCGTATTCCTCAGTGAGTTCGGTCACAGGCACCTGGGCAGACATGTTTTGTCTCCTGGAGACTCAGTCCTGCCGGCAGTCAATTGAACCGTCTTGACGATGATGGCTAGCAATCGTAATACAGCATCTTCTGCCAAGCACCCAGAAGATGCCGATGACTATCAGTCATGCTGCACCGTCTGCTGCCAGCCTAAGATGTAAAAGATAGATGGAACAAATTTGTTCTGTATTCATTTGCTTCCCCGTCCCTCCGTGAAATCAACAGCCTGCTAAACCCAGGGTTTTAAGTTCAATCTTTGGGGGGGGGGGCATTCTGTGTGACAGTTGTTTGTGTTTCTCCCTGCTCCACAGCTACCTTTGTTGATTTTAATTCCCTGTAAGCCATGTCATCACTCGCCCCTCCCTCCCTCCGTCAGACAGTAGTTTTGCACCTTTTTTCAGCCCAGACGCCATAGCACTGGGATCATGGAGCCCGCTCAGATCACCACGGCAATTATGAGCACTATGAATACCACGCGCATTGTCCTGGAGTATATGCAGAACCAGAACATGCCAAAGCAAAACTAGGCGAGGAGGCGATTGCAGCGCGGCGACGAGAGTGATGAGGAAATTGACATGGACATAGACCTCTCACAAAGTACAGGCCCCAGCAATGTGCAAATCATGATGTTACTGCGGGAGGTTCATGGCGTGGAACGCCAATTCTGGGCCTGGGAAACAAGCACAGACTGGTGGGACCGCATCGTGTTGCAGGTGTGGGACGATTCCCAGTGGCTGTGAAACTTTCACATGCGTAAGGGCACTTTCATAGAACTTTGTGACTTGCTTTCCCCTGCCCTGAAGCGCCAGAATACCAGGATGAGAGCAGCCCTCACAGTTGAGAAGCGGGTGGCGATAGCCCTGTGGAAGCTTGCAATGCCAGACAGCTACTGGTCAATCGGGAATCAATTTGGAGTGGGCAAATCTACTGTGGGGACTGCTGTGATCCAAGTAGCCAACGCAATCAAAGACCTGCTGACATCAAGGGTAGTGACTCTGGGAAACATGCAGATCATAGCCGATGGCTTTGCTGCAATGGGATTCCCAAACTGTGGTGGGGCAATAGACAGAACCCATATCCCTATCTTGTCACCGGAGCACCAAGCCACCGAGTACATAAACTGGGAGGGATACTTTTCAATGCTGCTGCAAGCCCTGGTGGATCACAAGGGACATTTCACCAACATCAACGTGGGATGGCTGGGAAAGGTACATGATGCTCGTGTCTTCAGGAGCTCTGGTCTGTTTCAAAAGCTGGAGGAAGGGACTTTCTTCCCGGACCAGAAAATAACCGTTGGGGATGTTGAAATGCCTATCGTTATCCTTGGGGACGCAGCCTACCCCTTAATGCCATGGCTCATGAAGCTGTGGACAGTAGTCAGGACCTGTTCAACTACTGGCTGAGCAAGTGCTGAATGGTGGTAGAATGTGCATTTAGACATTTAAAAGCGCGCTGGCGCAGTTTACTGACTCGGATAGATCTCAGTGAAGCCAATATTCCAATTGTTATTGCTGCTTGCTGTGCGCTCCACAATATCTGTGAGAGTAAGGGGGAGACATTTATGGCGGGGTGGGAGGTTGAGGCAAATCACCTGGCCACTGATTATGCGCAGCCAGACACCAGGGCGGTTAGAAGAGTACAGCAGGGCACGGTGCGCATCAGAGAAGCTTTGAAAACCAGTTTTGTGACTGGCCAGGCTACAGTGTGAAACTTTTGTTTGTTTCTCCTTGATGAACCCTCCCTCCCCACCCCCCCGGTTCACTCTACTTCCCTGTAAACTAACCACCCTCCCCTCCCCGCTTCGAGCACCGCTTGCAGAGACAATAAAGTCATTGTTACTTCACATTCATGCATTCTTTATTAATTCACACAACTAGGGGGATAACTGCCAAGGTAGCCTGGAAGGGGTGGGGGAGGAGGGAAGGAAAAGGACACACTGCAGTTTAAAACTTTAACACTTATTGAAGGCCAGCCTTCTGATGCTTGGGCAATCATCTGGGGTGGAGTGGCTGGGTGGTCGGAGGCCCCCCCACCGCGTTCTTGGGCATCTGGGTGAGGAGGCTATGGAACTTGGGGAGGAGGGATGTTGGTTACACAAGGGCTGTAGCGGCGGTCTCTGCTCCTGCTGCCTTTCCTACAGGTCAACCATATGCTGGAGCATATCAGTTTGATGCTCCAGCAGCCGGAGCATCAACTCTTGCCTTCTGTCAGAAAGCTGACGCCACCTATCATCTTCAGCCCGCCACTTGCTCTGTTCAGCCCGCAATTCATCCCGCCACCTCTCCTCTCATTCAAATTGTGCTTTTTTGCACTCTGACATTGATTGCCTCCACGCATTCTGCTGTGTTCTGTCAGCGTGGGAGGACATCTGGAGCTCCGAGAACATATCATCCCGAGGCTGCCATTTTCTCCTTCTAATCTTCACTAGCCTCTGTGCAGGAGAAACATTTGCAGCTGGTGGAGGAGAAGGGAGAGGTGGTTAAAAAAAGACATTTTAACGAACAATGGGTACACTCTTTCACGTTAAATTTTGCTGTTCACATTACACAGCACGTGTGCTTTCGTTACAAGGTCGCATTTTTCCTCTTCTATTGAGGGCCTGCTGGTTTGGTGTGAGAGATCACTCACACAGTGCCAGGCAACAGAATTCGGCTTGCAGGCAGCCATGGTAAGCCACAGTCTTTTGACTTTTTTTAACCTTCATAACATGTGGGAATGGTTTCAAACAGCAGCGCCCTCATTTCCCATACCAAGCACCCATTGGGTTGGCCATTTAAAATGGGTTTGCAATGTAAAAGGAGGGGCTGCGGTTTCTGGGTTAACATGCAGCACAAACCCAACCAATTCTCTGGGATGATCACTTCACCCCTCCCCCTCACCACATGGCTAACAGGGGGGAACATTTCTGTTCAGCCAAGCAGGAACCTCTGAATATCCCCTTAATAAAATCACCCCATTTCAACCAGATGACTGTGAATGATATCATTCTCCTGAGGATAACAAAGAGAGATAAGGAATGGATGTTGTCTGCATGCCAGCAAACACCGGGACCATACGCTGCCATGCTTTGTTATGCAATGATTCCAGATTACGTGCTACTGGCCTGGCGTGGTAAAGTGTCCTACCATGGCAGACGGGATAAGGCAGCCCTCCCCAGAAACCTTTTGAAAAGGCTTTGGGAGTACATGAAGGAGAGCTTTCTGGAGATGTCTCTGGAGGATTTCCGCTCCATCCCCATACACGTTAACAGACTTTTCCAGTAGCTGTACTGGCCACAATTGCCAGGGCAAATTAATCATTAATCATTAAACATGCTTGCTTTTAAACCATGTGTAATATTTACAAAAGGTACACTCACCAGAGGTCCCTTGTGCACGCTCAAGGTCTGGGAGCATGCCTTGGGTGAGTTCAGGGGTTACTGGTTCCAGGTCCAGGGTGATAAACATATCCTGGCTGTTGGGGAAACCGGTTTCCCTGCTTCCTTACTGTGAGCTATCTTCATTGTCTTCATCATCATCTTCCTCGTACCCCGAACGCGCTTCCCTGTTGCGTGATACTCCATTGATGGAGTCAAAGCACACAGTTGGAGTAGTGGTGGCTGCACCCCCTAGCATGGCATGCAGCTCCGCATAGAAGCGGCATGTTTGCAGTTCTGCCCCGGACCTTCCGTTTGCCTCTCTGGCTTTGTGGTAGGCTTACCTTAGTTCCTTAATTTTCACACAGCACTGCTGTGCATCCCTGTTATGGCGTCTGTCCTTCATGGCCTTTGAGACTTTTTCTAATATTTTGCCATTTCGTTTACTGCTACGGAGTTCAGCTAGCACTGATTCGTCTCTCCATATGGAGAGCAGATCCCGTACCTCCCATTCGGTCCATGCTGGAGCTCTTTTGTGTTCCTGGGACTCCATCATGGTTACCTGTGCTGAAGAGCTCTGCGTGGTCACCTGTGCTCTCCACGCTGGGCAAACAGGAAATAAAATTCAAAAGTTCGCGGGGCTTTTCCTGTCTACGTAGTCAGTGCATCTGAGTTGAGAGTGCTGTCCAGAGCGGTCATGCTGAAGAACTATGGGATAGCTCCTGGAGGCCAATAACATTGAATTCCATCCACACTACCCCAAATCTGACCCGCAAAGGCTGATTTCAGCGCTAATCCCCTCATCGGAGGTGGAGTAAAGAAACCGGTTTAAAGGGCCCTTTAAGTAAAAAAAAGGGCTTCATCGTGTGGACGTGTCCAGGCTTAATTCGATTTAACGCTGCTAAATTCTACCTAAACTCGTAGTGTAGACCAGGCCTAGGAAATTATGCTGGTATATCTGCACCACTATGGGGTGTGAAAAATCCACACTCCTGAGTGACACAGTTAAAATGACCTAAACCCTGGTGTAGAAAGTGCTAGGTAGACAGCTAGGTTGACAGGAGAATTCTCCTATTGCCTCTGGTGGAAGGTGGAGTACCTACACTGGTGGGAGAACCTATCTACATAGCATCTTCACTGGTACATGAGGGAGAGGAAACTAGACAATTCCATATTACAGGCCCACTTCTCAAATGGATGCCTTAATTCACTGGGACAGTAAAATGTGCACTTGCTTGTGTAACACAAGCATTTATTTGCTCTGAGTGTCCCTGTTGTGCCTCAAATCTGAGCAATAAATTCAATCTATCCAAGGCTGGGCATTGTAAAAGTATCTACGTAATGAACAAGGGTCTCTTGCTCCATAGCTTTCTTGATCAACTATTAGCAGTTAAGAAAGTAGCCATTTGCTCCTTCTCCTCCTAGCTGGAAAGGACAAATAAATCACCATATTTCACTTGCTACTTCAAGTATTATAGAGTTGGATCAGGAAATGGGGGGGGGGGGGAACCCCAAGGATTAATGGACAGTCACCATTCACCCACCTCCTGTGAAATAAACGTGTCATTTTTCTGTCTAGTGGATGATCATTTATGCTCTTGGTCTGTTTTATACACTGAGCATGTGGTATAACTGTTTCCTGAAGCCCAGCTGAACTGCATATTCACCTTGATTATTTTCATACTTCCTGTTCAGAAACCCTGGTGCCAGTTTGAACTAAAGTGAGCTAGAGTGACAAGTGGGTCTTGCAGCAATGACAAAGAATTGCAATTGTTTTTCTTAATATTTATCATTCCAAGACCGTATTATTCTACAGCTGCTCTCTTAATGTGTTGGCTGCAGATCTTCTACCAAAACTTTCCATACCCAGCCCCTTTTCCTGGCTTCCTGTTGAAGATTTTAAAGAAACAGTACATTTCCTCACAGACCCCTTTTCTGTGGGTATGTCTACATTGCAATGTAAGCCCAGGGTTAGTGTTACTTGAGTTAGCAGACCCTGGGTTAGAGAACCGAAGGCTTGAGCATATACACTGATTACACTGCTCTACAGCCAAAATGCTTCTGAAATAAATGTAGTCAAACTTTACTAATTCTGGGTCACTGAGAATGAAAATGATGCTTAAAATTGTTGATTGGCTCTAGTTTTCAAGATATGCTATTGGGTCAGTATATACGACCCTTGACTTGGGAATGGCGGAAGATAAGTGAGTTATAAAGGGAAGGGATCTCAATTTAAACCAGAAATGACTAAAATACATCTTTGACTGGATTGATGAATAAATCTATGACTGGGTTTGGACAGTACTTGCTTTTTAGGCAAAACAATGATGCAATCTGAAGCTGGTATTGCGTCATACATGATATGAATTGCATTATGTTATTCCTAGAAGTCATGGATGATGCAATCATAATGAAGCTTACATCACTCTGCTGAACAAATTGCCCTATACCAGCTCTAGAAATCATACAGTGTCGTGCTCTCTTATTTGTCAGTGTTTGATTTTGCAAAGGGACACATTTCTGCTTAGCCAAAGTGAGCAGAGATGCCTCGTACTTGTGTGAACAGTGCAGATAACTTCTGCTATGTTTGTGGTGAAGTGACTTTTGCATCACAAAAGCACAGTATAACCACTATGGTTAAGAAAGCCTATCACCTTTATTTTGGCTGCAAAATTGGAGATCAGGACAAGAGGTGGGCCTCACACATATGCTGCAACACTTGTGCAACAAATCTTCCCCAGTGGTTGAACAGGAAAAAGAAATCGATGCCTTTTGCAGTGCCAATGATTTGGAGAGAGCCAACAGATCATACCAGCAATTGTTACTTCTGCATGGTGCCTCCGGTTGGGAAAGGTGTGTCAAAGAAGAAAAAGTGGACTGTGCATTATCAAAACATTCCATCAGCTATACGCCCAGTACCCCACAGAGAAGAACTGCCGGTTCCTGATGCACCAGAATCATTCTCACTTGAGTCAGACGAGGAAGAGGATGAAACTTCTGGTCCTGAACCATCAATGTCACAGGACCCACATTTTCTCCCATCCTCCTCCTCTGAACCACACCTCATAAGAATGACCTTGTCAGGGATTTGGAACTACCCAAGAGTAAGGCAGAGCTGTTGGGCTCCAGACTACAGCAGTGGAATCTCCTGGCAGGTGATGTTAGGGTTTCCATGTTCCGTGACCGTCAAAAGGATCTTGTCCCATTCTTCTTCATGGCAGGTGATCTTGTAGCCTGCAACAACATCGATGGTGTGATGGCAGCCCTCAACATCGTTCACGATCCAGATGAGTGGAGACTGTTCATTGATTCATCGAAGACTAGTCTTAAAGCTGTTTTACTGCATAATGGCAATGTTTTGCCATCAATTCCAGTTGGTCATGCAGTCCATAGGAAGGAAACCTATGACAACATGAAACAACTTTTGAGGTGCATAAACTATGACCAACATCAGTGGCAGCTTGGTGGCGATTTGAAGGTTGTTGCTCTCTTGCTTGGTCTGCAGACTGGATACACAAAGTACTGCTGTTTTCTCTGCAAATGGGATAGTCGTGCAAGAGATTCCCACTACATCAAGAAAGATTGGCCACTCAAACAGTCATTGGAGCCTGGGAGGAAAAGTGTTCAGCATCCACCACTTGTTGAATCAAGGAAGATTTTGTTACCACCCTTACACATCAAGCTGGGTCTGATGAAGAACTTTGTCAAGGCCATTGACAAAACACAAGCAGCTTTCAAGTACCTCCGTGGAAAATTTCCAAGGTTAAGGGAAGCTAAGATAAAGGAAGGTGTCTTTGTTGGTCCTCAGATTCATGAACTTCGAGATGATGCATTTGACCATGCACTGCGTGGCAAGGAAAAGCCTTCCAGTTAGTGGCAATACATTTTCTCGGAAACAACAAGGCAGACAACTACAGGTTGTTGGTGGAAAACCTCCTCAAGGCATACAAAAGCCTTGGTTGCAACATGTCACTAAAGATACATTTTTTGCACTCTCATCTAGATTTTTTTCCACCGAACTGCGGAGCAGTGAGCGACGAGCACAGCAAGCGATTTCACCAGGACATTGCAACAATGGAGAAATGCTATCAGGGCAAATGGAGCCCATCAATGCTTGCAGACTATTGCTGGACAGTGACAAGAGATGCTCCATTTAATGGATACAAGAGACAAGCCAAGAAGCACCGAGTAGACACTGAATAGGACTAAACTATGTACATAATAGTTTTTTGCCTTTTGTTTCATAATAAATTTTATTTATATAACCCTTTTGCTGATTTTTAAAGTGTTACTTAAACAGGACAGGTGAAATATTATCATGTAAAGCAACCATAAACACATGAAAAGACCTAGGTTTACAATTTATGATTAAAACTCTACTACTATCTACACAATATACATAGACATAAAATGTAAAAATTTAAATATCTTAGAAACAGTAGCCAATTTGTTGTTTTAATTGTCATATTTGAATTCAGCACATCAAAATACATAATAAATAGCACATTTTATCTCTGAAGCAGACAACTTCTCAAAAATTGTAGACCAGTGTTATTAAACCTATGTTAAGAATTTTCATTCCCACACTTGAACCTGGGTCGCTGGCACCCCCAGGCAGCATGCAGACCCAAGTCAAACCAACCATATCCCAGGCTCTCTATTGCCTGCATAAAATGTGGCTGCTCTAGCCCTCTAAGCATGGCGCACTGCCCCCCATTCACATTACAGTTAGTTTGAACAGCCCGCCACCACATTCTGCTCAGCTGCTCATGGGGCCTGATGCACAGGCCACTGAGCAATGGAGTTTTCCATGCTGTTTCTGGACTACATCACAAGGTACTGGAGAGGGGACTCAGGCTGTGGTGTGGGTGATGCAGCAGGAGCCAGTACTCTTGCAGCCATTAGTGACAGCAGCTGCTCAAACAGGTTCCTGCTGAGCTCTCTTCTCCTCCCTTAGTCACTGTTCCTGTTCCAGGAACTGTTAAGCGATTTCCCGCTCCATGCTGCAACCCTCTCCTCAAGCTGTGCAGCCAGCCTGAGCCTTTCCTCTTGCCTTTCTTCTAGCAGTAAGTCCCTCTGCCTTTGGTACTAGACCTGCTCATTAGCTCTATCTAAAACTTCAACCATAAGTTCATCAAGGAAAAGCTTCCTCTTGGACTGGGCTGTGACGCTATGTTGGCGTAGCCTTCTGCTGCAGTGTGAGCAAGCTGTGGAGGTACTATGCAGCCCATAGGCATAGACTTCCTCAGCGCCCCAGGCCCTGCCCTATCTCCTCCTCATCTCCCCTCCTGCACACTGCTGACCAGCTGATCACGGCCATCAGGAGGCACCGGGAGGGAGGAGGAAGAGCTGATCGGGGCCTGCCAGTGGGCGGAAGGTTCTGGGGAGGAAGGGTGAGGCACTGACCCACGGGGCTGCCCATGGGTGCTGAGCACCCACTATTTTTTTTCCCCATGGGTGCTCCAGTCAGTACCTATGCTGCAGCCTGTTGAGGTCCAGGGGTCTGGACTAGGACAAGACACAAAGTTATTGTCTCAAATAGCACAGTGCTGGAGTGCAAAAAATCCTTGTGGAATTTCAAGGACTAAAATGTTACTTTTTCCACACTGAACTTGCTATATTGTGAGATGGATGCTTCAGACCACAGAACCTCCCTGGATACAGCTTGATTAATGGTAGTGGAAAGTGCAGACAATGGAAAGTTTAAAAATTCAAAACTGCTTCTCTCTTCCCAAATGTGAAACTACCAGGGGAGGTGGGCAGTTAGTGACTGTTCTACAAAAGCTGTTTCTATCACTTCAGGCCTTCCACATTTTGGAGGACATAGTGGTACTTGAGGTGCTTACCTGCCAAAGAGAGATTTTTTACAAGCAGCTGATGAGAAACCTGCAGCATTCAAACATATAGTGACTGAGCAGGTAGCGAGGTAGCCCCAGAAAATACACCTTTTCCCCAAAATGTAACTACCTATCTGGAATTCCTGCTTCAGAAAAAGTTTGTATCTAGCTGCACATGGGATTAGGTCAGAATTCATGACGGAACCAATGGGATGCCGTGTTAGCTTCCACGTGGCTTAGCCCATTATGACTGCATGCAGTCAACATCCAGGACTCCATTGCCAGCCTCCTTAACCCCACCCCATGGCACATTTCTGCTAGTTGAATTTGGCACAAATGTCTGTCAACCTGGAGTACATTTAACTAAAATGGACTAGATTTGTAAATGGAATGGACTTCCAGCCCATCCACCCCTCAGTGCACTATTTCCATGTGGAGTGTTACACTCCTGAGTGGTTACAGAGTAGCGTGCTGACAGGCATGGCACTGGAAGGTTGTTGTTTTTAAGAAACAGGAATACTGTAGCAAAAATCTGAGCCTTTCCAGTAAAACTTCACTTTCAAGGCATTTTTACTGTTTCCCAGTTGCCATTTTGAATGTTTTGTTGTGGGGGGTTCCGAGCCATTGGCATGCAATCTGCCATTAGAGGACGCATACTGCTAGCCAGGGCTTCTCATAACTTCTGCAGTGGTTCTAGGGTGACTAGATAGCAAGTATGAAAAATTGGGATGGGGGGTAATATCAGGACTGACCCTATAAAATTGGGACATCTGGTCACCCTAACTGGTTCATAGAACAGAAATCCCTTCCATTTCTATATTAATAACCATTAAAATGGAACCAGCAGCTTACCAGACAGTGGGGTGGCTTCTGTTGGTTCCACCATGGGCAATTCCTTGGGGGGCAGTGTGGCACCTCAGTAAGCTCCTCTGAGTATGTCCACAGGATGTGCTGCTGCTGCTCCCATGGCAAAGCCTCCTCTGGGACTGGATTCAGCAACAGTGTCACTTCATTATCCTCACTCGGAGCCTACTGTTGGTTTCCCTCAATCCCAGTACTGCATTCTGGGACCAGCAGGGCATCATCCCAGCTAACCTGGTAATCATGCATCACTGTAGGCTCTGAGCTCAGCATGGTGCCCAACAGATGGTCAAACTCTTCATATAACAAGCACAAAACCAGCACATTACCTGAGGTGCAGTTGTGGTCTCCAGTTTTCCTGTACTCAATCTTGAGCCGCTTAATGTGCTCCTTGCCCTGGGCACCAGTATGGTGAATTTGCAGCAGTGCCAACTAGTTAGGTTCTTTTTCCTGTCTGTTGCCCTGCATGGAGCAGGAGGGAATGAGAGTGTAGTGAAGGCAGTGAGTTCACCCCCCAGAGTGCCTCCTACCTGTATACTGAGACCCCTGTGGCTAATGGAGAAACAATGCTGATGGACTCTGATGGGGTCCACCTTGCACAGGTGAACAAAAGGTTAACAGAAGTCTGAGAGCTCAATTAACTCACCTTGCTGCACCTGGAGGGTGTCAGGTTTGATATTTTATTAGGCCCAGCTGTGGAGGAGCTGGGTGTTTGTGAAAGAAGGAAATGAAAGCTCTAGAAAAGGTAGGGTGGTCCCTCTCTTTCTGGGAAAGGCTGATTGGAGAAGGTCACAGGCTGGAATTAATTCCTATACCAGGTCTGGGAAAGGGGCAGGGAACAGAGAGGTAGTCCTGAGGGGTTGGAATTCCAGCAGAGAAAGAGAGAGCTGGCAGGACCTAGGGAGAAACCAGAAAAGCAGCCATGTTAAGTGCAGGCTGCAGGGAAACAGTATGAGGGACTCAGAGATAGGAAGTGGCCCAGGAAAACAGTAGCACACTTGAAAGAGTAGACCTAGCTTTTAATAAGTGGCTGGAAACCAGAGTGGAGGGTTGTACTAAGTTCCCCTACAAACCCTGAGGAAGGGGTATAGAAGCCCAACAGAGGAAGTAGAAGGATCTTCTGTGTTGGTATGCCTTTGGACTTTACCTGTATTTTTGTTAGTGGTGGAACTAAATTATGACCTGACTGGAGGGCCAAGTCATGAAAAGATGCAGACTGCTGTGGGACCAGAGCAACCTATGGCAGAGTACACTCCACAGGAGAAAACTGCTATGTTGTGCCCAACCACAAAAGGCTGCTCTGGTGAGTTGACTTTTCCCACAGACTCCGAAGAAGTCTTGCCCAATTCTCAGTTGCAGAATGTGGAGCCCTGAAGTTAGAGCCTATAAAGAAGGGAATGGTGGAAGAACTTGCTCCACAGGTCGAAACACAATGCAATACTCTACAAGGGGTTGAATGTTTGTGACTATCCAGACTTATCCTAATTACGTATAATAATATTGGAAGGGCTACTAAACTCAGGGCTTAGGTCAGTCTCTCACTTCTAAAGATCCGCATGAGATCTAATATAGGGGGCTAATTATTCCACATCTGCTTATTGTGGGGGTTCTTACTACTATTTTTTTTAAAGCATCTGCTTTTGGCCACTGTCAGGTGACTGAACTAGATAGACCTCCAATCTGATCAATAAGGTAAGTCTTAAGTTCCAATGTTCAAACTGATTCTACTAACATTAACTCTTCCTTGATGTACAGAGAAGATTGGCATGATGGCAACTCTTGTTTGAGTCTAAACGTGTGTGTGTGTTCTGTTTTTAACTTTCCCTAAAGATTTTGTAGGCTGGTTTAACTCTCCTTTAAAAAAAATGATTGCAAAGCACCTTTAAAACACCTTGGTACTGAAACCTGTGTTGATAATGCGGATTGCATTTTTACTCTGATCTTGCATACTTAAAGACCATGTCTTGTGTGTCAGCGATGCAGATTGTGTTCTGTTTCTATAGCTATTAACTGAAATCCTTCAGAGTTCTATTCTGGGACCAACTTTGTTCTGTTCCTGGATGGTTCTCTAATTTTTTCAGTATGACGTGGATTTCCATTTCTATGCCAGTGCTGTAAGACACATTTTAAGCTGCTTGTCAGAAACCCAAGGGGTATATCTCCATTGTCATGCTGATTATCCAACATTGATGATTTGGGTATGTGATAATGATCTCTTAGTAGTTAAAAAAAACTAAACTGCTTTTGTCAGGCTCTTGCCATTTCTGAATCTTTTTCTTCTTTCTGTTGATGTTTGTGGGCAATATTATTTTGCTGTCCTACCTTATTAGGTATCTTATCTTACTAGAACCTATTCTGATTTCCCTCCCCCCACCATAGCCCAGGTAGTAAAGAGAGCATATTTTCATCAAAAATATATGGCTGACATTTGATGAAATTATGTGCATTTGTACCTTAATCCCCAAGGTATTTGTATTTAATAGTTTCTAGATCAGCTTGTCTGTAGAGTAGGCTTCAAATGGTCTGGAAGTCTTTTCTAATGATCTTCTCTATACCAGGTTGAACCTTCAGCACACAATACTCTGTCTTAAAACAATTGTACAGCCTTATAGAGAAGCAGCAGATTGGGTTTTTGTGTGTGTTGTGGGGGAGGAAGGGAAGGTTAGCTTTTTGTGTATTCTTGAATTTACTCTTGTCATGGAGTTGACTATCTAGTCAGTTTCTTTTACTCTTATCAATCCTAGCCCTCTTTGTGCTTTTGTGGTACAGTGTCCTCTGTTGTTCTACAACCAGTACAAATAGAACAGAAGCCTTTGGGATGGATGAATTGATTGAACTTCTGCGTGAAACCACTGTCTGTTTCCCTCTTGCAGGCTGGGTAAATTCAGCCCCAAAGTCCAAAATAAACAAAGTGATTATCTGAGATCTCCATCCAGTGTCTTTCCCTGGGCACAGCTCTCCTTTGAGAATTTGTCAAGCTTCTCCTACTGAAGTATAATGGCTCCTCAGCAACAGAAGAATTCACACCCTTCCCTTTTGGCGAGTCCAAACCCCCAAACAATACAGCAGGTCTTTGATCCATCCTCAAACTCTCTGCTTAACTTCCCCTCTTCCCATCACCCTCCCACAAGAGGGATCCTGTGTTCTGTTAGTCACTTAATCCCCCTTCTTGTGGGTTTGGTTTTCTCTGGCTTCCTAGCAAAGCTGTTACCCCTTTTTTCAGAGTACTTTATCCAGCTTTTGGCCGTCCCTCTTTGAGGGCTAATTCATCCTCTGCTTGGGTAACACTGGGGTAGTATTTTGCTGATGTAGGCCAAATTACTACCTGCTTGATTGGCCTGCTCAGCTATGCTAGCAAATGTGTGGGTGGGGCATAGAAGCAGAGCTTGGGATCCCCTGTATTCTACCCCTCCTTATCCACCTGCCAAAGAAGAGAAAGCCGGGGGTGCACCATGCCCACTTACAGCATGTCTACATGAACACTTGGTTCACAGCAAGCCAGGGTGTGAATCTACCCCTCACCAACTGTCCATGTGGCTCGTGCTAACACACACTAATGGTTTTGTATTGTACTTTGATCTAGTTCCATTTCAAAGTGGGTTAGAGCAAAGCTCACTATAGAACTGTCAATGTGTGTCAACAGAGCCACATGGACAGTGAGTTTGGAGTGTGGCCCTGGCTTGCCACAAACTAAATGTGCCCCCTAGCCTTGTGCTTCTGGCCTCATTCCAAGGACTGGATAGCTCAAGCATAGGAATAAAAGGAAGGGTTTATGCTCCTTAAATTCAGGCACATAGTGTAAGACAGTCTAAATCTAACAAAGTTGAATGGGATCATATCAAGTTTAAATGTATGACTATACCTATTAGTGTTGATACGTGGACTGACAACTTCCAAGATTATTTTTCACCAAATTGTAATAAAACATTTGTGCACAAAACAATATAGTGGCCCTTTACAGGACATCACTGTTATAAAGAGAACAGACTAATTCACAAAACAATTGCAAAACTTAAAAATTACTGCCTCCACACAATAGAAAGCTATCTTAACTATTAATGTGGGTCTGAAGTATACGAAATATGTGAACAGAACTAGGAGTTCACAGCTAGGTATTCAAGGTCATGCCATGTGTTTCTGAAACGATTATTTCCCTTATCGATACAAAAGATTGATGCTTCAAGACTAACCTGTGCTTCCAAAAAAAGGTCCCACCTGCTGGAGTTGCTGCATCAGGAAATTGCATCAGAGAAGAGCTATACACTGTATTTGTTAGCTGGCAGATGTTCTGTTAATTGCCCACCCATTAAATATATCTTTAAAATGTGTTTTAGCAGTGTTTACAGATTTTCATAAACCAAGACTGCAGTTCTATTTTTACCCTTATCTTTTGCTGAATCTAATTCTCTCAGCCCACTTTGAACATTTGTGCTGAGATAATAGGATGTTCTTGCAAGACTTTGAGAATAGTGTAGGTTAATTACACAATGCCTAAAATCTTCAGGCAGATAACACTGGGACCAACCCAGCTTTCAGTTGTGTACATCAATGGCATTGAAATAGATGGTGATATCAGTGGAGCTACATTGGAGTATATGGGGGAGAAATCTGGCTAATCTGAGTCTTAATTTGTTACTAACTATAGAAGGGTTTAGCGTCTTGTGGACATACACCTAACATCTATAACTATAGATGATACGTAGGGGGCAGAAATCAAAGTTCTGATTCAGCAAATTGTTTAACTCTTAGCACACAAGTGTTTTGCAGTGACTTAAATGAGACTGCTTGGTTGCTTAAAGTTAAGCGCATGCATAAGTGTGAGGTTTTGTTTTTATTTCTTTCTTTCTTTCCCTGAATCGGGCCTTAAAGGCAAATCCAGCACGGGTAGCTGAGATATTTAAATCATGTCTCACAAAAATATTTTTTTTTAAGTCTGGATTTTATGCTGTGACCTAAACTGACCATAATTGCCTTGATATATGATATACATCTATTTTTAAATTTACAGAGTTATCTAGATGAATTAGAGCAGGGGTAGGCAACCTATGGCACACGTGCCGAAGGCAGCACGCGAGCTGATTTTCAGTGGCACTCACACTGCCCAGGACCTGGCCGCCCGTCCAGGGGGTTCTGCATTTTAATTGAATTTTAAATTAAGCTTCTTAAACATCTAAAAAACCTTATTTACTTTACATACAACAATAGTTTAGTTATGTATTATAGACTTCCAGAAAGAGACCTTCTAAGAATGTTAAAATGTATTACTGGCACGTGAAACCTTGAATTAGAGTGATTAAATGAGGACTCGGCACACCACTTTTGAAAGGTTGCTGACCCCTGAATTAGAGTGTTTTCTATATTTCATTAATTATTTGAAAATGAGACTCTGCACCTCTCCCTACTCCCAAGAGGTGTAATTGATTTTGATATAAGCCTTTACCTCCATAGCCCTATATGCCAAATTAATTTTAAGTCCCAAGGAAAATAAGTTTTGATATTAGCATTGTCACTCATAGGGTCTGACCCAAAACCTGTCAACATTGGTGAGAGCCTTTCCACGGATTTCAGTAAGCTTTGGATCAGGCCCAGAGATCCTGGCATTCAGACAGTTTTGACTTTTTAAGCACTGTTACTTCATGGGTAGCAAATGAATGCACTAGACCAAATTCAGACCTGGTGTAAGTAGATGCCATTATTTTCAGTTACATTGCACTAAAGCTGAATGTAGCCAAATGTCTGCTTCCCCCCCGCCCCCAAAGTGTGAAGTTGTAAATGACTTTTAAAAATTGGCTGTGTGCATGTGAGTTTTTAACCACATAGGCTTTAAAACTTTCTTTATATGCCAAGTTTTAACTGGGAGCACACTTGAATGACTGGGCTCTGATACTGTGAAACTTTTTGTAAGTAAAACATAGTGATATATTGTAGAGCTAGAAAGACTTAAGGCTGTGATTTTTGAGCTACTGACAGTTTTAGGAATTTTCTTAAATTGGAAGCTTTTGTTTTGAATAAAATGAATTGTTTTGTTCTCTCTGCATAACGAATTGTAATGCAGATCTTTCTGCTGGACCTCAGAACTCAGTCAGACAATAGCTCTGTGAAACGATGAGAGCGAGAGGAGCATTCTGGATTTACTAGTTAATTGCTGGATAGTTGGGATCTCAGCTTCTTTCTCCAAATTGATCAAGAGGAAGACTTGAAAACAGGTGAAGGAAGGACATGGAGTGCCTCTAATGGAGTAGGCCATGGGTAAGTTTTTTGGCTTGATATGCTTCACAGTGCTCTAATATAAGTCCTTTTTTTTATATAATACATAAAATGTCAATAAATAGTAAATCAGAACATATTGCATATCCTATCATGGATGTGCAGCAACTGACTTCCAAAGATCTCATTCTGTACCATGTACATCCACAGTCAGCACTTAAGTTCTATGATGATGGGGGTTTTACCAAAAATGCAAGATAAGTTGAGTTTTTAATTTAGTCCCTATTTGTCCAAGTAGCCCCATTTACAATATTACAAAGAGGCTACTTGCATGGAGAGATGCTCTGATATTATCACTCATGAATGCAATATAAATGCTTTCATATGGTGGTCATGGTTTTCAGAATTGGGCCTTCAGGGCCACACTAACTATCTCCAGGATGGAAGAAACTATGTAATAGTTAGAGGAGAAGCAAAAGAAAATGCTATTCTTACAGAAGAATAGTATGAATCAGGGACAGAAAGACTGTAATGTAACTGAAGGTTTTAGTGCATTTCCATTTGTTTTTTCTCCTATACTTCCCTGAGTAAACAAATCTATTAGTGATGGACTTTATCACAAGCCTCATTTATGGCACATTAATTAATATTTGAAATATATTTGAGCAACTGGAAGAGCTGTTTTGTTAGAGCTACAACAAATAACACTGCATCTTATTTTATGGTAATAAAATATTGCTGAATGTTTTATTTATGTCCTTCATATGATTCTGAAGACACACAAGCAAACCCCAAACTTGAGTGAGTTAGATACAGCAGAAAGGGATATTTATTCTTCAGACTTTTTCATGTGTTAATATATTGCTCTATCCATCAGACTTTCATTATATCACAGTAGATAGTTGAGTCTGAAAATCAGAAGCTTATTGTGCCTATGAGCACTTTTCAGTAGGTCTTGCCATCTGTACCTCCCAAGGAGTTCTGTACTTTTAAAGGTCAAAACTGCCACGAGTCATTGATATACAGCAGTTTCCTTGGCATCAGTAGAAGATACAAATCATGCATTTCCAAATTTAGGTACAGCGTTAGCAGACTCCCGTTGGCGTCTGAGTCTTTCCTATGAGTCATTCCTGTTCTGTTAATCTTCGGTCATCTGAGAAACAAGCGTGCACACTAATGAAAAATGGAGTACAAGCTTGTATTACGTTCCCTATTAGATTCAGAAATCAAATTTAGCGGAAGGAGTTGACTTTCAGAATGGGTGACTCCATTTTAGTTCACTTGTTAGGGGAGTGTCAGTTGTGTAAAACACCCTTTGATTGTCATTTTTATGTTTCTCTTCCATATGGCGGATGAGATGTTTCAGCCTAACTGTAACTTTACACCAGTGATTAAATCTTTTGCTGCTCATTGAGCAGGACATGATTTTAATAACAGGGTGGCTGAAACATTGTACAGAGAGAACAGAAACTGACTAGTACAAACAAGAATGTTTCAAACGTATACCTGGATCTCTTTCTAGAGACAAGTTGATTTAATGGCACTTATAGGGCCGTGTCCTGCTCACTGTACTCGGCATGAGCAACCCCACTGAAATCCATGGAACTTCTCACATGAACAAGACAAACGGAACTTGCCCCAAAGGCGATGTTTTTAACAGAGGTCACTTGAACCACAGTTCCCACTTTACTCATGTATTGCATATCTGAGTGTTCGATGAAAGGGCAGTCTGCTCTAATCTGCTACCTACCTACGTAGGACTATCCACTATCAGAATAATGGACTCTCTGGGTATGTCTACAGAGCAAAAGAGACACTCAGTAGTGAGGCTCAGAGTAACTGACTTGGGCTCGTACAGAGGGGCTGAAAATAGCAGTGTAGATGTTTGGGTTTGGGCTGGAGCCTGGGCTTTGAAACCTTGCAAGAGGGAAGAGATTCAGAGCCTGGGTTCCAGGCTGAGTTGAAATGTCTACGCTGCTATTTTTAGCCCCACAGCTCAGGATCACCAGACTTGTGACTTTGCTGCCTTGGGTCTTTATTTTCTGTGTACATGTACCCTAGGGAACTTTCAAAAGAGCTGTGTGCAGGCTTCCGTGACAGTCAGTAGTAAATTATTTCAATGGAAACGGAGTTAGACTGATGCTGAGAGCTTTTGAAAATCCCAGCCTGCCTTTTTACCTTGGCTGACTATAGCATTTAACACCGTCCCTATGCTTCATAAATACACAGGGCCAGGTTTTGCCCTCAGATAGTTGAACTTCTTTATCCAAGTGAAAATTGAATCCCTCAGTCTCAGTCCTGCTCTTGAATATCTAGTAAGGTATGCATCACTGCATCTTCTGAAATCATAACTGTGGTCATCCATGCATTATTGCCCCAACACAGCATCTCTTTACACCACCTATATAGGACAAAAGATTGATAATAGCAAGGTTGCTTTAGAAAAATGATTATTAAAATGGAGAAGGCACCTATTCTACATATTTTCATACATACCTTTAATGCAACAAACTAAAAATAGAAATCCCGAAACAGGTATGAGGATAGAGCTTTGTGAAATCTTCATAGCTCTAGGGGGCATAGGCTTAAGTGAAGGAAATATTTGTGAGAAGAATTCATATTGGCATTCTTTTAGGGTAGACTGGAGATTGTCTATCAACTGATATTATATTTAAGCCAAAATTGTATGACTGACTGAATTATAGTAGTGTGGGAGCACCACTAGAGTTAAGGTTGAGTCAGAACTGTTGACAGACCTTTCAAAGTCCTCTCTGATAGACCTACTTAGTTGGATTTTTTTTTTTTTAAACTTTGTGTTCCTCTATACAGTGTAGGATAGGTTTAATGACCCAAAGTTCAAGTCAGTCATTTGAGCCCCAGGGGAAAAAAACAGCCATTTAAAAGAAGATTTCTAGGTTGTTTGTTGGCTTCGCTCAGAGCTAAAGATCAAATTATTGATAAAATATGGGTCAACATAGTCTCAATCTGAGTTTTATGTAAGCTAGTATATGGCACTCACAAAGTAGCGGATGGATCCTAAATTAGGGTGACCAGACAGTAAATGTGAAAAATCAGGACGGGGGTTATAGGAGCATACATAAGAAAAAGACCCAAAAATTGGGACTGTCCCTATAAAATCAGGACATCTGGTCACCCTACCCTAAATTGAGATGGGTATTTAGGAAAATGTACACTGTACATGTGCCAATACCAAAGAACAGGTAGTTTCCATTCCTACTGTTTTGTATGTGCTCTAAAATCCAAGTGGTTAATTGGATTGCTTTGAAATTCAATATGCCTCATGGGTATGCTGGGTAGTGTTAATGACCCAAATTTTGGGTCATTTGACAAAAGGGGTTCCCAAGTTCCAGAGCCTCCCCCCAAAATGGTTTGCTTCTGCTGCCTTGCACTGGTAAATGGAGAGGTACTAATGCCTGAATGAATCAGCACGGTTGTATGTGGTGGTGTAGCAATGTTGATCCCAGGATGTTGGAGATAAGGTGGGTGAGAATCTTTTTATGGGGCCAACCTCTGCTGGTGAACAAGACAAACGTTTGAGATACCTAGAGCTCTTCTTCAGGTCTGGGGCTACTCAAAAGCTTGTCTCTTTGACCAACAGAAGTTGGCCTGTGACAGGGCAGCTGTCCCTCACTGGCTGGCAAACAGGGCCAGCTCTAACTTTTTTGCCACCCCAAGCAAAAAAAAAAAAAAGAGCGCCGCCCTGCCATAACACCCCCTCTTGAGCGCTGCGCCACGCCACCAAAACAAAAATAACCCAGCCCCCCGAGTGTCGCCCAGCCAAAACAAACAAACAAAAAAAACCCGAGCGCCCCCCCCCCCCGCCACCCCAAGATTGGCTGCCCCTTACAAGGTGCTGCCCCAAGCATGTGCTTGGTTGGCTGGTGCCTGGAGCCGGCCCTGCTGGCAAAGGGTTAATAGCAGCCCTTGGAGCGGCTGTGCAGAGCCCAGCCAATCAAAGAAGAGAAAGCAGTGATGGACAGTGAGACACCACAAGAGGATGGTGCCCTGGGGAGCTGCTAGCTGGTATACTTCATGCATATCACCGCTCTAAAGCACTTAAGAGTATGATGGGAACATACACTCGGCTGAGTGGAGCAGTTCACACATCTCTGCTATTGTTTCATGTTGTATTCATCTCCATCTTCTCAGTTCAGCTGAAAACATTCCCTGAAATTGAATGGGCTGCTTCATACCTTTCAGCACCTCCTATGCTGGAGATGGATATGTAGAGGACCACTTTCCCTCCATTGTCCCTCTCTTTCCTGTTTAAAGGGCAACACTTCATATTGCTCTAAAATCTGCATGCTTGCACAGATTTTCTTGATATTTGCTATGCTTTGTGGAAACGCTGAATAGTATTAGTGACAGAGATTTGGGATAATTTGAGTCCACAGTTCTGGAGACAACAGCCCTGGAAAAAATAACCATGTTCCAAAAAGTTTCTAGTTGGGTTTTTTCCACACAGCTGCTTATATAATAGCTGGATATTTGGTATCCTATTGACCTGTATTATAGATCTATCCTAATGTACCTTTTAATATATGCATTGTTATATTCCTAAAAGAGAGAACTGCTCACAATCACTGCAACATTCCAAGTGATAATACTTCTGAAAATGTATCTTTTTAAAACATCTCCCAAAAGCCTTGGGCATACAATAGTTCATGTTCCAAAAACTGGTATTTAAAAATCCCAGCTATTGTTTTTGCTGCAACCTAGGAGTGTGAAACAATATCTGGTACCAGTAAAATCTTGGGCAGGGAGGAGGGGAATTTTTGGAACTTCCTTAGTCTCAAATGGCTAAACAAACTGGGGAGGGGGGGGGGGGGGGGGAGAATGTTTAAACAAAAAAAAAACTACTTCTTGGTTGAGACCTTTTAGTGCCAAGTGTTAGCCTGGAGCACTTTTTTTTTTTATAGCGGAGTGTTTCATATGTTTATAAATGTTTCTTGTAATGTAGAGCCAATGATGTACAATCACTGTAGGGAAACTTTATAGTCTGAAACACCCTAAAATTTGTTTGAATTACTTTAATGCATATTTTAAGCACATAATATAGCTCTAAAATTTAAGTTTCCCTGGCTGCTTGATCCTTCAGAGGCTATGTTTTGAATGACTGATGACTATCTGTTAAATTCAGCAAAAATTAATTCAACTTATTCGAGACTCATTTCTTGCTGGGGCCATTGAAATAATCTTCAACAAAGAATTATCTTTACAGCAAAAAGCAAGGGTATTTGTGGGGGTTTTTTGTTTTGTTTTTTTAAGTCTCATGTAACTAACAAGTGCAGTAGCATCAAATCATAGAAAAGAGAGAGGAAGAGGACTTCCTTGGTCATTTTAGGTGGAATCCCTGAAGCAACTTAGCCGCCTAATTTCTATTTAGGCTCCACTGATTTGAGTGGAAGTTAAGAGCCTAAGGCTATGCCTATGCTACAACCTGTGGCTGACACAAATTACAGTGGCTCCTTGGGGTTGGCACTGTGCAGACACTGGGAATGCTTGTGTCAATGCACAATGCAGTGCACACTGGGTAGGTATCCCAGTGTGCAACTCATCCCTGTTCAGCACTATGACTTGGGGGAAGTTTTTGGCAATGAGTGGTGGGGGCAGAAATGAGTCTCTCAGGAGTAACTAGGAATAAGTAGTCAATTTCCCAGCATACGCACCTTTCTCCATCCCCCTACTATCATGCATATCCCATAACTTTTTCGTGTTTAAAAAAAAAAAAAAAAATCCTGCGCTGTCTGCAGGTTCAAGGCCTTGCAAGCACAGGACATCTAATCCTCTAGTATTTGCAGAGTTACAAGAAGAAAGTCATGGTCCCTGCTCATGAGAATTTCATGGAGCACAGATTGCTGTGAGATATAGGAAAAACCAATTCAGGGTTGTTGTGGGGGGTGTTCACACAGCAGCTGCAGATGGTGGAGCACCTCTTCTGGGCCTGAGAAATGTGCTTGGACTGGTGGGATTGCATCGTAATGCAGGTTTGGGACAACATGCAGCTGCTGTAGAACTTCTGGCTGCAAAAGGCCATGTTCCTGGATCTGAGTGCTGAGCTTGCCCCAGCCCTCCATCACAGAAACACCATAATGAGAGCTGCACTGACTGAAGAAGCAAGTACCGATTACACTGTGGAACCTTGCACTGCCAAATTGCTACTGGTCAATGGGAAATCCACTGTGGGAGCTATTAGAAGAACAGGAGTACTTGTGGCACTTTAGAGACTAACAAATTTATTAGAGCATAAGCTTTCATGGACTACAGCCCACTTCTTCAGATGCATATAGAATGGAACATATATTGAAGAGATATATATATACACATACAGAGAGCATAAACAGGGGGGAGTTGTCTTACCAACTCTGAGAGGCCAATTAATTAAGAGGGGGAAAAAACTTTTGAAGTGATAATCAAGCTAGCCCAGTACAGACAGTTTGATAAGAAGTGTAAGAATACTTACAAGGGAGATGGATTCAATGTTTGTAATGGCTCAGCCATTCCCAGTCCTTATTCAAACCGGAGTTGATTGTGTCTAGTTTGCATATCAATTCTAGCTCAGCAGTCTCTCGTTGGAGTCTGTTTTTGAAGTTTTTCTGTTGTAATATAGCCACTTTAACCTGTCTGGTCATTCAGTGACAGACCTGCGGGTGGCTATATTACAACAGAAAAACTTCAAAAACAGACTCCAACGAGAGACTGCTGAGCTAGAATTGATATGCAAACTAGACACAATCAACTCCGGTTTGAATAAGGACTGGGAATGGCTGAGCCATTACAAACATTGAATCCATCTCCCTTGTAAGTATTCTTACACTTCTTATCAAACTGTCTGTACTGGGCTAGCTTGATTATCACTTCAAAAGTTTTTTCCCCCTCTTAATTAATTGGCCTCTCAGAGTTGGTAAGACAACTCCCCCCTGTTTATGCTCTCTGTATGTGTGTATATATATCTCTTCAATATATGTTCCATTCTATATGCATCCGAAGAAGTGGGCTGTAGTCCATGAAAGCTTATGCTCTAATAAATTTGTTAGTCTCTAAGGTGCCACAAATACTCCTGTTCTTCTTTTTGCGGATACAGACTAACACGGCTGGTACTCTGAAACCTGTGGGAGCTATTGTCATACAAGTATGCAGGGGCATTAATTGTATCCTGCTATGCACAACAGTGTGCATGGATTTGCAGCAGTTTGGATCCCAAACTGCTAGGGAGCAATAGACCACACTCACATCCCTATTTTGGCTCACTTGCCCAGAATATATCCTGTGAAATTGTCATCATGGTGGTTTATGGATGTGTAGCAACTGATTTCCAAAGATGGTCTTATTTTATACCACATCCATAGGCAATCAGCACTTGCGTTCTATGGTGATGTGCGCTGTACAAAACCACAAGTTAGGAAGATGATGATTTGTATTTAGCCCCTATTCATCCACGTAGTCCCATTTGCAAGGAGGTTACTTGCATGGAGAGATGCTCTGATACTATCACTCATGAACGCAATACAAATGCTTGCATATGGTGGTCAGAGTTTTCAGAAATGGACCAACGGTAAGGGCTACTTTTCTATGGTTATGCAAGCATTGGGGATCACCAGGGGTGCTTCACTGCCCTCAGTATTGGCTGTGAGGGTGCATGATGCTCACATTAAGAACACAGGACTGTCCAGAAAGCTACAAGCAGAGACTCTCTCCCCCCCACCAGTGGGTTACCACTGGTGATGTTGACATGCTAGTTGTAATTCTCGAAGACCGCAACCCACCCCTAGCTCCCCTCACTCATGAAGCCATACACTGGCCTCCTTGACAGAATCAAGGGAAGATTCAACTACCCACTGAGCTGGTGCAGAGTTCCAAGGAAACCTGCAAAACACTCTTAAAAGATGAGTCTGGGAGCTTAAATTCATAACTCTGCTTGTCATTAAATATCATGACCTTAAAAGAGACACTGGATTAATGGCTTATTACAAGACGCTGTAACCCACTACCCCCCACTTTTCCTATGACTGCAGAGGGGTTAACAGGCCCATCTACCTTGAAGGGTCCCTTAGTTTAGCATATGTGCTATCTGTTTGATCTTGTATTTTGCTGAGATTCTTAATACCTTTCCCAGAGCTGAGGAAGCTTGGTAGCCCGAAAGCTTGTCTCCCTCACCAACAGAAGTGGGTCCAATAAAATATATTACCTCACCCACCTCATCTCTAATATCCTGGGCCTGACATAGCTACAACACTGCATAGACAGTTTTTAACCTGAACTCAACATGCTGGCCACTGTGTTCTATACAGAGCTCTCTTCTCATTTTAGATGCATGTAATGGAGCAAATCCTGGCTCAGTGTAATGTGTACCTCTGAAACTCTGAGGCCAGGAATGAAATCAGGGAGATTCCACAGCTATACTATTCAAAATCCACATTATTCATGCTCTATAGGCCTTGCACAAATAAAGGCAGCGAGGGACATCCTGGGGCAGGCTTAAGGATAAAGTGGTGTGATGTGCATGGTTTAATGCCTTTCCTTTTCATTGCAGCAGCCCATAAGCCCCTTCCTCTACACCGATTAATCCATCTCTGGGACCAATTATTTGGCTGGGCAGTTGTGCAGGGATTGTGCTACAAGTGAGAGGTTATTCATTAAATAACCAGTTTTAGGAAATGATGCTGTGATTTCCTTTCAAACTGACCTCAGAGTCAGGGTGAGTGTGCAAGGCAGTCGAGTCTCACACAGACTACAGCTGTAGAAAGAATAAATGAGCAGTTTCCAGCTCCCACTTGCAATAGGTCAGTGGATGGCCTCTTCCCAAGTATCCTGGTGCCACTGCTGTCATCTCTCCTCTTGCTCTTCTGTCCCACTTCCCTCTGTGTCTCTGCTGCTGGATTGGCAAGTGTTAAAGTACACACACTGTGATCACCAGCAATGTTTGATTGGCTCATGACCATTTTGAAGCAATGTAAGAATTCAAAGACCAAATTCTATTTTTCCCTTTCTCACCTCCCCCAGGATGTTTTGTGTGTGGTGACTGTGAATATATTCTAGTCTAGTGGGGGGGGTTTCTTCTTTTTAAATCTCTTGTATCTTAATACAGCCTATCTATTTATAAAAGGACAGATTGCTCCATTTTAGCCTGGCCCTGCATTCCTCACTCAGGCTGAACTCCCATTGAAATCAGTTCAATGTTGTGATTTCAATTAGTTGTTCAACTCAAAATCAGTGAGTTTCGCCTGAGTAAGGATTGCAAAAATCATGCTTGGCCTAGGATGGCTCCTTTACTGGGGACTGATCTAGTGTAATGACAGTGAGCAGCAAAGATTGCTAATTAAACAAGACTCACTGAGCAAAAATCCCATTTAGGGACATATTGTCTGTAGCCCAAGTGCAGGGATGGGAAAGGAGAGGAAGGTTCGAGGAACATATGCCACTCAGTGTGTTCCTTGAGAAAGGGCCAGGTATGACAGCAGAACTGCTTCCCTTTAGGTCCCCAAAGTTGTTACAATTTGGGGCCTAAATCACCCCAAAGGGAGTGAGGAGGAGCTAGGGCAAACCCCCACTCCCACATTCCGGTTGGTGGAATGGGCCATGGAGAGCAGGCAATACCATCCCAATGGCTGGTGAAGCATGTATGTGAGTAGCAGGCATAATCCCTCTTGGAAGCTCCCTATGGGGTGGTGGGGCTCCTTGCCCAACGCAACACCAATGTGGCCCATAATGGAGATGCATTGTCAGGTAATCAATAGGGCTAAATTCCAAGTTCTGGCCTCATTATTATTTATTGCTATTAATTTAATTCAGAAATTGCCAGGTAGTAATGAAAAGAATAAAGATCAAGTTATGATGGTATGTGGTGAATATCAATGTAGCACTTGTACTCAGGAAAACCTGTCCCAGTGAAGAGGATTCTAATGTACCAATAGCAGGTTGGGATACAATGGACAGTCTAAGATGTAGAGTGGGTAGAGGTTTATATCTTGTACAGTCATTTCTTTAAATGGTAATATAACTTTTCCTGAGCCATAGGATAATGGTATGTAATGGTAAATGACACCATCCTTTCTCTGAGTTGTCTGCAAGTACAGTGAGCTTTTTGTGACATTCCCCACCCCAGGCTAATGGCAGATTAAACCGTAAATCCTCTCTTTTGCTGTTGATACCGTGATGCAGTTTTTCTTTCCCCATCTATTCAATATGTATTGTCACTTAGAATATGAACATTCCTTTCACACACACCTGAGGTATATCTACAATGGCATTGACTCCCTATCCTGCCATTCTCCCACTTCCAGCCTCATCGCCTTAGAGGGTTCTTGTGGCTAAATGAGTGTAAAATCAGGATATTGCTGGTATTGCACGGATGACATGGGGAGCTGTGGCTACATGTTCCACTCAGTGTTCATGTGGATAATACAGATAATGGAGGAGAGCAGACAAAATTGATGTTATTACAGCCTAAATCTATTACATTCAGTATACTGGTTATATTACATTTAGGTCAGAAACGTCACTGATTTCCAAATAAGAAAATTGTTTGTGCTCTTTTTTTGCTGCTTATGATATGTAAAGACTGTTCTGAAAGGTGGCTTTTTGCAATGTATTTTTCTGACTTTACTGTTTTAAAAGAGAGATTCAGGTCTAATTTATTTTGTTTTTCCTGGCCGTTTCAATGAACATGTGGAGAACAAGCAGTATTATGACAAGTATCAAGGAAGTGAAACCTGAGCAAATGAAAGGGGAAGGGATTTATAATCAAGAGCCTGATTCTGTTATACTAAGACCTCTTTGCACAACTCTGGCAGCATAAAAAGGCCTTAAAGAAGGGAATTGGTCCCCAAGATATCCCCTGCACATGGGTCCTCCCTGACCATCACAGAGATGGCATAATGGCTCTGTGCCAGCCCTGCTCCCAGCCCCTATTGTAGGGACATTGTTGGGGTGCTAGCTACAGGTGGTGCAGGGTGAGAAGGGAACATGGCTGAAGTATGCTGTGCTATAGCTGGTCTCCGATTCCGAGGCCCATAGGGGATTGCGAGAAGGAAAGCATAAGTTAGGGTTGTCCTATCTTACAATAAGGGCTGTGAAGGTGCCGGGCTGCTCCAGAACTTGGGGAGTGCAAAGGTAGATTAGAAACATTTGTCCCCTTGCTCCGTTCCTATCCCAAACATAAGAACAGAGTAACCGAGAACTGGGGCCAGAGGGTATTAAAATTCATTTGTTTCTGTTAACTGTAACTTCAATGCCTGACAAGCATGCGAGAGAAAAGATTTTTTTTTTAAGTCATTCCACACCCCTGCTTCTTCAAGTAAGGCTGGAGAAAGCCTGAACTCAAGCTCTGGTCCTCCAGAGACCTCCATCAAATACATAAAGTACAAGCCATTATCCTCATAATGTTGTTTCTTAAACTTTTTAGAAACAACAAAACTTTCAGGCCTTTATCTCGGAAGAGGAAAAAATCCAAACTTATTTCCCTTCTCACCTTTCATGGATATTTTCTTGACATTTATAGATATGGATATTATTACAAATGGAGCTGGGACAGTTAGTAATGTAGAAACAGCGGGAGCAGCTACAAATGGGCTACAAATAATCGCTTGTCAGTTATGTAATTGAAAGAACATCTTTTAAACGGCTTAATTTGAATGTTGGGTAGCAGTCATGTATGTTTGTATCTTAAGGAATCTGGTGGTGTGCTTGTTCACCGACTCACAGTACAGACAATGATTTTTCTGTCATTGGTGTGCATGTGTGGAATGACATATAAACATGGACAACTTATTGTCTCCTCCCCAGCTCCCCGCTTCTCTTTTTTTCTGTTAATTTCTCTCTAAATCACAGAATTCCCACAACTATTTCAATGCAGGCTGTTTGTTCTCTGTGGTTGTGGGAAAGGTTTTGTGTAATTCATTTGGCATTTCCATACAGCACCAATGAGATCAGGGTCAATAGTTTGCATAAATCAAAGAACTTTTCAAAACTAGAGATGTAGTGATGCACTCTCCAGCTTATTGCAGTCACTGGACTCCGCAAACAAAACCAGTGAGAATGAATGTCTGTCATAACATAACATGATAGGCCCATGACAGCTGTGTTTGAACAGCATTCTCCAGAAATGAGAAACAGTGCCTTTTAAAAAAGACTTATTCATGTGGTGTACCAATTGCTCCTGACAGCCGCCCTTTTAGTTCACAAAGAAACTATTAGGGATGATGATAAACCATGCTAGTCCATTTACTAGCATAACAGGAATTATTAACTCTAATAAATGAAACATTATGTAGCCATTAGGTAACGGTTGTATGGCAGCATAATGTCTGCACGATGAGTTGTAAATGGATTTGGAAGGCACCTAAGTTGGTTATTTATTGACTATATGAAACAGAGTTATTTATTGACTTGGTCCAATAAGTTTGGGTTTCCAGCTGCAATTTGATTCTAAAAATTTTATGGCCTATTCAGTATGTGTGGTGATGGAGATAGCAGATTTTTTTTTTTAAAAAAAGAACTGATACATTTACAGTAGCAATGATTCTAGAACAAATGAAGTTTCTCTTTCCCTCCAAATCAGTTAGTTAATTTTATTTTAAAATGTGCCTCTAAACTAAAAGGTCAAACCTGATAAATTTAATCATGAGAGAGATGATGCTATTGGTGACATTGAAATAATGGCTCCAAATAACACACTCGCCTTCTGTTCCAGCAGTAGTCGAGGCATCAGGCTTATGCAGAATATGACACTGTTAAAGCTATGAAGCACTGTTAATATGACAAGCATGACATTTTTCTGGTCTCTGTTTGCCTGGTAAATTGTATTTGCTCTCTCAGGCTGCTAGAATTCTTTAGAAGACTAAAGCAAGTAAACAAGTTGAATTTCATGGGATATAGTTTTCACATTGAAATTGATTACATTCATCTTCACTGCATCTGATTTAATTTTTAGCCTTATTTCATTCTCTTCTCTCCCCTCCTCCCTCCCAGAAGGGAAAGGCTGAGGCTACAAATCTGATTCCAAAATAAAGAGAGAGGAGGGAAAATACTAAACCAAACAACCTTCTGTCACATTGTGGAGTTCAGCTTTTCCTTTTTCAAAAGCATGTGTGTGTTAGTATTTGATGTGTGTCTGTGTATTTTACACACACGATGCAGAGTGCCAAAGAGAATATTGGAGCTGTGACATCAATGCCGTTTCTGCAATCTCTAAAATAGCTGTGTATTGCTCTTATTAAATACAAAAGACAGCTGTCTTCCTTGGCTATAAAAGGTGTTTGGAAAGCTCCTGAATGATATGTGTTTGGAAGAGAAAAGGAAAACCAAGCACCTTCCTACTGAGCAGAGCGCTGTGTTTAGTCTTTTAATGGAAACAGACCTTGCGGGTCTAGTTAGGGGCAGCGTAAAAAAAAAACAAAACCCACCATGTCTAGAAGCTGTGGTGCAGGAGGACAGAGTAGGAAAGATGTGACGTCTTAGGGGAAGGATATTGTACCAAGACGTCATGAAGTCTCGATGAGGGTAGTAAAGGCTATCAAGGTGTGACTTCTGCTTTTCTCTCATGCTGCGCGGAAAAGCTAATTAGGGATGAGTCTCAAAAGATGCCACAGAATTTAAAGAAGCTCTCAGATGTGAGGTGCTGGCAGAGTAAAACTAATTTTCCCCTGCTCTTCTTGTTCTCTGCTGTGCTCTGTCAAGCTGCTGTTGCCTCACAGCAAGAGACAGAGCAAAGGAGCAAAAGGCTCTTCTGTGATGTGCTCTTGAATATTATCTCAGCCATAGGATCACTGCCTTTTCTTTTTTTAAAGCCAATTTTATGAGGCCTCTTCCATGTGATTGGTCTCTTTCCACTGCCCCTGCTCTGGGAATAAGGTCTTGGAGCATGTAGCTGACCTGCTCCTACCACCCACTCTTCTATGGGAGGAGAGAGGAGGTGTACAGGAGATTTCAGCTTCTGACTGGCGCACCCCCTGCTCCCCCCCACCCCCACCAAGCCTTTCTGAATATTTGGCCTTTTCCTTGCTGCATTTGTCAGTATTCAGTGAGAGGTGGGATGCAAGTCAGGTATTCTTGCTATAACACTTAGAACTGGTTGGGAATTCTTCGATGAAACGTTTTCCCTCCAAAAATAGTGCTTGATTGTAACTGAAGCTTTTTGCGAGAAAGTGTTTGTTTTGACACATTTTTCAATTTGAATTTTTTTGACAAGAGTAGTTTGAAGATGTTGAAATAAAACAATTTCAAACCAAAAAAAATTCAGTTCTATACTTGGAAATAGATGCAAGTTTGTTTAGAGTTTTAAGCTAATTATAAAGAAAAGGGGGGGGAAAGGTTGAAATTGAAATAAAATGCTTTGAAATGATCAAAATCACACATTTTGGTTGACCCAAACTGCCTTTTTTTTTTCTCTCCTTTCTTTTTCAGATCCTCAGTGCATGGGAATTTTTAGGCGATTTTTTTTTTTTTTATTTTGTTTTGGCGGGGGGAGAGTCCAAATTTGTTTTGGGAAAGTTTTTTGAAATCTCAAATTTTCATGGGTTGGGTAAAACCATTTCCTACCCAGTTTTGTTAACACTAAGGGCTTGTATACGCAACCCAGTTGTTCAGACTACAGTGGTGTGAATTACAGTGGTCACCAAAGTGCTGGGCTCTAGCAGCCCTGTGTGGACTCTGCCAGTGCCTACTGAAAGGTACCTAGTTTGCATTAAGGTAGTCCTCTTGCAGCATCCGCACAGAGGATTTATAGCACAGCACTTTGTGTGCTACAATTCATGCTTTTGTAGTCTGAACAAGCCTTAAGAATGAAGACCTCGTACACTTTACATTCTGGAGTCAGTTTCCAGGTTTTACATGGAAATAGCTTTTGCTGTTCACAGAACTAGGACCAAATTCTAATCACAAAATAAAATACTGCTCCATGTGAATAAGGGGATCAGAATCTGGCCTTGGAAACAGCAGTTACAACTTAGGCCTGGTCTACACTACAGGTTTAGGTTGACTTTAGCAGCGTTAAATCGAATTAAGCCTGGACACGTCCACACAACGAAGCCCTTTCTTTCGACTTAAAGGGCCCTTTAAACCGGTTTCTTTACACCACCTTCGAGGGGATTAGTGATAAAATCGGCCTTTGCGGGTCGGAATTGGGGTAGTGTGGACGGAATTAGACGTTATTGGCCTCCGGGAGCTATCCCACAGTGCTTCATTGTGACCGCTCTGGACAGCACTCTCAACTCAGATGCACTGACCAGGTAGACAGGAAAAGACCCGCGAACGTTTGAATTTCATTTCCTGTTTGCCCAGCGTGGAGAGCACAGGTGACCACGCAGAGCTCATCAGCACAGGTAACCGTGATGGAGTCCCAGGATCGCAAAAGAGCTCCAGCATGGACCGAACGGGAGGTACGGGATCTGCTCGCCAAATGGGGAGATGAATCAGTACTAGCTGAACTCCGTAGCAGTAAAAGAAATGGCAAAGTATTAGAAAAGGTCTCCAAGGCCATGAAGAACCGGGGCCATAACAGGGACACACAGCAGTGCCGTGTGAAAGTTAAGGAGCTACGGCAAGCTTACCACAAAGCCAGAGAAGCAAATGGAAGGTCCGGGGCAGAGCCGCAAACTTGCCGCTTCTACGCGGAGCTGCATGCCATTCTAGGGGGTGCAGCCTCCACTACCGCAACCGTGTGCTATGACTCCGTCAATGGAGAAACACACAGGGAAGACGGTTCGGGGAACGAGGAAGATGAGGATGGAGGTACTGTAGGTAGCTCACAGCAGCAAGGAAGCGGAGAAACCGGTTTCCCCAACAGCCAGGATATGTTTGTGACCCTGGACCTGGAACCAGTAACCCCCGAACTCACCCAAGACCCTCAGGGCACACAGGAGACCTCTGGTGAGTGTACCTTTGTAAATATTTGTAAATATTACACATGGTTTAAAAGCAAGCGTGTTTAATGATTAATTTGCCCTGGCAATCGTGGCCAGTACATCTACTGGAAAAGTCTGTTAACATGTATGGGGATGGAGCGGAAATCCTCCAGGGACATCTCCAGAAAGCTCTCCTTCATGTACTCCCAAAGCCTTTTCAAAAGGTTTCTGGGGAGGGCTGCCTTATCCCGTCTGCCATGGTAGGACACTTTACCACGCCAGGCCAGTAGCACGTAGTCTGGAATCATTGCATAACAAAGCATGGCAGCATATGGTCCCGGTGTTTGCTGGCATGCAGACAATATCCATTCCTTATCTCTCTTTGTTATCCTCAGGAGAGTGATATCATTCACGATCACCTGGTTGAAATGGGGTGATTTTATTAAGGGGGACATTCAGAGGTGCCCATTCCTGCTCTTCTGAACAGAAATGTTCCCCGCTGTTAACCACGCGGTGGGGAGAGGGGTGAAGTGATCATTCCAGAGAATCGTGTGTGTGTGTGGGGGGGTGGTTTACTTGGGTTTGTGCCGCATGTTAACCCGGAAACCGCAGCCCCTCCTTTTACATTGAAAACCCATTTTAAATGGACAACCCAATTCATCCTTGATATGGGAAATGCGCTGCTCTTTGAAACCTTTCCCGCATGTTAAGAAGGTTAAAAAAGCCAAAAGACTCTTGCTTACCATGGCTGCCTGCAAGCCGAAATATGTTGCCTGGGGCACTGCGTGAGTGATCTCTCATACCAAACTGGCAGGCAGAGGAAAAATGCAACCTTGTAATGAAAGAGTGTACCCATTGTTCTCTAAAATGTGTCTTTTTTAACCACCTCTCCCTTCTCCTCCACCAGCTGCAAATGTTTCTCCTTCGCAGAGGCTAGTGAACATTAGAAAGAGAAAATGGAGGACGCGGGACGATATGTTCACGGAGCTCCAGATGTCCTCCCACGCTGATAGAGCACAGCAGAATGCGTGGAGGCAGTCAATGTCAGACATGAGAAAAGCACAATATGAACGAGAGGAGAGGTGGCGGGCTGAATGGCGGGTTGAAAAGAGCAAGTGGCGGGCTGAAGATGATAGGTGGCGTCAGCTTGCAGACAGACGGCAAGAGGCAATGCTCTGTCTGCTGGAGCATCAAACTGATATGCTCCAGCGTATGGTTGAGCTGCAGGAAAGGCAGCAGGAGCAGAGACTGCCGCTACAGCCCCTGTTTAACCAACAGCCCTCCTCCCCAAGTTCCATAGCCTCCTCACCCAGACGCCCAAGAATACGGTGCGGGGGCCTCCGGCCACCCAGTCAGTCCACCCCAGATGATCGCCCAAGCATCAGAAGGCTGGCCTTCAATAGGAGTTAAAGTTTTAAAATGCAGTGTGTCCTTTTCCATCTCTCCTCCCCCACCCATCCCAGGCTACCTTGGCAATTATCCCCATACTTCTGTGAGGAATTAATAAAGAATGCATGAATGTGAAACAACAATGACTTTATTGCCTCTGCAAGCGGTGCTCAAAGTGGGGAGGGTGGGGTGGGGTGGTTGGTTTACAGGGAAGTAGAGTGAACCGGGTCGGGGGGGGGGGTTTGGAGGGTTCATCAAGGAGAAACAAACAGAAGTTTCACACAGTAGCCTGGCTAGTCACAAAACTCGTTTTCAAAGCTTCTCTGATGCGCACCGCGCCCTGCTGCGCTCCTCTAACTGCCCTGGTGTCTGGCTGCGCGTAATCAGCGGCCAGGCGAGTTGCCTCAACCTCCCACCCCGCCATAAATGTCTCCCCCTTACTCTCACAGATATTGTGGAGCGCACAGCAAGCAGCAATAACAATGGGGATATTCTTTTCGCTGAGGTCTGAGCGAGTCAGTAAACTGCGCCAGCGCGCTTTTAAACGTCCAAATGCACATTCCACCACCATTCGGCACTTGCTCAGCCTATAGTTGAACAGGTCCTGACTGCTGTCCAGGCTGCCTGTGTACGGCTTCATGAGCCATGGCATTAAGGGGTAGGCTGGGTCCCCAAGGATCACGATAGGCATTTCAACATCCCCAACGGTTACTTTCTGGTCCGGGAAGAAAGACCCTTCCTCCAGCTTTCGAAACAGAGCAGAGTTCCTGAAGACGCGAGCATCATGTACCTTTCCCGGCCATCCCACGTTGATGTTGGTGAAACGTCCCTTGTGATCCACCAGGGCTTGCAGCAGCATTGAAAAGTACCCCTTGCGGTTTATGTAGTCGGTGGCTTGGTGCTCCGGTGCCAAGATAGGGATATGGGTTCCGTCTATGGCCCCACCACAGTTTGGGAATCCCATTTCAGCAAAACCATCCACTATTGACTGCACGTTGCCCAGAGTCACTACCCTTGATATCACCAGGTCTTTCATTGCCCTGGCAACTTGGATCACAGCAGCCTCCACCGTAGATTTGCCCACTCCAAATTGATTCCCGACTGACCGGTAGCTGTCTGGCGTTGCAAGCTTCCACAGGGCTATCGCCACTCGCTTCTCAACTGTGAGGGCTGCTCTCATCCTGGTATCCTGGCATTTCAGGGCAGGGGAAAGCAAGTCACAAAGTTCCATGAAAGTGCCCTTACGCATGCGAAAGTTTCGCAGCCACTGGGAATCGTCCCACACCTGCAGCACGATGCGGTCCCACCAGTCTGTGCTTGTTTCCCGGGCCCAGAATCGGCGTTCCACACCATGAACCTGCCCCAGTGACACCATGATTTCCACATTGCTGGGGCCTGTGCCTTGTGAGAAGTCTATGTCCATGTCAATTTCCTCATCACTCTCTTCACCATGCTGCAATCGCCTCCTCGGCTGGTCAGAGTTTCGCCTTGGCAGGTCCTGGCTCTGCATATACTCCAGGACAATGCGCGTGGTGTTCATAGTGCTCATAATTGCCGCGGTGATCTGAGCGGGCTCCATGATCCCAGTGCTAGCTATGCCGCCTGGTCTGAAAAAAAGGCGTGAAACTAGTATCTGACGGACCAGGGGAAGGAGGGAGGGCGGGAGGGAGGGCGGGCCGAGTGACAACATGGCGTACAGGTACAGGGAATTAAAATCAAGAATGGTGGCTGTGCATCAGGGAGAAACACAAACAACTGACACACAGAATGGTCCCCCCAAAGATTAAACGGAAAACCCTGGGTTTAGCAGGCTGTTGATTTGACGGAGGGAGGGGGAAGCAAATGAATACAAAGCAAATCTATTTTTTACATCTTAAGACGACGGTGCAGCGTGACTGATAGCCCTCGGCATCTTTCTGGGTGCTTGGCAGCAAATACTGGGCGCTTGGCAGTTAGTGTATTACGATGGCCTTCAGGCCTATTGCACAATCTGCTGCTCAGGGAAGATTTTGCTAATGTGCGATGACCCAACTTGTAATAGGACAGTTACCAGTCGTAATACACCATCTACTGCCAAAAGGCAAGGGGCTGGTGCAATGCAGCCCTACGGCTGCCAGCCCCACAGCTGCCAGCCCCACAGCTGCCAGCACCCAGATCGCCAATGAAGGCTACCAGTCTACTGCACCGTCTACCGCCAAAAGGCAGTTAGCTGCTGCTGCTGTGTAGCAATGCAGTCCCACGTCTGCCGGCACCCAGATGACATATGGTGACGGGGAGCTGAGCGGGCTCCATGCTTGCCGTGGTATGTTGTCTGCACAGGTAACCCAGGTAAAAAGGTGCGAATCTATTGTCTGCCATTGCTGTGACGGAGGGGGAGGGGCCTGACGACATGTACCCAGAACCTCCTGTGACACTGTTTTGCATCATCCGGGCATTGGGATCTCAACCCAGAATTCCAATGGGTGGCGGAGACTGCGGGAACTGTGGGATAGCTACCCATAGTGCAATGCTCCGGAAGTCGATGCTAGCCTCGGTACTGTGGACGCGGTCCGCCGACTAGAGCACTTAGAGCATTTTATGTGGGGACACACACAATCGGCTGTATACAACCGATTTCTATAAAACCGGCTTCTATAAATTCGAACTAATTTCGTAGTGTAGACATACCCTTAGATGTACCTTTTCCTTCCCTCCCTAGACCCAGCCTTATGTGCACTGGGCAACCTTCTGCTGCTGCTATGGGCTGACATCTTTTCTTTGTCCATTGGATCCCAGCTTCTCTACTCCCCAGCACAGAACAGTCATTTGGGATATTCTCCCCTGTTACAGCCCCAGGGATGGGAAGAAGGAAGAAGAGAAGACAGGACATACAGGTAACAAGCAGGAACTTGCAAAATGGGGCGAGACAGGAATACAAGGGAGTGTGGAAGAGTTCTGCGTTGGAGGGGAAGAGGATGCCAGACAGCTAAATGCTGCTGGAGTCTTTGGGAAGTGTGGAGGAGCTAACACATTAACAACACTTGACATCTCACACAAACTACTATAGCCACTCTTTTTACATGGGCAGTCCCCTGAGTTCCAAAGTCCGGAGAAGTACCAAGAAATCATCTAGGTTCTCCAGCTAGTGCAAGGATCTTGTTTTGGCTAAATGACTGTGTTCAGCCTCCCCAGCTCCTCTAGCCAACGGCTTGCTTTCTTCCCTTGATGCATTGTAGCATCCTTTCCAGCTCCTTTTCATGTGCTTTCTCTTCCAGTTTAAACTGAGCGACTATAATGACAGCCATCTTAGTTGTTACAGGGGATTGAACCAGGGACATCCAATGGTGAAATGACTCTCTATAGCTTGAGCAAAAGGACTGGGTCCTGTAGCAGGGTCGTATTCTCCATGGATTGATCACAGAAAGGAATGCATAATACACACTGGGTTACACAATCTGTCAGATTGCCTTGCCCATTGTTCTGTCATTTTTCTTGTAATTCATACTGATGCCTTGGGGAACTCTTTCCCCCCCCCCCCCCCAGACTTATTGCTTTTTTAAAATGCTACATCAATTACTTACTGTCCGCTTTGCCAACCAACTGCCTCCCCTGTCAATGATTCTCGCATAGTCTCAGAAAAGTTGTAAGACCAACTGAAGGCTGGTCTTTTTAAAAAAAAATACGGCTCTAAGTAACCTTAATGAGAATATTTTTGAAAAGATGTCATCGGTTACTCCAGTAGTTAACGTCTTTTGCTTCTTAACAAGATAGCAGCACATCAGTTGGAGAAAAAGGACATTTTTGGAACAAGATCTGTTTAGATGTATGTAACTCTTGCGTACCAAGAGTTAAAGAAAAAACTCAAATGATATTTCTTCATATTTGGAAGACTTCCAGAATACTTTTACCATAGTTGCTAAGGCATCCTTGGGTTCCACTCTGAGTCTCTTATGCCTGTCCTTTGATTGAATGCTAAATTCTAGACAAGGAGTGGCAAATTGATTCTTTTAATTAGTATTTAGATTTCCTGGCTGATCCTTCTATTCGGTCTCCACCCTCTACTGCTATATTACTGCCTGTTCAGACTCAAGTCTCTCTCTACACAGTTTAGTGAATGGCATAGCTGGTCATTTGAAAGTTGTACACTCTCGCCTTCTGCTCATACTGTGCCCCAGGGTCACGTATGCCTATCATCTCCTCTCATATCAGAGTGCAATGGCACACAATAGGATTAGTCAGTAGGCGGAAGAGTGTACTGAAATTGAAGTCTCTAGGTGGATTGGTGATGGGGCTAGAGGATCTATCATCTCTAGGTTGCTGAGTTGAATTGATATTGACTGAAAGTTACTATAGTGATAAATCTGTCTTTGTATGGGTATTGTATCTTTAAGGCCCCTGCCTGTTGAGGGTGGTCTTCATAATCCCATTCATAAGTGCAGACAGAGTTTGGAATGGGAACACAGCTGAGTGGTGAACTCAGAGCAAGTCTGATGTTCTCCTTACAAGGAACCATTTCTGGATTGTTTACTCCTGTTTATGTTAAAGTGGGCACTGCGTCTATTACACTCAGGCCCCATGATGAGGGGGCAAAGGAGGCAATTGCCTAGGTGCCTGGGCGCCGGCAGTGCGGTGGGGCAAAAGCAGGCTTCCTGCCCGTCCTCACTCCGCACCACTCCCGGAAGCGGCCAGCACGACCCTGCAGACCCTGCTGATTACATTGAGCTTTCTTTTCTACTACTGTGTTGGATCAGGGACAACTCCCTGTACGCTGAGCTTCACTGACAAGTGACTGGTGCATTATTTGATAGTTGTCTGAACTGTATGACAGGAGCTTGCTGGTTAGTCTCATTATTCTCCTTAAGACCTTCCCAAAAAGCTCCATCACAGTTGTTTGCCATCTCAGCAGACTGTGGCTGACTCATGAAGACTGAGCTTCCCTCTCACCCCTAAAGATGGGTCTGTCCAGGAGAGAGTGGAGAGACATTGGAGCAGCATAGGGGAAGCTTACACTGCTGTGTCTGTACATTACCTGTTCTGTAGCTAAACCGGGCACTTGAGTCACCAGAGCTACTAACCTGGCACCTGTCCCAAAAATGAAATTCTCACAGATTTTGAAGGAATTAAATTTGCTGTGAACCATGGCATATGACTCCCTTCATTACTGCATTGCCCAATATCCACATGTGTCTTAGATGTCTTTTTTGGGGGAAACTGCACTAAATTATGCTTTGCTGGCACAGAGGCATTGATGTCCTGTACTGTTCTGCAGGAAACCACTGTTTGTGAGCAGCTTCAGGATTCACATCTCCTGCACTAGAAGGAGATCTCAAGAGTCCCTGTTAAAATGGTACTGCTCCACTGGGAGGGCAATCTAGTGTGATTTCTCTGCCTGTGGTGAAGTTCAGCTTAAAACAGGGCTGCCAAACTCATTTAGTGGGAGAGTTGTAACTAAGGTCCATGAGCCAGCGTACACATTTCAGGACTACATACTCCCCTTGATTCACACCAGAACTCCCACTGATGTCAGTGGGAGGTTTGCACAAATATCCCTGGAAGAACAGGGCCTGTATTTGGTAATTAAACTTTAATTTATCATCCCTGCCAGAGATGGTATACTTGGGGCTAATAAAAATACTTCTGAAGAGCGTTTGGGATGCACAAGATTATCCCAAACGTCAGGTGTTTAAAAAAAATCCAACTTCTTGTTAGAACCCTGCAGACCCCCCACCCCAATGTCTACCCACCCTCTTCAAATTACACACATTGAACATACATTGTGTTAGACTCAGTATATTTTTCAGGGACAAAGTATGAACATTTTCAGCTAGTTTGCTCAATGTTCTTGTTCCGAGTGGAGTGGTTTCCTGCATTGGTTATGGATGGAAAAAGTGCTGAAATGGGAAAACAGTTTTTAGATTCCCCAGTCCCTTACCCCCTCAGTATCATGAGGCAGTTTACGGTGGCTGCTGTTAGACAGACAGACAGACACACACACACATTGTGCCTACGCTGGAGACTTTGTTTTGTTCTTTCTTATGCTTACTCCATAAATAATTCTGAAAGTTGAAGTTGGGAACCAACGCGAGGATATTGGCGGGCAGAGGGAAAGGTAGTTTTTGTGCTAGGAAGTGTGTATGTGAGAGAGTGGTGAGAGTTAGAGGGAGAGATAACGAGGTGGTGCCTGCATCTATGAGGGGTTAGGTGGGAGTGATGGGCAGTGGGTGGGGAGGGATATAAGACAGAAATTACTGCTTTCCAACGTACACCAGTCTTTCTCCCTCTTCAGCTGCAATACTTGCATTCTTTCCAATAAGCTGTCCCCACTTCCTCAGATCACCCATTCCCAAACCCCAGCCTGGGGCCCCACTGTGTTTGTTTCGCACTGGACCCTTCCTATTAAATCCATTCCTGCTCTCATTTCATGCAGGAAGTTTGGAAGATAGGCAGAGGTGATTGCAGACACAATGCAGAGAATAAGATCGCTCCAAATGCATAGGCAAATGTAAAGGCTTAGCATTGTTCCTGTTGTAGATTCACAAGAAATCCACCACAACCTGAAGCAGTCTGCTGTAGGGACACTATTACTACACATGTGATAGTCTGCTATCTTAACTAAACACACAAGGGGGTCAAAAGGTCTAAAGATCTTGGCTATACATTTCAATAAAGTACATAGGTAAAAAAAGCAAATTTTATATGCTTTTGGACAGACATACCAGAACACTAATTTGTAGGGAAACATCAAGGCTAAGCTCTCTGGTATTCTAAGAAATACTCTTTAAATAGCATATTGTGTCATTAAGAAAAAATATTTCCCAGGGCAGAATGAAATAATGAATTAATTTGCTGCCAGTGCCCTAGACCCATCAGGGAAGCTTATGTGTTTTTCAATTGTCTGAATTACCATTCTTATCTAAACTGATCTATTGATTAGTAATGATCTAAAAACCCTCAGGGCATGACTGATGAGTGAGAAAAATCCAATAAGCTCTCTTCCATACTAGAATACAAATAAGTTAAAATGCTATTGTTGTACCCTTCTAGAAAACCTGGGAGACACTGAATGAATTTGTAAACAGGATCTTCTGGATGCCATAGGCTGACCTTGAGCTCTGTTAGTAATTTCTGAGATTTGTTTGAATAAATGTCTTTCACTTCAAAGAATACATGTTTGTGGACAATATATTATTAATCAAAGTGATATTTGTAGACCTACTTATGGAGTGTGTAATACACATAGACTGGTCCTCATTTAAATCTTTACAAATGTCTTTATAATTAATTAATCTTACTGCAGCACTCTCTGTGCTACGTGACTATCATGATAACTTCAGTTTTTCCAAAAACAAACTTGTAAAATTTTATTGACCATATGCATGTACATAAATATTCCATATATAAAAAATAATGCAGACATCGGTCACATATGACTGAGTGGCACAGTTAATGTCTCTGCCTCAGTGAGCTTAAAATCTTTACCTATTTGGCCCATATTATGAACCACTCAATCAGAGTGAGAGGGAAACACCAAAACAACTTGACCTTTCCATTAGAGGACACTAAAAGAGCATCATGCTAGTAGCATCACCTACACGTAGGATTGCCTGACGCTTCCCATTACAATACCTTGCTTTCAGTTGCTTATGACTTTGCTAGACTTTAAGCATTGTAACTGAAATTTTCCACTCTGGGTTCCTGCCTCACACAGACTCTTTTGAGAAAATTTCAGCAAAAATGATTCAGCCGAACAAACTGTTCGGAAAATGAGATTGGGGAAAATGCATTGTTTTACCCATGTTAAAAATATTCTTCCAATCATTTTGTTGAAGTTGTAGTTACCCCCATGCATTGCAGGGCTTGAAACTTAGGACTGGGATTTGCTCTGGTGTCAGGGACATGCCTTTTGCTATCCCTGTGGAAAAACCACCCACAATTAGCTAAGTTATAAGCCCTTTAAAATTCTGTGCATGCTCAGTAGAGACTTGTTAGTTTTTGGCAGCTAAATTATCTGAAGAGTCCATCTGGACATAGCCAGGGCCGGTGCAAGGAAGTTTTGCACCCTAGGTGAAACTTCCACCTTGCGCCCCCCCTGCCCTGAGGCACCCTCCCCCCACGGCAGCTCCTCCCGCAGGGGAACCTTGCGGCTGCTCCCCACCCGAGCTCACCTCTGCTCCACCTCCTCCCCGAGCACACCGCCCCCACTCTAATTCTCCTCCCCTCCCAGGCTTGCGGCGCCAAACAGCTGATTGGCGCCGCAAGCCTGGGAGGGGGGAGAAGTGGAGCAGCGATGGCGTGCTCAGGGTGGGGGCGTAGCAGAGGTGAGCTGAAGTGGGGAGCCCTGCGGCAGCTCCTCCCCCACCCTGAAGCACCCTTCCCCGCAGCAGATCCCCCCCCCCCCCGGCCCGGGGAGCCATGCGGCAGCTCTCCACCCCAGCTCACCTCTGCTCCGCCTCCTCCCTGAGCACGCCGCCCCTGCTCTAATACTTCTCCCCTGCCAGGCTTGTGGCGCCAAACAGCTGATTGGCGCTGCAAGCCTGGGAGGTGGGAGAAGTGGAGTGGCGACTGCATGCTTGGGGAGGGGGCGTAGGAACGCTGTAAAAAAAAAATTGGGGGCACCGCTTTTTGGTGCCCCCAAATCTTGGTGCCCTAGGCAACCGCCTAGTTTGCCTTAATGATAGCACCGGCCCTGCACACAGCATATTGCAGCCCAGGGCTGCAGGAGCTGAGCAGTACTTCCCCTGCAATTGCTGCTCCCAGCTGCTAGGCACAGGAACGGAGAGCAGAGGGCACTGTCTCTCCTGTGCTCTCACTGTTCTCCCTGCTGGCATCGAGACAGCATAGAGGTGGAGAAGGAAGCCACCTGACTGAAATATGGAGGGGCCAGGAGCCACATTCTGGGGGTGAATCAGGATTTTGTAGTGAAGGAGGCAGTTTTCTGTAGGACCCCTCCCTCATTTGTTGCAGTAATTGGAAGGTGTACACCTATCATGGTTGCCGGGAGATGATAGGCCCAAGCCCAAAGCTAAAAGCCCTAAGCTTAGGGGGAGGGGCCATTGAATCCAGGCCACAGGTAAATACTGGGGATAACAAATGAAAAAAACAGGGACAGGAGTGAAGGTCATAGGTTAAAAATCAGGGAGACAGAAGGGAACACTGAGCAGACAACACTTAACAGGTCCACACTGCTCCTCAAAGGCATCTAAAGAGTCAGTGGACACCACCAAGAGGAACTCCACTTGGAGGTGCAACTTAATGAGGAATCGGAGATAAGCCCCACAGTCTCAGAGCACCCCTGCTGTCCAGCTTCCTCCTCCTGGTGTGATGGATGGCCATCTTGGCCAGCACCAGGGAGAGATTGACAAGGAGGCTTTCTTGAAACTTTGTGGGGCCCTGGATGGGGTGTGTGGGAGAAATGCAGCCAGAACCTTAATAGGAGACTTTGGAAGACCCAGAAGAGGGGCTGCAATCTGAAGCACCCTATGTAGATGTGCTCCAGGGTCTCCCTCTCATCTCGGAAAGGACAGGTGTCAGGGGAGTTTGTGAACCGCACCAGGCACATGCCCATGCTAATGGCTCTACGGTGGTTGCTAGTAAATGAGGCAGAGGATTGCAGGAAGGGAAAGGATGATCTCATGGTTCAGGCAGTTAAATGCTGCCCTGAAATTGAATTCTTTCCTTATCTCTGCCACAGTGTTCCAATATGATACTAGGCAAGTCACTTAAACCAAACTTTTCACAGCCGTGTGCATGCACCTCATTTTCTGGGTGCCTACTTTGAGACACCTAGGATCTGATTTTTCAGAGTACTTAGCATCATATAACACTTTCTGTTTTGAGGCACATCTTCCAACGGCTTCAGCTGTAGCAGTAAGCACTGACACAGCTGCAACTGCAATCAATGGGAGCTGTGCTTTGAACATATAAAATATTCTGAAAAATCAGGCCCTAGGTGCCAATTTGAGAGACCTACAATTAATGTATACCTTTACCTTAATTTCTCTGTGCCTCAGTTTTCCATCTGTAAAATGGGAATAATAATACCCTTTCATCTCCCAAGGCAGTTGTGAAAATAAATCGATTAAAATTTGTGAAGCTCTCAAACACTATGGTGAAAAGCACCATAAAAAATCCCACTGGAAATTAATAATTCTGTCTTCTTCAGTACAGTTTGAATAATATGCAGTAAATAAGGTCTAGGTCCACACAATGAACAAAATTGGGGAAACTGAGGAAAAAACAAAATACTGAATAGGTGCTTATTCATCTTGTGCACTGAATGAGCCTGGGGATCCTGTAGAAAAATACAGTATGGATGTGACATACTAAGTACAATACGATTAATGAGTAACTTTGTCACCCTTGCCCTCTAGCTGGAGCACCCTTTACAATACTGCCTCCAGCCTGGACTGCCACAAACAGCCTCCAGCATGCTAGGCATTCCCAGCTATGTCTATGTATCCTGCAGCCAGCCATACCTTGGCTCTTACCAGCCTTGGTTATATTGCAGGGTGACTCCAACACACTCCCAGTCTTAGATTCTTCCCGCTTCCCCCCCCCCCCCCCCCCCGAAATGTGTCTTCTGTACTGTCCAGCCCTCTCTTGGACAATACAAGTTTATATAAAGCCTGTTATTTCTTTAGTAGAAATAATATTCATATAATTTGCCACCCCCAACAGAGTTTTCCAATCATTTCAATTTAAACACACTGGATTAGATAAAACAAGTTTATTAACTACAGAGAGAGATTTTAAGTGAGTACAAGTTATGAGGCATAAAAGTCAGAAATGATACAAGAAAATAAAGTTAAAATGCTACTGGTGCCCAACTTAACAAACGATGTCAGATTCAAGCCACATTTCTTACCCTATGCTTTCAGCAGTCTTACTGACCAAACTCTCTAAGTCAGGGCCCCTTCTTCCAGAATCCAATGAATGCTTCCTTTACCTCTTCAGGTGCCGGGGATGTGATGGATGGGGCGTGAAATGCCTTTGGGGGTTTGCCCCTCCTTTTTATAGTTTCAGTTCCCCTTTTAGTTTAGTAATCTCTTCTTGTCTTTTCTCATTTAGATAAAAGCTAGTTCTCTTCTTCCTTTTAGAATGTTCATCTGTAAATCTTTCTTTTGAACATAGGTGTGTGTATGTTTATGTAAAAAGTATATTCTTTGTGTGCAATTGTGTCTCTCTTATAAAATATTCGTCATTCTGTCCAACATAAGGAGTACTCTCAGGCTTTTATGTTTAAAAGTAATGGGGCATTTAGTCTTGTCTTAGATGGTAGTTATTAGTTATGAAGACACATTGTCTTTGAATTAATTAAGTGGATGAATGCATGAATCCATATCTTTTCTCATGTTTGTAAAATATGTATAGATTGCTTCATCTTGAAAAATGGTACACATTTTCTCCATTTATTATTTTGTGGAAAAATTAATAACAAAAATAGTTTAATGTATATTGTTTTCAGTTATTGAAATCTATTTGTGTGTGTTGTGGGATGGTCAGTGCACGGATTAAATAGAAAAGAGGTTAGGCCAGAGTCCTCTGACTAGATCCGAGTGGGCAGATCCCTGTGCCCATTGGGACGGGATCATTTTGCAATGGGATCTTAAATGTTATAAAGTCAGCTGGATAGGTCTATTTGTCTTACCATTGGGCCAGATCCAAAGTCCATGAGAGTCAGTAGGAGTCTCTTTGATGACATCAGCTGACTTTTGATAAGGCCCCATTGGCTATCATTCACATTTTGTTCAGTTCTCATTTAATGCTGATGTTTTCCCTTTTATTCCTCTGCCAAATGACTGTTATAAGCAGAGGAGAAAAGAATTTGTGAATGCAGGCCATGGAATGGATCTGTAGCATTTGGAGAATTCTGTATTTCTTTGTAACTAAAGATCATTAAACGAGTGTAATCTGTACTTTGCAGACTATGGTGAATTAGATATTTGTCATTTATAATGAAGGCTTTGGATTTGAGGCATTGAAATATTTGAGGAATATTTTGGGGAAAATAAAATTAAAAGCTCTGAGGTCTAGTTTCACTGGGTATGTTGTAACCTTTAGCTGTAAAGTCCTGCTGAACACAATCCTGTGTATTGGCCCCATCCCCTTCACTAGTGTGACGCTATGGAGAAGCAGCATGAAATGGAGGCCTAGAGATTCAGTGACCACAATCTTAGCTGTTATAAAATCTAAATCAGTGGCTTTTAATCTTTTTTTTTCATTTTCAGACCCCTAAGAAATTTCAAGTGGAGGTATGAACCCATTTGGAAATCTTAGACATAGTCTGTGGATCACCAGGGGTCCATGGACCACAGATTAATACTAAACTGATACTTACTGGTATTTACCCCAGCAGGTATTTACCAGAAAGAATAAATTTCAGCCTAAAACTGGAAGCCCTAATTATAATAGTATACAACAGTGTAGCAGTGTGGGATTGTAACCTCAGTCCAAACATCATTTGATACCTTTTGTTTGTGGTAATTAATTTCTTCTAGAAAGCATAATTATCATGCTGATAGTTCATGCAAGTCCTCAACTAAACTCTATACCAGGACCCAGTTCTGTAAGGTGTTCTGTAAGGGGAGAGGTAGATACGCTGGAGGGTAGGAATAGGGTCCAGAATGACCTAGACAAATTGGAGGGTTGGGCCAAAAGAAATCTGATGAGGTTCAACAAGGACAAGTGCAGAGTCCTGCACTTAGGAAAGAAGAATCCCATGCACTGCTACAGGCTGGGGACCGACTGGCTAAGCAGCAGTTCTGCAGAAAAGGACCTGGGGATTACAGTGGACGAGAAGCTGGATATGAGTCAGCAGTGTGCCCTCACTGCCAAGAAGGCCAGCGCCATATTGGGTTGTATTAGTAGGAGCATTGCCAGCAGAGGGAAATGATTATTCCCCTATATTTGGCACTGGTGAGGCCACACCTGGAGTATTGCATCTAGTTTTAGTCCCCCCACTACAGAAGGGATGTGGACAAATTGGAGAGAGTCCAGTGGAGGGCAATAAAAATGATTAGGGGGCTGGGGCACATGACTTACGAGGAGAGGCTGAGAGAACTGGGGTTATTTAGTCTGCAGAACAGACGAGTGAGGGGGGATTTGACAGCGTCCTTCAACTACCTGAAGGGAGGTTCCAAAGAGGATGGAGCTAGGCCGTTCTCAGTGGTGGCAGATGACAGAACAAGAAGCAATGATCTCAAGTTGCAGTGTGGGAGGTCTAGGTTGGATATTAGGAGAACCTATTTCACTAGGAGGGTGGTGAAGCACTGGAATGGGTTACCTAGGGAGGTGGTGGAATCTCCATCCTTAGAGGTTTTTAAGGCCTGGCTTGACAAAGCCTTGGCTGGGATGATTTAGTTGGTGCTGGTCCTTCTTTGAGCAGGGGATTGGACTAGATGCCCTCCTGAGGTCTCTTCCATCCCTAATATTCTATGATTCTATGAATGCCTCCTGCAAGGTTTTGGTTAAGGCCAATGAGTAGTGAGGATACTCAGCAGCTTGTAGGATCAGCCCAGAGTTGATTATGTAATTGTGTTCTTCCAGTCTGCTTTTGGACCTTCCACTGGCCATGTAGATTCTATTGCAATCCTAACATGTTTACATGAACAAATATATTTACCAGTGACATTTGACTTAAAATGTTAATTAACCACTATTAACTTTGAATGGAAGACTTGTGAAAATGCATGTGTGGTATCACCATAATAGCAGCCACAGGAACTCAACATAATCTGTGTTCCTATAATGAATACGAAATCAACCTATGATGATGAAGCATTTAAAACAAAATGCTGCACAGCTACTTATCCTTCCAAATCCTTCTTAAATATATTTCAGCAACACACCCCTCACTGTGATTATTTTTCACAATTTAAAAAGCTTTTTGAACTTTGCAGGAGATCTTTTGTGCTGCACTACAGGCCTGAGCTTTACTATTGCTTAAAGTTCCCTGGTGTATTTTTTCCCTTTCCGAAAGTTCCTAAGTAATTGTTCTTTATTATTCCTTCACAATCACTACAGCACTGAAAGAATGTTCAGGCTGTGACAGAAAATGATAAAGCTGAGGCAATTCCCAGCTGAGGGTGACATGGCACCATATGTCCATCACCTACTTGCAGGCATTAGAGAGCAAATTAAGCAGCTCATTATAGTGGTACCATGGTGTGTGGGTGTTGGAAGAACGTATAACACCTTCTATCGTTAAGTGAGGATTTCATATTTGGGGCATTCAAATAGAGCTCATTTGTTTTAAAGCAAACCTTCATTAGCGTTTTTTCCCCCCTCAAATGAGGCAATCTGGCTTGTCCCCGTTATGGAACAATGACCAGCACAATCAAATTCATTTGCAGCCACCAGTTTTAGTGATAGGGCCTCCAGTGTCAAATTCTAACATCTGCTTGTTTTGCACTCAGAAGAAACAGGTTAAAGGTTTTTAAAGGGCAGGATTCCCAGCTGGTGTAAATTAGCATAGCTCCACTGAAGTCCATGGAGCAATACTTACAGACACCTGCTGAGGATATGGTCCTTTGTTTGCATTTTTAAAAATTGCTTTTCCCTTGAGCCTTATGTTAGCCTGGAGTGAATTTTGATGCTCGGGTTATAAACTTCTGGAAATAGGTGTTTATAATGGAAATGGTGACCTGATGTTAGCTTTGCTGACGTTCTACTGAAATAGCTGCACCATTAGACTTATTGACTATGATGTCATCTGTGTCTATGTAAAAACCCAAAAAAGGAAACCCATGTTAAAATAATGTGTAGGGCCTGCCGTGTGCCTAGGACAGCAAGGAAATTCTGGATGGAGGGCGGAATAATCCTGTATCAGATCTCGAAGGTAGCAAGCAATGACCCCAAGGTCTATTTGTGTAAACACTGGTGTCCCTGCAGGCGCAGCCCTGCATTTTGCAGGATGACTATGTGCAAATGACCCCCAGCTATGACATCCCCCCACTTACCCCTCTGTGTATCCACAACAGTCCTTGGACCTGACATCCCCTCCACTGACTTTGCTGTCATAATCCTCTTTTCCCTCACTTTGCACTGTCTGGGATCAATCCTTACATCCAGCTCAGCTGCACCCAAAGGAGGGGGCAAAGAGGGCTTTGCGTCACTTTTTTTCTCTCCACTTCTGGTGCTAGCCAAGGCCAATTCAGCCCCGGCACAGCTTAGATCAGTCACAGTGCATATCTACATTACAGCGGCACAGCTACTTATGGTGCTGCAGCTGTGCCACTCTAGTGCTGTAGAGAAGACACTTCCTATGTCCATGAAAGGGGTTAGTATGAGAGATGGTAGCTAGGTCAACAGAATCATTCTTTCATCACCCTCGCTGTGTCTACGCTGCGGGTTAGGTTGACGTAGCTAAGTCGATCTAACTTTTAAGCGTAGTTGCTCTAACTTACTCTCAGCTATAAGAGTCCTGTTTTGGGGATTGTCGGAGCACAGCAGATCACCAGGCTATGCCCTCGATACACTCCTTATGCTAGGACCAGGAAAGATGTAGAACTAGGTAGGTAGCTCTGTGCCACTGGAGGATTCCCCTGCACAGGAGAAAACCTCTGCTAGTCATTTAGACCTGCTTTTTTAGACTACTCTGGCAGAACAGTCTTGCCGGGTTCAGGATCTGGCCCATTTATCTGCCCGGTTTTATAGACCACTCCATAAAATACCAGGCAGTGGTGATTCAGTACCTTTGATTTTAAAATATACATAGTAAATATTGGATATTGAGGTGTGAGGTTGGCTGTGTCACTGAATATTCGTTATTGGGCTGTTGTTATGTTTGACTTTTGTGGGGGTCTTCATATTTTGTGTTTTTAAGGCTCCATCTCACAGATTTTGAGCTGATGTTGGAAACAAAAAGCAGAAGTCCAAAGTCAACATACATGTTGTTTGTGATAATTTTAAAATTGTTTACCAACGGTATGCTTTGTATATGATTATACTGATGACTTCAATAAAAACCTACATTAAAATAAAAAGAAGTGGTGATAGTGTTGGGGGTTCTATAAATTCGGAACCTAGATAAAACAATTCCTGGTTTTGGTTTTACAAAACAAATAATCAACAGATGAAGCTTTGCAAAGCTACCAATAATTCATTTCCATTCATTGGCTAAGGAGCATCGCTAACTGGGGAATTAAATAATACATTCACATTTCACTTACTGGACTCCTTGTATAACACGTGTCCCACATGAACTAAAGAAGGGCCCAACTGAAACCTGGGAATTGAACTTTGAACCAGGATGTGAATTTTGCAAGAGGCTTTTATCTTTGTAATGAGTTGATCCAAAACTACAGTTCCAAGTACCCCTGAACTTAAAGGTGTTTAAAATCCTGACTTCGCTTTTGAAGTTTGGGCCTCTCTGTAGAACTGGTCTGAGGAACAGAATGATATGCAATGTGTTGCTGCACATAACATTATCATGCCAAACAGATTTTCCTTTCAATGCCTTTGCACAAAGGCAAACGTTTATTGCTTCATTGTGGCTTCCAATCTGCAAGGTGATGAGTGCAACTTTCAGGGTTGTGAGCACTTCGTGCTCCCACGGATGTATACAAAAATGAAGAATGTGCTGCCCCTTGCAGAATTAGCATGGAGGGTGCTTGGCACCTTGCAGGATTGGGCACTATTCTTAAATGTTGCTTCTATTAGGCAGCATATTGGGCCAATCCTATGAGTAGCTGAGCACCTTCTATGGGGTCCTGAGCACCCACCGTGCCTTGCAGGATCAGGCCCACTATGCAAAATGCAACAGGTCACACAACATCAGATTCAGCTTGTGAACTCATTTAGCTATGAGGAAATCTGATTAAAAGCCACCAGAGGGCGCATAGAAGCAAATGACAGTGCAAGAAAAACAGCCCTTGAGTCAGATGAATGTTCCATCACTGTGTTTCCTTTTGACCCTGTGGCCTATTGGATTATTTGCCTGGATGTTTTGGAGTCACCTACATTCAGACTTGAGAAAATCTTTCATATCTATTTTCTGCCTCTTCCACTTCTCCTCTCTCCCCAACACACGCACAAACTTAAGAAATTGTTTTCAACAGTGCACATTTTATTATTGTGAAAGGGAAAAAAGAAGGGATCAGGCATGGTAATCTCTACTTGGTAATTTACAAGGCTCTGAATGTCTTTACTTACAGAAAGAGTACATTGCTCTCATAAACGCTTATACTGCTCAGAATATTAAAAAAAAGATAGAGATTAGATCAAAGATGGATAGAGTGGGGTTTTTGTGGGTTTTTTTGGTTTGAAAGTGTGAACTGCTTGGTTGATATAATACATTTTGGAAATATACCTAGCTTGAATAACAACGGAGAGCATGTCTTGAATATGACTAGTCTAACAGTCTTCAACTGTCAGGGCCTTTCCCCAGATTTTCCTGGTTATTTCCCTCATTGGCCATGTGGTTAGAAAGTCAATCAATTTTCTTTCCTGTGAATTGGTTAACCTGTTTCTCTGGTCAGAAATGGGCTGAGCGGTAATACTTGGGCTGAGATTTCAAACATCACAAAGCATCAGTGTTTTTGGATGAGGGATTTCGTTTAGCACCATACCTAGTTTCATTTGGTTCAGATCCATATAATTTCTGTCCATGTCTTTTGGGTGACATATACTATAAACTATAGATAGTCTTTCCTACCATTTTATTACATGGGGGTAAAGGGGAGATGAATTAAAGAAATTCTGCAGAGTAAATACTTTTACTTTCTGTTGATGTAGGCAAAAAGCCTAAACCTTTTCCCAGTCCCACATTAGCTTCCCTGGAGTTGCATTGGAATGGCGCTGGTCTAACTGAGAGCAAAATTTGGACCTGAGCGTATAAGAAGGATTTGTGCTTTAGCCAGTATATTAACAAACACTAGATATGTTACATGTGAATGCTATTAATAGCAAAAAAGCAAGTGACAAATAAGTCTTACAGTATCCTAGACAAACACTGGTATATAAAGTATATTAAAATGAGCTGCCTCTAGGCAAATGATGAACTCCTGGAAGAATGTCTAATTATGGTACAAGTAATAGATTACATTACAAGTAAGATCCTAATTTCCAGTTTCATTAATATATTAAGATGTAGTAGTGGTTTCCAGTGCTCTCTGGTGGAATAATCACTGGTTTGCTATAGAGCTGGGCGAAAAATCTCTCACACAGCCTGAGCATTTATCTCTTGTTCTAAACAGTCTTATGGAAAGGTGAAAACGTGTGAGCTCATTTCTGAACCAATTCAGAAAAAGATGAAAAGTATTTCTTGTCTGCTGCCATATGTTTGTTTGCAATTGGTAATAATACCTGCTTAGCTCACTTCAGTTTGAAGGACTTTGCAATGTGGAATTGAGGCCAAAAAAGGCAAATTCAATTTTATTTATAGGCTTTTCGGTGACCCTCATCACTGTAGTATCTGAGTGTTTCACAACACCCCCCTGAGGTAGGGGAGTGCTAACACCAGTCCCATTTTCCAAATAGGGACAATGACACTGGGAGATGAAGTGACTTACCCAGGATCACACATTCAGTCTGTGGCAGACTGAGGGAGAGAGCATAGCTCTCCTCCTGAGTCCCAGAGCCTTAGCCACAAACCCATCCACCTATCTGCAGGACATTTGATGCAGAGAACAGAGAAGGAAGGTAATGTACCCTCTCCAAATCCTCTGGCCCTCAGTCTTGCAAGGTGCCGAGTGCCTCTGAGCAGTGCTGGGCACCCTGAACTTCCATTGAGGCCAGTGGGTGCTATGAATGCTCAGCACTTTGACTGATTGGATCCCTGGTAAAACCATACCGAGAATATTACATTTCTGGATGTTCCATTGCAAGAAGGTTATTTACAGAAAAGAGTAAATACTTTATAAGGGGACTAGAAAGATTTCTGTACAAGGAAAAAAATTAAGGCCCTGATTCAGCAAAGCACTTGCTTAACTTAAAGTTTAAATCCCATATATTGGTAGCCTGACTTAGTGAAGACTGCTGCATTTAGGATGGTACAAGAGGGTATAACCAGGAACAATATGGTGAAGTTAAGATACTGGGTCGTAGATCAGGAAAAACATTCCCAGCAGTGATATCTGTTCTCCGAGGGGAAAGAGAGAAAGTCTATCACTTGGGTCATTTAAAACTAGACAGTACAGTGCACTAGTAGATGTACGATAGGAAACCAACCTTCATTTGTTGGTGGGGGTGCGCGGTGGACCAAATGACCCAATGAGTCTTTCCATTTCTAACTTTCATGGTTCTCTGAAGGATTCCAGATGCCTTAATTTATGTGCAATGCACTGTCTGTTGGTGATCAGTGTGATGGGGAGGTGCGGTGGTGGTACTGGCGATGAATGAGACAAAGTATTCCAGCGCAAAAGAATGGATTTGGAGGAGTCTGATTGTTCCTCCCTAGAGTCCAAGAGAATTGTAAACGTGAGGAAATCACTTGTTAACTGAAACCTGGATGCAAAGGTTGACATTCGTTCAAAAGTGTCATTAATTTCTCTATCTCTTTGAAGAAAAGGGAGCAGCAAATGTAGAGAGATACAGAGAGAAACATAAAACGAGAGGAGCAGCCTACCTAAACCTGCTAAATTACACACCTCAGCAAGGTGAGCTTTGCAGATTGTGCCCTTGCTGAAACGGTTTTGAAAGGAGCCAGCATTCTGGAGCACAAGTGCTCATAGTCAACGAAAGGTTTGCTGTGCTGAGTATCTCAACTCCCACTGACGTCACTAGAAGTTGAGGGCAGAGAGTGCTTCGCATGTGGTGCTGAGTGTACCCCACAGGATTAGCCCTACCCTGGCTGCACAGAGAGGCTTTTATTGCTGCACAATAGCATTGCTTTTCTCCTCATTTCCTCTCTTATTTGCAAACAAATACTTTACCATCCAAGCAGGAGAAAACTATATGGATAGAATGACCCAGCAGGAATGTAGCCCGATATTAAGCAGAGGAGAAAGCCATTGTTCATGTTGTCACGGACACCTGTATAGATTGGATTAGCACAGCTATGCGTGTGATTAATGGGCCAGATCAAATTCAGAAACATTACAAGAACTTATACAAAGCCACATCATTTTTTTTTTTTACCAGAGAGCCTAATAACAAGGCAAAGCCTGGTTGCAGCCCTGACATAGCGTTCTCTTGCAAGCCAGATCAACCTCCAGAAAGGGAGGATCAGATCCTGGAAAGGGAGTCGGTGGAAACACAGACTGGCCACAAGCCCTGAGTAGAAGAGTGGGGCGCAACCAAAGGTTTGTGGGATGACCCAGGTTTTGAATTCTGTTTAATACCGCTGAAACTTAAACGCCCCAAAAGGAGCAGTACTGGTGGGCAAGAGCACCACTATACTGGACCTTGTTGGGAGAGAGACATACCAGTGGAATCCTGCAACTTGGTGAGTTGTGCCCCAAAGGGCCACAAGTGGGCACCATCCAGCAATCTAGTTACATTGCCATTACATGTTATTTTTTCTGCTTCAGACAGTAATGGTAGCCTAGCACTCCTGGCACAAGTCTAGGCGCCAGGAACAACTGAATCCTAACACTGGCTCTGACGCTGACTCCCTCTGTAGACTTGAGAGTCACAATTTCTTTTCTTCAGTTTCCCCATCCGAAAAATGGGCAATAATACTACTTCTTGTACCTGCCCCAGAGAAGGGTTATAAGGATTAGTGATACTTTTGAAATCCAGCATTCAGGGATAATTTTAGTAATGTGGGGGTCTGAAAACTGTAGTGGATGGAGAAGCCTGCTTCCAGTGCTGCAGATTCCTCTGGTATGTCTTTTCTCCTGGAATGTGACTGGGGGATTTGCTAAGATTAGAGGCAGGGGGTTTTGTTCCTTTTTCCTGACAAAATGTTGCATGTTTTATTTCCGTTGAACAAACCATTTGAATCTAAATAGCACGAGGCTTTTGCTTTTCATGAAACTGATGAAAACATGACATTTTAACTCTTTGGTGGTAGATATTTTTCTCATAGCTCTAATGTGATGTGAGAACTCTTCCTTCTTAGTGCGTACCATGTCAGGGGCATCTCAATACTCTTTCTTAGTGAGCATCTTGGCTGGCATGAACTAAAGAGCCAACATGTTACCACCAGGGGTATAGGAGCAGTACAATCCAGGGAAACAAATTGAGAGAAACTGAAATAAAGTATGTGAAAAATATAGCAATCCTAACACACAGAAAATGGGGCACTCTTGTACTTGGGCTTTATTTATATATCCAAATGTTCTTGCCTTTAGCCCAATTCCCTAAAGATTGTATCATCTGCTACCACTTATTTGTTCAGTACCAAGAGCAGAACATTCTCACACCTTAGCGTTTGTGTTTCACTGAGGTCACTGCTTTTTGTTGGTGTTTAGTATATCACAGTTGCCACAGATTTGAAAATCCAGTGATTCTACTGACTGCAATGTGTATCTACAATAAAAATTGTGACTCATTACTGGATCTTTTAAAATTTCACCTAGTGTGAATTCAGTGAAGCAAAACTGATCAATATAATGGTCGACAGCATAACAGAGTAAGGAATGATGAAATGTTGAGGAGTATATACAACTTTTTCTCCTGATAATTATAAATATTATTCTTGAAGGATAGCCAATGAACTTCACTAGAGATGAGTTCATTATGTCAGATCTTCAATTTAGAGACATTGTCAAACAGTTACATTTTTGTGCTCGCAGTTGACCTAAAAGGAGAGGAATGGTTTGAGCCGCTTGTCTCTCTCCTGTTTTGCAGCAGGGACTGACCCACAGAGTTTTAAATATTTTAAAATAAAAGTTATTCCCCTCCCAATTAATAAGGTTTCACTGCTTTGGGATCATAAAACCTACTAGTTCTCTGTTGAATCCCCCACAAAAATGAAGATAGACAAGACCTGCATTTTTAATACAAAAAGGAAGTATGAGTGACTAAAATCTCTTTCAGATTTTGTTTGTGTGACGAAGTGGGAATGTTCTTAATGTTTTATCTGAATACTGTGTGGGTGCCTCAGTTTCCCCTATGCATTTCTTAAGTATCTAGATGGTGGAATAAGGGTGTATGATTGTTGCAGAGCCCTAGAGGGCAGGGGTGATGAGAATAGCCGACGCTCTGTCTCCTGACAACTGATGGCCTGGGCCCCTCCCCTGCAAAGGTGCCAACTGAAGGTGTTGGAGAACAAAGAGATCAGGTGGCCTCCTGGCCTGGGAAAGAGACAGAGGCCAGAGGAGGAGCTGGAGAGTTTCAGTTTGGAGCTGGCTCAGGAAACGGAGTTGGACCCAGACCCGGAGTCTGGCCTCCCTGCCCCCAAGATGGACCTGACTTAGGGGTCCGGTTTCTGTACCTACAAGCTGTTTTAGACTGTGTTCCTGTTGTCTAATAAACCTTCTGTTTTACTGGCTGGCTGAGAGTCACGTCTGACTGCGGAGTTAGAGTGCGGGGCCCTCTGGCTTCCCCAGGAGCCCCGCCTGTGCGGACTTGCTGCGGGAAGCACACAGTGTGAGAAGGGGATGCTGAATGCTCTGAGGTCAGACCCAGGAAGGTTGAAGCTGTGTAAGCTTCTTGCCTTGGAGACAGTCTGCTCACAGAGAGGAGGCTCCCACAGAGACCTGACTGGCTTCGTATGGAGTAATTCCAGAGCATTGCCTCGTGACTCCGTGACACTTTGTACATCATAAACCAGCAAAAAAAATAAAAAAACATTTAAAAAAAATACTTAAATCCCATTTTTCAGTTTAGCAGGTCATCTTTAAAAGTCATGAAACAATAATTTCCTAGTGAGTAAATAGGACAAGGTAGATGGTAATATGGTAGTGTAAGTCAGTAGCTTTAGAGTGCCATCAGACTGAAGGTCAACTTGTAGAAGGACACATTATATAATGGTTAGAGCAGTGGAAAGGATATTTGGGATCTGATCCATTGATTTAAATGGGCTTTAAGATCCTAGGTTCTATTCTCAGCTCTTCTAAAAGCTTCCTATGTGACTTTGGGCACATCTGTAAGGTAAGGATAGTACCTCGCAGGAGTGCTGATTAGCTTGTTTGCAGTGTACTTTGTGACCCTACAATAGAAGTGTGTTGCTTAGTGCTGTTACTACTACAGATTTGTTTGGAGCTAAGTATAGAGTTAGGTAGTCTGGGAGGTTCTAGTAGGCTGAGTACTTTAACTTGATAGGAGATTTCTTTCTTCAGAGCAATAAAACTATCTATAGGAACATATATTGCACAGTGGAGTTACACTTTGCTGGTGACAGCTAATTTTGAGAAAGTATCTTTTCTCAGTCTTCTAAGACTTATTACTTTGATATCTTTTAGTAACTTCTCACATTTACATGGACTACAACCAAGATTTTTTTTAAAATGGCTTCCTAAAATTAGGTTCTGAAATAAATGGCCTTATTTTTAAAAATGATTTCAGTGGGAGCAGCTGGTTGCTCATCAAGCTACTTATTTAGGTACCTAACTATGGAATTAAGAGCCTAACTTTAGGTACTCATATTTTAAAATCTTGGCCTAAAAATATTTTCAGAGTAGGTATTTCTTGGAGTTATGTTACTACATATGATGATGTTTTCTGCGTATGGTTAATTCTGGGTTTGAACTTTCCAATGACTTGTATTTTGGGATAGTTTTAAGTATTACATTTATTCATCTTTGATGAAAATGCATGTTCCTCATTATTGCTTAAGTATCTTCTCTCCCATCTTCTGTCTGTGTTATGTTTGATTTTTACCTTTATGGAGTGTGGTTCCAAAGATTAATTGTGTGGCTTCAATAGGTAATTTCATATAGCATTGTGACACTAAGCACCCCTGTCTTCACACCCTCCATTCTATTGTATAAAATATGCCTTGTGAGGTATCATTTCAAAACTAATAACTCACTGATCATTAATAATCTTGCATCACGTATGTAAGTGGTGGGTATTAAGAGTTATGGACATATGCTGGAATGATAACTAAAATATGTTCAAGGCAGGCATGTCAGGGGGAGTTGGTAATAATAATTGATTCTCTGAGCAGCCCAATCTTCAGGCAAAGACAATGAAGGTCCATTTTTACATATGAGGTAAATGAAGCTATTAAGCTAACAAGTGGGGGAAGAAAGAGCATGGAGCTTCCTTCACCACCACACTCCATCTCATCTTCCTCACAGCTTGAATAACCTTTACTTTGAGGGGTACACCCCAGAAGAATCCATTTCAAAGGTTTACTGGTCTATAAAAACATGTGGTTGAACCTCAGATGGTAAGCAATTGAATCAAATGATTGTAAACAATATTACTGTATTATAAAAGCGTGTAGAGTGAGGTCTTTTCTGAAAGCTAATGACACAGTGGTGATTAATATCATTGTAGCAATGTATGTATTAACACTAGGTAAGGAATTATGGATACTCACTGATACTAGGCTATTCAGACTGCCTAGACATGAGGGAATGTCACAGCTATTTACCTTTCTTCTGTATATATTAAGCATGGAAATGGAAATCCCATTTACATACAGGGCTAAGGGAAGCTCACAGGAAGGGGAAAACAGCATAAGGTCAGATTCCTGGTGGACACAGCAAGTTGAGCACACAGGAGGGCTTCCTGCCTCCTGAAGCAAGGTTTCTGAACTTGGGAGATATAAGCAAGGACAGAAGCCATCTTTGGTGTCCATCACTAGACAGACACAAAGGAACAGAGCCCTTGCAAGCTGAGAAAGATGGGCCCTTCCACTAAAGGGGGGAGGTTGAAGTCTCTGGACGTGAGACTACACCTGCTTAGGCAAAGATCTTTCACTTAGGAAGACAAGGGGAGCCAGCACATTCTCCTTTTGTGGAAGGTTCTGACTGAGGAAAAGTCAGCCATGGCTGGGAAGAGGAATGACTGGTGAGAGAAAATATCTTGAACAGAGCCTGTATCTTGCTAGATTCAGTTTTTAGTATTTTGTTTTCCTGGTAACTCTATCGTCTCTCCTTATACTTGAATTCACTTAATCCTACGTACATTTTGTTAATAAATTTATTTCATTTTTACTGTAAACCAAGGCTGTGTTTAAGGGAAGGATGCATTTACCTCCCTTTAAGTTAATAAGCTGTGATGTATTTTTGTGTCCCTAAAGCAACAAATGAACCATACTGTTTCTCTGAACTGTCCAGGAGAGGGATGGATGTTGCTGAGCATGTGTTTTGGGGGAAAATTTGGGACTGGGAGTGTGTTGGGGGCACTCTGCAAGTAGTAACCAAGGCTGCTGGGGTCAGAACTGCTATAACAGGGCTGTCTAGTACACAGATGCTCATGGAGTGACCTGCATGCTGATAGGCTTGTTGTGAGAGGCCCAGGTTAGGAGCTACAGCAGCAAAGCATTGTGAGGCATCCAGTATTACAGGGCAGGCTGTGACACAACTCCTCACTGGTCTGAATTGCACCCCAGAACATGAGAAACCTATCATCACTCACCTATTAATATGCTCTGTTACTGTGGGGAATTGTTATCTGTATTATTACAACATTTATTTCAAATGGCACAATACAAATACCTAAAATGGCTAAAAGTCCAGAGCATTGTCCTGCAAACTCTTAATTACAGGAGTGATCCTTACTTAGACATGGGGCTACTTTTATGTGAGTGAGGCTTTTCAGGATCAGGTTTCTACATATTACTTCCAAACCAGTGGGCGGCAGAGTTTGACAGGCTGCATGTTAGCATCACTCTCCTGCCAGTGAAGGTGAAAAGAATGTTCTAAATTAAAAATCTGTTGATCCTTGATTCAACGGATGTAGCATTTGTAAGGGGTGGTGGTGGTGCATATTGCTGAATACTTTCACTTGTCACTTTTAAATGCTGGTTGGGAGTTCTCTAACTCCAACTGGCTACTGCCAAGCACCAAAGAGGCTAAAGCATATGTGCTCCAGCCAATAATTCCAGCATACAGAGGAACAGGAAGATGATCATATGGGAATGGGGTAACTAATAACTAAAAAAGAAAATGGAAGAGAGCTATTTTCAGGGGTTTATTGGGAAATACCTTAATTAAAGAAGACTCGGAAAGAAAATACACATGCAGGATTAGGAGCATTCACTAGGTCAAGCGATTGGAAAAGATGAATGATCTAAGAGCTAGGAGAGAGTCTCCATATCTATCCCAATGAAAGGAAATACATCATATGAGAATTGATGTGTTAGTAATATCACAACTGAAAGAAAACTTACCGGGGGAAGTGACACATGGGATTAAGGCACTTTTCACTAAATTGGGTTGGGATGCCCCCAGATTTAGCATATATCTACACTTCAAACTGGGGGTGCAATTCCCAGCTCAAGGAGACATTTTTGCACTAGCTCTGATTGAGCTAGCATTCTAAAAATAGTGTTGCCATGGCAGCACAAGCAGTACATACCTGTGTCAGGTGCTAGGAAAGGCAATGTAGAAGTTCTAACAATGAAGGATGCTTCAATGTCACCTTACAGAATTGAGACTTAAGAGAGTGATCTACCACAGTGGTATTCAAAGGAGGGGCTCTCTAAAACAGATTATGCACCCTTCTCTCAAATTCCCTCTCCTTCTTGTCAGTGTCTGGGCAAGGACCGGATGAATTAAATCATGCAGGTGATGGAGGATATAGCTCTCAGCAGCTGCTGTCTTGGGGGACATTAACTGAGAACCTTCCAGTGAGGAGAGGGCATCTGTCTTATTAACAATATGATGGTAGTGAAGGCTAATGCTGAAATTGCAGTAGAGGAGTTTGATTTTTTTGTTTGTTTGTTTCAAGCAGCGGAGAGAGAGGCCATCATTTTGCTTTTTAAAAAATGCAATTATGCCTTTTAATTATCTGCAGCTGAGAAGTCTTGTGACAATTACAAATATAAAGGGATTTTGCCTTGGTCCACATGAGACTTCCCCAGCATGCTGTGCCGAGCCTGGAGGAAGCGGAACTGCTTTACTGTGTTTATCTTGAGAAACATAAACAAACACAATAAATAACAAACTTCATTGTGGATTAAAGATGAGCCTGTCACACACACAAATACGCATATGTAGAGTTCAGTCCTTGAGGATCACTTTTGTTGCCAAGGATTAATCTTTCAGCTGAATTTTTTGTAGGAAACAACCATGCCATCCAGTTAGGGTTGCCAGATGCAATTAATTTGCTGAGAGGATCCAAATTTGGCTGAAATTGTCTCTTACTGTGACATCAGCACCTTTGCACGGCAGCACTGGATCATGAGAAACATCATAAGGAAAATAGCGGCATGAAGAGACAGACTTCTCTCTCTCCTAGGATATAAGGGGAGGCCACATGAGGCCTCTTAAAGCAATAGGAAAGTTATACAGTCTTTGATAGTAAGATGCAAATGTTCTTTACTTGCACTACAAGTGGAGCATTAGAATTTCAATGTTAAATTGGTTTGTCTGAATTATATCACTCTAATATAGTATTATGGCCATTTTAACATTCCATAACTTGATTAGATGGTTATTGAGGGTCTAATTCTTCCCGGTGCTGAGCACTTTGCCTCCTGTTGACTTTGGGATTAGGAAGACAGATTTAAAAAAAATTCCTTTTCCTACCCCCCAACACACTCGTATATGAATAATCTCTGTTATGACAGGGCAAAATTTTCAAAAGTGACCAATAATTTTAAAGACCTCAATTTTTTGAGTGCCCAACTTGATCCACTTTAAGTGAGTCTATTTTTCAGAGGGTGGATGCTCAGTACTTTCTGAAAAGAAGTCCCTTTACAGGTCTCTCATAGGGCACCTCAAAAATGGAGGCCCCCCAAATCATTAATACTTATGAAAATCTTGATCGTTGTTGCAGATCCAAAATCAAAGCCACCTATCAAAAAGATCTCACTTTTTAATCTGTTGTTATGGGTAAAGGAGGTATTTCAAAGGCCTTTTCTATTCAGAAAGAATTACAGAACAAATGTCAATTCTTTCCTAAACCCTTAATGGGTTCAGAACACAAACCAGGCAAATAAATCCTTAGAACTTGTTTTAATGAGGGCTCAGCTGACAATGAATAAACATTCCAGACCAGGACCAGACCCTGTTTGAACTCATTTAGCATTACTACTGAGAAACTTACTATTCATTCTGTTTAAACTACAAATGCTGTTCAAAAACGTAATATATATTAAGACCAAGAGTCTAAGGCCTGGTCTACACTAGGCGTTTATGTCGAAGTTAGCGCCGTTAAATCGAATTAACCCTGCACCCGTCCACACTGCGATGCTATTTAGTTCGACATAGAGGTCTCTTTAATTCGACTTCTGTACTCCTCCCCGACGAGGGGAGTAGCGCTAAATTCGACATGGCCATGTCGAATTAGGCTAGGTGTGGATGGAAATCGACGCTAATAGCTCCGGGAGCTATCCCACAGTGCACCACTCTGTTGACGCTCTGGACAGCAGTGCGAGCTCGGATGCTCTGACCAGCCACACAGGAAAAGCCCCGGGAAAATTTGAATTTGAATTCCTTTTCCTGTCTGGCCAGTTTGAATCTCATTTCCTGTCTGGACATCGTGGCGAGCACAGCAGCACTGGCAACGATGCAGAGCTCTCCAGCAGTGATGGCCGTGCAGTCTGGGAATAGAAAGAGAGCCCCAGCATGGACTGATCGTGAAGTCTTGGATCTCATCGCTGTGTGGGGCGATGAGTCCGTGCTTTCCGAGCTGCGATCCAAAAGAAGGAATGCAAAGATCTACGAGAAGATCTCTAAAGACATGGCAGAGAGAGGATACAGCCGGGATGCAACGCAGTGCCGCGTGAAAATCAAGGAGCTGAGACAAGGCTACCAGAAGACCAAAGAGGCAAACGGACGCTCCGGATCCCATCCCCAGACATCCCGTTTCTACGAGGCACTGCATTCCATCCTCGGTGCTGCCGCCACCACTACCCCACCAGTGACCGTGGACTCTGAGGATGGGATACTGTCCACGGCCGGTTCCTCAGACATGTTAGGGGACGGGGAAGATGAGGAAGGAGATGAGGAGGGCGAGGCAGTTGGCAGCTCTCACAACGCTGATTTCCCCGACAGCCAGGATCTCTTCATCACCCTTACAGAGATCCCCTACGAAGCGTCCCCAGCCATTACCCCGGACACAGAATCTGGTGAAGGATCAGCCAGTAAGTGTTGTAAACATCTAAACATTTATTTTTAACAAAACAGGAATATTAACAATTAAAAGAATGGGTTGTTCATGATTAGTGTGCCCTAGGCGCTTAACGGTTTAGTAAGGGGCAGTGCAAGTTTTGAAAAGAAATCTAGCAATGTCCGGTTTTCAGTGATTGTCCTGCACAAGCCGCTCTACTGTGTATTCCCTGCTACTGCAGCTACAGTAAAATGCGGTCTATATGTGCGGGGATAGAGCAGTAATCCTCCTGGGACATCTCGATGAAGCTCTCCTGGAGGTAACTTGAAAGCCGTTGCATGAGGTTCTTGGGGAGAGCGGCCTTATTGGGTCCTCCGAAGTACGACACGTTGCCGCGCCACGAGATTATCAGGTACTCGGGGATCATTGCTCTGCACAGCAGGGCGGCATACGGCCCTGGTCTTTGGAGGCTTTCCCGGAGCATTCTCTCTTTGTCGCTCTCGGAGATCCTCATCAGGGTGATGTCGGCCATGGTGACCTGCTTTTAATTAGGTAGGGGAATGTTAGTGTTGGGACTGCTTTCCCGTTCCTTTACAGAACTGTCACCGCTGGTTTGCAGCCACGCGGTGGAGGCGGGAGAGGGGCAGCCGAAAGGGATCATTCCCGGGGACAGCCGCGAGGGGGTGGGACAGGGGCAGAGTTCCCGCTTGCCGGATTGCTGGCAGCAGGGACTGACATTGATTTAAATGTGAAATGAGGCCAGTGGTAATATAAAAGTTTTAAACTGCCACAAGTGTACGGCTTACCATGTCTGCCTGCAACAGAAATTCCGTTGTGCTGCCTCGCTTCTCAAATGTGCTGTTCAAGACCCCAGGCACAGAATGCGAAGGCCGAGAATTCGACCTTGTGCTGAGTGCGCATGTGAAAGGTGCTGTGCATGGTCTTGTTCACAGAGAAAGACTATGTTCTTTGTTCACAACTACATTTATCTTTCAGAGGAATTCACTCCCTTTTTCCCATTTCCACAGCCCCGTCTGCGACTGTCTCACAACCTAGCCTGGAATCACACTCCCAGAGGCTAGCGCGGATTAGGCGTAGGAAGAAGAGGACACGGGAGGACATGTTCTCTGAGCTTATGGCCTCTTCCCAAGCCCAGGCAGCACAGCAGACCCAGTGGCGGGAGAACTTGACCCGAATGCACCAAGCCAACATGGATCGGGAGGAGAGGTGGCGGCAGGAAGACCAGCAGGCGACTCAAACGCTGCTTGGACTACTGAGGGAGCAAACGGACACGCTCCGGCGCCTTGTGGATGTTCTGCAGGAACGGAGGCAGGAGGACAGAGCCCCGCTGCTGTCCATCTCTAACCGCCCTCCCCCGCCACCAAGTCCCATACCCACCTCACCCAAAGTGCAAAGAAGGAGAGGCGGCAGAGTCCCTGCTAACTCTCACTCCACCCCTGCAGAGAGCTCTAGTAGCAGAAGGCTCTCATTTCCCAAAATTTGAAAAGTTCTTTCCTTCCCGCCTGACACAAGCCCACGTCCAAGTTTCACCTCCCAATGCCATGTGTAGTTGATAATAAAAAATTCGTTTCTGTTAACTACTGTTTCAATCATGTTCTTTTGGAGGAGGAGGGAAAGGGGGTTGGAAATTGGACAGGACAGTCTCCTTTGGCAGGGTACATAGTCGGGGGCAGGCACAGCAGCAGGGCACATACACAGTGCAGTGATGCAGTGACTAGTTGCCCCGGTTAGTCTGGGAGGTTGTTTTGATGTAATGTTGGGGGGGGTGGGTTGCTCTGTGACTTTGTGGCGGGGGAGGGCAGTTACAGATCTTAAGCGCCGGTCCTTAGACAGGATCACAGAGCCACACAGCATGGGATCTGTAACCGTCCTCCCCCTGCCACAAAGTCAAATAGACCTCCCATACACACAGTCCCGATCAGGAGGGGTGACAGGCTCCGTTGAAACAAGCATCCCACCGCAGCGGAGCCTGTCAATCCTTGAGTTTAGAAGCTGCATTCGCATCACAACACTAGACCCGCCCCGCACCACAGTCTGCGTCCCAGTTATAAAAAATTCCCGCTAAAACAGTATTAAAGAAAACGGTGTGCTTTAACAAAGTAGAACTATTTTTATTTCGACACGTGTGTTGGAGGGGGGTGAAGGGGGTATGTAACTGGATAGGATAGTCAACATTACCTGGGTAAAGAAACGGGGGCAGGTTTAGCTTCTCAGTACACAAACTATAAAATCACAGGTTACCCTGCTCACTCAGGAACTTTGCTTTCAAAGCCTCCCGGATGCACAGCGCGTCCCGCTGGTCTCTTCTAATCGCCCGGCTGTCTGGCTGTGAGTAATCACCAGCCAGGCTATTTTCGTCAACCTCCCACCCCGCCATAAAGGTCTCCCCCTTGCTCTCACAGAGATTGTGGAGCACACAGCAAGCTGCTATAACAATGGGGATATTGGTTTCGCTGAGATCACAGCGAGTCAGTAAGCTTCTCCATCTCCCCTTGAGACGGCCAAAAGCACACTCCACCACCATTCTGCACTTGCTCAGCCGGTAGTTGAAGAGTTCTTTTTCAGTGTCCAGGGCGCCAGTATAGGGCTTCATGAGCCAGGGCATTAGCGGGTAGGCTGGGTCCCCGAGGATGACTATAGGCATCTCCACATCCCCAACAGTTATTTTGTGGTCCGGGAAGTAAATACCTTGTTGCAGCCGTCTAAACAGACCAGAGTTCCTGAAAACACGAGCGTCATGAACCTTGCCCGGCCATCCCACGTAGATGTTGGTAAAACGTCCCCTGTGGTCCACCAGTGCTTGCAGCACCATGGAAAAGTATCCCTTTCGGTTAATGTACTGGGTGGCCTGGTGGTCCGGTGCCAGGATAGGGATGTGAGTTCCATCTATGGCCCCACCGCAGTTTGGGAATCCCATCGCTGCGAAGCCATCTATGATCGCCTCCACGTTTCCCAGGGTCACTACCTTTGGCAGCAGTACATCAACGATTGCCTTCGCTACTTGCATCACAACAACCCCCACGGTAGATTTGCCCACCCCAAACTGGTTCGCGACTGACCGGTAGCTGTCTGGCGTTGCAAGCTTCCACAGGGCTATGGCCACTCGCTTCTGTACACTCAGTGCAGCTCGCAACCGGGTGTCACTGCGCTTCAGGGCAGGGGACAGCAACTCACAAAGTTCCAGGAAAGTTCCCTTCCGCATGCGAAAGTTTCGCAGCCACTGGGATTCATCCCAGACCTGCAGCACTATGCGGTCCCACCACTCAGTGCTTGTTTCCCGTGCCCAGAATCGCCGTTCCACGGCATCAACATGACCCATTGCCACTGTGATGTCCTCGGCGCTGGGTCGCCTGCTTTCTGACAGGTCTGTGCTACTCTCAGACTTCAGGACATCACCGCGGTGCCGTAGCCTCCTTGCCTGACTTTTCTGCATCTGCCTCAGGGAAACCTTTATGATAAGCTGCGAGACGTTGAGAGCGGCCACAACTGCAGCGATGGTCGCAGCGGGCTCCATGCTCGGAGTACAGTGGCGTCCGCGCTGTCAATGACTGGAAAAGCGCGCGAACTGTTTTCCCGCCGGCGCTTTCAGGGAGGGAGGGCGGGAGTGATGGACGGATGACGACAGTTTCCCAAAAGCACCCTCGACTCATTTTGTTACCCAGAAGGCATTGCCGGCTACACCCAGAATTCCAATGGGCAGAGGGGACTGCGGGAACTGTGGGATAGCTGACCACAGTGCACCGCTTCGAATGTCGACGCTATCACCGTTAGTGTGGACGCACAAAGTCGAATTACTGTCCTTAGTGTGGACACACACGTTCGACTTTGCAATATCGATTACAAAAATTCGATGCAAGTAAAATCGAACTACTCTCGTAGTGTAGACAAGGCCTAAGACTTCAGCAATATCAAAGAAATACCACCCCCCCACACCTCCTAAAAACCCCCAAACAAAACCAAACCTTGGTCACTTGAATGGAAGTCTTTTAGTTTGGAAAGCTTTATGCCATAATTTTAAGATAAGCACAGAAAGTAGATAGGATTTCAAAATACAATAAGAGCCACTGATTTTAAGTAGCTTCTTATGCCAGATATTTTAATCATTAAAAACTTCATTGCCAAATAGCTGGAATTCAAATTTATGTACTAGCTAAATGTTTCTGCCTGATGCTCAGAATGGCCAGCCGCACTCCAATTGTGACCTTCAGTGTGTGAATTTGATCAAGTGACTCACTAAGTTGTTTTGTCTGATCTTTTCCTTGTACAGATCTGTGTATTACAGTGTATATACAACCCATACGGAACTGGAGGAGCCACTATAAGGCCAAATGGTCGGACTCTTGACAGAGTCCACATTGTGGAAACTTGTCTCCACAGTATCAATGACCACAGTCATCAACAAATGATTGAAATCTGTCACTTTTTCTTTCTGCTCAATGAAGACCTCTTACATATTGCTCCTCTACTGAAACAAGCTTTAGAGTTCATATCACAACAATTTCACTATAGTGGAGAAGAGAGCAGCATGAACTGCTCCATAGTGAACTTGAGATGCTTGAGATTAAGATGTTTCCTGTCCAAGTTGTTACCTCCCTGCCCTCTGTCAAGCCAGAATTGTGGGTTGTAAGGAAACAGGGTTAAACTTGGTGCTAAGCAAAATTTGGCTGAATGGCAAAAACATAGGAATTTTGCTTTTTGTTTTAACATGAATAGAAGAGCCAGATCCTTGGCTCTTATAAACAGGGCTGGCCCACAACATTTTGGCACGTGAGGCGGGGAGCTCAAATGACGCCCCCATGCCCCCTCACTTGAGCCAAAACTTTGAAAGGTCTCAATTCTGCCTTCTTCCTGTTCTACTCCTCTCATGATACTGCTCTACTATCTACCGCAATAAAGGAGAACTAACAACTTAAAATGCCTTGTTCAAAAATTTTAAATAACACTTAACTTTCAAATGCCTAAACAGCAAATGTAACTTCTTGTCTGCATAGTAAACACTGGCATTTTTATCTGTTTGAATAATCAAAGTGGTGCTTTCCGTGCCTTCTTGGTTGCAAAGGTTTGAACTGCTTCCTGAAGGTCCACAGTCTGGGCCAGCTCATGCTCTAGTGAGATGGTTGCAAAGCCGACCAGCCTCTCCTGTGTCATTGTGGAGCATAGATGTGTTTTATTAACTTCAGCTTGGAGAAGCTGTGTTCTCCACTGGCAACTGTTACAGGAAGTGTTAGAAGTATGAGCAGAGCAACAAAAGCATTTGGAAAGAGGGTGGTCATCTTATTTGTGCACATATATTCCAGAACAGCCTTTGGAGCTGATCCTGCTGAAATGTATCTTGAAAGGGCTTTCAGTTCATTACCTAAATCACTTGCATCAATATCGCGCATGTCATCACGTGTCAACACTGTCTCCAGTGCACTGCATTGCTGGTGTAGGTTTTCTTCAGGTATAATGAGGAGTTTTGGAATATCATACAATATCCCAAATATACTGTTGTGTTCCTTGAGCTGCATGAAAAGTTCTTCAACTGACTGTATTGCACAATCTAGCACCTGGTTAAAGAATTCAACTTTGAATTGTTGTTTGGGGTCTCTTATGGGATTATCCCATGCCTCGTAATCAAAATGTCGTCTTCTTCGGTAACTCTTGTATTCTTGAATGGGTGGGAAAATAGCTTCAGTGTGAAGTTCCTCTGCCAGCTTCTGTGCACTCTTCAGAACGTTTTGAAATCCCTCATCTGACCGGTAAGACTGTAGGTATGACTTTGCTTTGTTCAGCTGCTCCTTTGCTCCAGATATATCAAGGTCAACACCTTGGAATCTCTTGCTTACAACTATTTATTTCAAACAGTATGTCATGCCACAACACTAAGCCACACAGAAATTTGAAGTTATGTATGTTTCTGGTGATTCCATTTCCCTCTGCCACTTTTCTCCCACAAACAGTTCCTGTCATAGCATTATCCTCCATAATGGCATCTATGGCATCCTCTATCTGTCCAATTTGGTGTTTGATAGGCTTTATCACCTCAACTCAACTTTCATCGTGTGGCTGTGACAGTGTACCCCATAAGGCTTTATGGGGAGGTGCTTATAAATGTATGTTTGATATAACTGGAATAGGGTTTTGCTACATATGCCATGTAACATATCTATGTAAGGGTTATGATCTACTGGTTATGTTCATCCTAGCTGTATGCAGGCACCATTCATGTGTTCAAAGTTATGTATACTTGCTTGATTTCTAAGTAAGCTTTGTGAGGCATTTGGTCAGCTTCTTTAGGAAGGAATTCGCAAGGTTAAGTACCTGATCAGGAAACACTCGGGGAACAATGCATCTTGGAATGCTCCAATCCACATAAGAAGTCTTCCTGGAGACATACAAGATACCATGTGGACAATGGCTGCGGCCTGAAAAGACTGAGTCATGCAGGGACATGTGACTTGCCCAGGTGACTCCAGAACTCCATCTTGGAGCTGGACTTTGCATAGGAGTGAGGAGGGGGGTCTCCGCCCACAGGAGAGAGTCTATTTAAACCTGTGGGAGACCCCTCCATGTGGTCTTCAGCTGGCTAAAGAAGGAGCCTCTTCCCCCCCCCCCCCCCCCCCCAGGATACTTGAAGGAAACTGGAACAAAGGACAGTAACTACAGGCAGGGCCGGCTTTAGCAAGAGTGGGGCCCGATTCCTAGGGGCGGGGCTTGCTGCAAGCCCCGCCCCCAGGAATCAAGCCGCACTCCGGCCGTGTTCGCTGGGCTTGGGTCCGGTCCAGAGCCCCTTGGCGGCCGGAGCTGAGCCGCGCCGCGGGGGCCGGGGGGCCGGAGCTCTGCTGCGGGGGCTGGGCCGGGCGGCCGGAGCCGAAGCCGCGCCGTGGGGGCTGGGCCCGGGGGCCGGGCCCGAAGCCGCGCCGCGGGGGCCCGGACCCGAAGCCGCGCCGCGGGTTGGGCCGGAGCCGCGCCGCGGGTTGGGCCGGAGCCACGCCGCGGGCCGGTGCACTTGGCCGGAACCGGGGCCGGACTAGGCCGTGCCTCCCCGGAGCCCTTCTCGCGCCCCCCACCACCCCGGGTTATCTGGTGCTGCCTGCCCGCCCCTGCTTCTTTTCAGACTTCCCGCGAACCTCTGATTCGCGGGAAGCAGGGGAGGGGGAGGAGCAGGGGGTGGAGCATTCAGGGGAAGGGAGGAGGGGGAAGTGAGCTGGGGGCAGGGTGGAGAGCTGCGGCGAGGGGCCCTCTTAGCGCGGGGCCCAATTCAGCCGAATCAGCTGAATCGGCCTAAAGCCAGCCCTGACTACAGGGGGTGTGAGTGATTGCTGGACCCAGGCTAAAAGGAGATTAGCCTGTAAAAGGGAGCATTCTGGAACTGATGAGGAACTTATCTGTATTTAGTTTGATTAGACATAGATTTGCACATTTTATTTTATTTTGTTTGGTGACTTACTTCATTCTGTCTGTTACTACTTGGAACCACTTAAATTCTACTTTCTGTATTTAATAAAATCACTTTCTACTTAGTAATTAACTCAGAGTATGTATACTACCTGGGGGAGCAAACAGCTGTGCAGATGCATATCTCTCTATCAGTGTTATAGAGGGCGAACAATCTATGAGCTTTATACAGGGTAAAATGGATTTATTTGGGTTTAGACCCCATTGGGAGTTGAGCATCTGAGTGCTAGAGACAAGCATACTTCTGTGAGCTGTTTTCAGATATACTTGCAGCTCTGGGACAAGTGATTCAGACTCTGGGTCTGTGTTGGAGCAGATGGGAGTGTCTGGCCTGGCAAGACAGGGTGCTGGAGTCCTGAGCTGGTAGGGAAAACAGGAATAAAAGTAGTCTTGGCACATCGGGTGGCAGCTCCCAAGGGGGTTTCTGTGATCCAACCCGTCACAGTGGCACTCAGTGGTTTCAGTGTCAGAGAGGATGTTCCCAGATGTTGCTTCAAAATTTGCTATCGATGAGTTGATGCAGAGAAAAATACATAGATGCTTTGAATTACATTAAAAAATTCAGCAGTCTCACTAGAAGCTGATGCTGCAGCACTGACCACCAAGTTCAATGAATGAGAACTGCATGGGACAAAAAAGGCTCGAGGGTTTAACTCTCGGATCCGTGTCTGCAATCCTCTGTTGTTTCCTCTCATGTTGGCACCATTATCGTAGCCCTGACCTCTCATGTCAGCTATTGCAATTCCCATATCTTCCAGCTTTTTAAGAAACACATTTGTCATTCCAGCTCCTGGAGTATCATCAATGTCAATACATTCTAGAAATACTCCTCTGACAGTCACCATTGTAGGGACATTTTCACTAGGTTCTGTTGTTATTACAAAATGTACCATTAAAGTCATTTGTTCCATATGGCTGATGTCAGGTGTGCAGTCCAGAATAACAGAATAATATCTTGCTGACTTCAGAACTTCCACAATCTTCTGTTTGACTTTTGTTGCCAGTAACTGTATGATCTCATTTTGAACTGTTTTTCCAAGGTAGTGGTGTGTGTACATTTCTTGGGTGGTGACTCTTCTTCGATGCGCCTGGAGTACAGCATCAAACTCAGCCATCAGCTCCACAATTTTAAAGAAGTTTCCATTGTTTGGCACATACAGCTGATCTGAAATGCCACAGAGTGCTAGGTTTTGGATAGCAAGGATTCTCACAATGGCAATGAGCCTTTTCAGAAAATTTTGCCAGTAAAGAGACTCTGATGTAATGTTCTCTTCATGCTGATCATCTATGGTGGCCTTTAACCTTAGTCTCATCTCAAGCTCTTTCCACCTATGGAATGCTCTCTGGTGATTTGCTGCCTTCTCATGGCATGCCAGATTTCTAGCCAGATTTTTCCAGTCCTTTGTTCCTGTAAGACCAGGGGGGAAAAAGGACTGCAAGAGTTTGCAACAAAAACAGAATGCCACATTCTGGGTTTTTGAATATATAAGCCAGGGCCTCTCCACTTTGTCACCATTGGGGATTTCATGCCAGTAACATGTTGGATGGAAACTTCTATTTTCATTGTCTTTGGGGAACATGAAGTTTTTCATTTGCTGTGGCCCATGCAGTACAAGGAAGTCCCTCAGGCTACTGCTCAAGTGGGTCCACAGTCCTGGATCATCTAGATTTAAGGAACTCACCTCATCAGCAGCTGTTTCTTGTGCCTCCACCGCACTCTTCTCTGATCTACACTTTTCTTCAGGAATGTGTCTGGTTACATCCATTTGAGATGGAGATATGGATACTGCAGAAGCTGCCAGGTCACCTGCACTCTGACCAATGCTGCCAGGTTACCTGCACTCTGACCAATTGGAAGATCAGGCATCTCCTCTCCACTCACATCCTCACTGGGGCCAGAAGGCTCATCATGAACATTTGTGTCTATGTATCTCAGGAGAGCTCCTTCCTCCTTAGATAGAAAAGCTTCCTTTGCTTTCTTTCTTTTTCTGAATGCTGCCCCAAAGGGGCGTTTTCTTCTTTCACTCATGACTGCTGTTCTGTGCCAGCTATAGTGGCTCTCAACACACAGTTGAGGGGGACATAGGGTTACCATATTTCAACAATCAAAAAAGAGGACGGGAGGAGCCCCGCCCCTGTCCTAGCCCCGCCCCGTCCTGTCCTAGCCCCGCCCCTGCCCCTTCCACTCCCTCCCACTTCCTGCCCCCTCAGAACCCGCAACCCTCCCCCCCACTCCTTGTCCCCTGACTGCCCCCCCAGGACTCCACCCCCTCCCTAAGCCTCCCTGCCTCTTGTCCCCTGACTACCCCCTCCTGAGACCTTCCCCACATCCTAACTGGCCCCCTAGGACCCTACCCCCTACCTGTCCCCTGACTGCCCCAACCCTTATCCACACCCCCACCCCCTGACAGCCCCCCCCAGAACTCCTGACCCATCTAAACCCCTCTGCTCCCTGTCCCCTGACTGCCCCCTCCTGGGACCCCTGCTCCTAACTGCCCTCCAGAACCCCACCCCCTACCTAAGCCTCCCTGTTCCTTATCCCCTAACTGCCCCTTCCTAAGAACCCCCTCCCTAACTGCCCCCCAGGACCCTACCTCCTACCTGTACCCTGACTGCCCAAAACCTTATCCACCCTCCCCCAGAAAGCCCGCCCCGAACTCCCGACCCCCCCCCCCCGCTCCTTGTCCCCTGACTGCCCCCTCCTGGGATCCCTGCTCTTAACTGCCCTCCAGAACCTCACCCCCTACCTAAGCCTCCCTGTTCCTTGTCCCCTAACTGCCCCCTCCTGAGACCCCCCCACCTGTACCCTGACTGCCCCAAACCTTACACCCCCAACCCCAGACAGCCCCCCCAAACTCCCTGACCCATCCAACCCTCCCCCCTGCTCCCTGTCTCTTGACTACCCCCCCCCAGAACCTCCCTGTCGCTTCTCTGACCCCCGGCCCCCTTACTGTGCTGCAGAGCAGCGCGCTCGGCAGCGGGGGAGGGGAGCAGGCTCGGAGCTCCAGACCGGCGATCTGTGAATGCAGGGAGGGAGGGGGAGGGAGAGAGCGGAGGGGAGTGGTGTCAAGTTTCAGGAGAGAGGAGGGGGGAAGTGCAGGAAGGGCTCTGGCTCTGGCTGTCGGAGCCCGGGCTGCTCTGTAAGCCGCGCGCACGCTCTGTATGGGGGAGGGGAGGAGGGGAAGTCTGGACATTGACAAATTCCCCCTGGACGCTATTTTTAACTCGAAAAAGCCGGACATGTCCGGGGGAATCCGGACGAATGGTAACCCAAATAAGCAGGCTGGTTGCAGGGCCTGAGTGAGGGAAGATATCAGCGTCTTAAGGGCCTAACTGGCTCCTGCTACTTCAGTTGACTGCCTGTTCTCCTCAATTGGGTTCAGGGAAGCAGCAGGAAACAGGAAGCTCCCTGAGAAGCTGGTGTTAATCAGTCCAGTCTCCTGGGGGTGCTAGAGAGGTACATAAGAGGCTCCTCCTCCTCTCTCTCCCTGCAGCTCCTGCTGCTTTCTGTTATTCCCTCTCACCTTTTCTCCTGCCTGCCTGTTATGTCTCTTGTGCCCTCCTTCCTCCAGCACAGCACTCCACCATCTCTGTGCATCTAGAGCAGAGAGAATACATATGCACCAGCAGCAGACACAATTTTCTACATTCTGGGTCTTAGTGGTGCCCTCCCTTCCTCCTCCCCCCCCCCCCCCCCCCCCGTCTGGCACCTGAGGCAGCTGCCTCAGTTCGCCTCATGGTAAGGACAGCCCTGCCTGTAAATCAGCATAGCTCAGTGGAGCTATTCTGATTTGCACCAGCTAAAGATCAGGCCCGTCGTGTGAATAAGTTTAATATACAGAAGCTAAGAGCGCATGTCCTTGGAATACTGTAGGCTTGCTATCCTGGGAACTTGTACATTGTGCACTGATAGTTGAAACTCAAATATTCTTCAGGTTAAGGAGAAGAAGAAATAGCTGCCAAAATATGACCTACATTTTTGCCTGGATGCAGAGAGAATCAAAAACATGTTGCAAGCTGCTTTTAATTTTATCAATAATTTTGCTGTACTCTTTTGTTACTATCCTGTTCCTTTGCTTCCTGTCATGTTTTGTGAATCCACAGTTATGTTTCTCAGGAGGGGGCAATAACCACAGGAGGCGCACAGTATATTGTTTCCTTTTGTGATATTGTAAAAAGGGAAAAGAGCTGTGGTTTCAATGTATAACACTACACACTTGTTTTGAAAGAGGACATTCTATTAAAATAGCATCATGGTTCTAATATTTAACAATATTACACTGTATAATTGTCAGACAATCCTATTAGTCTGGAAAAAGGAAGTGTAGTATTTCTAGCTATGAAAAGGATAGAAAAGAAGCAATATTTACATGCAGTGAACATGGCTTTACTTGTTGTAGGCTGTTAGTGGAAACTGACCTACAGGAAAGAGAGCCATGTAAATTTCAGATTTTTCTTGTAACAAGCAAAGGGCAAACATGTGACTGAAAGGGGCAGGGGCTCAGCCTACCTCTGATAGGCTCCAGAAGAGGCAATGAGGCAACTCAGGTTCACCTGGGCCTAATTAACTCACTGAGAAACTGCGAGTTAAGTGAGAAGGCAAGCACCTGGGTGTGACAGAAGGAAGCTAGCCCCCTGGAGGAGTGGGCTAGAGAACAGAAGCTGCTGGGGAGAGGGCTGGACCCCCAGGATCCAGGAAGAGAAGAATGCTCCTAGGTGGCAGATTCTCTGAAATGAAGGAGCTATGAATGTCAAGTCTCAGCAGAACTTGGTCCCCCATGGAAGGACTTCCCCAGGTAGTAGTGGAAACTTCAGGCCAGTAGAATTATATGGTGTTCTGAGGATGGGTTGTTGTAGTTGGACCTCTGTGGAGCCCTTGACCTGAGAGCAGAGACCCTTCCCTAGCTGATTACAAGAGGTTTGGAGTGAAGAGAGCCTCACTGGTAAAGGACCTGGACGTAAGTGGGTTTGATGGGTTAAGGTTGCCTCAGTCCCTCCTCACTCCTGCTAGAGATGCTGAGGGGGAGGCCTATTTGTGTGATTTTCTGGCTTTGGGGTTGAATAAATTAGACCCCTGAGGGAGCACTGTTCTCTATAGCAGTGATCTCCAAACTTTTTTGATTGCGCACCCCTATCAGTAAAAAATTTTTGAGCATGCACCTCTTGCCATGCCGGCTCTACCATTTTTGCAGAAGCAAAAAAAAAAAAAAAAAAAAAAACCAACTCTCCTGCCGTGCCGCACACCCCCAAGGATCCACTTTGGAGACCACTGCTCTATAGAACAGTAGTTCTCAAACTTTTGTACTGGTGACTCCTTTCACATAGCAAGCCTCTGAGTGTGACCCCTCCCCCTTATAAATTCAAAACACTTTTTTATATATTTAACACTATTATAAACGCTGGAGGCAAAGAAGGGTTTGGGGTGGAGGCTGACAGCTCGTGACCCCCCATGTAATAACCTTGTGACCCCCTGAAGAGTCCTGAACCCCAGTTTGAGAACCCCTGTTATAGAAGCTTCGTTGGACTTATTAAAACCCTTATTTGGGGAAAACTGAGGCAGGGGACACAATGGTAATGATGCACTGTCTGGGGTGCTCCAAGAATGAGGGCCCCCATTACAATGACTATATGGATGCCTGAATACTGCTTGTTCTGATATATATTTGAAAAAAATGATTTGCTACTCACTAAAATTCTTTTAATTGTGTAGATATTTAGAGAAATACTAGTATTTTAGTAGATTTAGTAAAATTGATCATCCAATAATTTTCTGCCCATACAAGACCTCTGCTTGAGCTAGCATTAGAAAAACTGTATAAATATACACCCACTAATTGACATCCTTGCCACAGTCCTCTTTCACTTTCCAAGCCAACCAGCTTCAAGCGCTTAATGAATTTATTGGTCTCTAATGCAAAATTCATTGTGTTAGCCCAGCGGAAAGAAAGCAACCTAATGAAATGCTCCGCGAAGCCCAAAGGCAGCGATACATGAATTAGTAGTGTTAAGCCTCCTTTAGCCTCCATCTGTGTGTTTTTTGCAGCTGTACCAGGTATTTGTCTAGCAAGAAGAAAATGACACTGTTCTTGGCAATGACAGTGCACATGGTTTCAGCAGGAACTCTGGACTTTACCTGCTATTGATACTACTTTATGATTCAGAGGGAAGAATTCACAAAGACTTTAATGGTCCCCATATTTGATTAGTAAAAGTAGCATGACTAATCCAGTGGTGTTTTTTCACTGTGGCATGGTAATTGCTAGGTAGGTGTTATCTGATTAGCTGTTCAACCAGTACTCCAATAAATACAGCTTCCCTTCCAGGACTCATTACAGCTGCTTATAGCATTGCTAATACTTTTTAAAAAAGCAAGATCAAGGATAATAAGAGAAACCCTCTGCTTTTGAAGGGCTATGAGAAGGTTCAAAGCAGAAAAGTAAATCTCCCCTTTTTGTGTGTGTGCGCCAACTGTAAGTTTTATTAAAAGAGATGGTTCCATAGGCACATATTCCATCCTGACAAAATTCACTTGGTTACAGCATATCAGAACAGCCATACTGGGTCAGACCAAAGATCCATCTAGCCCAGTATCCTGTCTTCCGACAGTGGCCAATGCCAGGTGCCCCAGAGGGAATGAACAGAACAGGTAATCATCAAGTGATCCATCCCCTGTTGCCCATTCACAGCTTCTGGCAAACAGAGGCTAGGGATACCATCCCTGCCCAGCATGGCTAATAACCACTGATGGACCTATCCTCCATGAATTTATCTAGTTCTTTTTTGAATCCTGTTATAGCCTTGGCCTTCACAACATCCTCTGGCAAGGAGTTCCACTGGTTGACTGTGTGTTGTGTGAAGAAATACTACTTTTTGTTTGTTTTAAACCTGCTGCCCATTAATTTCATTTGGTGACCCCTGGTTCTTGAGTTATGAGAAGGAGTAAATAACACTTCCTTATTTACTTTCTCCATACCAGTCATGATTTTATAGATCTCCATCGTATCCCACCTTAGTCATCTCTTTTCCAAGCTGAAAAGTCCGAGTCATATTAATCTCTCCTCATATGGCAGCAATTGCATACCCCTAATCCATTTTTGTTGTCCTTTTTAGGAACCTTTTCCAATTTCAATACATCTTTTTTGAGATAGGGCGACAACATCTGCACACAGTATTCAAGATGTGGGTGTACCGTGGATTTATATAGAGGCAATATAATATTTTCTGTATATTTTCAATCCCTTTCTTAATTATTCCCAACATTCTGTTTGCTTTTTTGACTGCTGCTGCACATTGAGTGGATGTAACATTTAATTTTAATAGTGTACAATATGTTAAGTTCCATATATCATTACTGTAAGATTCTGAGTATGTTCCAAGACATTTTTTCTCTATTTTAACTTGCCTGGTAACATCAATGCATGTGATAAATGATGGACTAAACATTATGCAAAGGAAAACTGTACGACCACCATGTTAAATTCAAAGCCATAATCATTATCTGACCATTCATTTTTGCTCTTTTGGTGATGTACTTTTAAGGAGTGGTTCAATTTACACAGCATCTCTTTGGTGCACCAGAATAATTGAATGTGCTCTTATTCTGCAGTCTAGGGTGACTATATGTCCTGTTTTGGCCGGGACAGTCCCCCTTTTCAGCTCTGTCCCAGCAGTCCCTACTTTTTCACCAAAACAGGGCATTTGTCCCGGCTGCAAGGCAAAGCTGAGAGCGGCAGCTGCTGCCTGGGGATCAGCTGAAGATAGCATTGCCCGCCCGCAGCAGTGGAGAATTTGCTACAGGTGGGTAGCACTCCCTCCCCCGTACCCCCCTCCGGCAGAGTGAGGCTTGGTGGGTCAGTCCTGGGCGGCATGGGGGGTTGGTGGGGAAAGTGGGGGCAGCTCGGGCAAGCCCCGAACCGTCCTGTTTTTACTTTAAGAAATATGGTCTCCCTATGTCCTACACACTCTGCCATCGGAGGTGTCTTCCTTTTCCATCTTTGTATAATAAGTGATCTGCCTGCCAACAATAACAAATAGCTTACATTTTCTGGGCCAGATGCTTAGCTGGTGCAGATCAGTGTGACCACCATTGAGGTTAATGAAGCTATGGTAATTTACACTTTGCCCCCTTTAATCCCATATCCGCTTCCTGTAACTTTCTTCATTGATGATAGAAGAATATGTTTTAGACACTTTGACTATGTTCACAATATGCAAGAACTGTGCTAATAGCAATATGGCTTACAGCTAGCAAGTTTCTAGCAGGGTTCTCCTGACTTGCCATGCTATAGTCATCAGCACAGTTCTAGTTCTGAGAAAAATATCCTTGACCCCACTGGCCAGGGAAATTAGATTAGAATCTTTCTAGCTGTCTTTAAATACTGATGTTTGTATACTGATATTTTTAATCATAGCGTAGATAGGGTTTTCCTCTTAATATGCATAGACGTTTTTCCAATCTATTGAAACTTTAGGGGTACATCTACCAAATATGTCTGCAAGTTCCGTGTTGGTTGCATCCCTCCTGTCATGGATCCAAAGCTTTCTCTTCCATGTGCATTCATGTCCCCAGCATCAGGTACGTTCTTGTTGGGATTTTATTCTGTGTCTCAGTCAGTGATGATGAGCTGAAATAGTCCCTAGCTTTCTGACTAGCTCAATGAGGCTTATGCAGAGCTGTAACTAGGCATTTTAGCACCTGGGATGAGGAACTATATTTGTGCCCCCTACTGTTTTTTGTCATTTTTCTGCCTCATTCAGAGGTGACACATAGCTATTGATGGGTGGGGGGCACGTGACTGACCCAAAGAGGTTCCCAAACTGTGAGGCAGACCCTCCTAGCGGGGGTGCAGAGGAACATTCCAGGCTCGGTCTGGCTGGCAACGCCATGCCCTGGCTCACCTCAGTAGGCCACCCATCCTGTATGGGTTGTGGGGGTGCAACTAAAAAATTGGAGGGGGAGTGGACATGTAACCTGAGGTGCACCCCCATGTGTCCCCTCTTGCCCCATTTTTCCACCCTCATGCTTTGCGCCCTGGGTGGCTGCCCCACTCACCTCGCCCTAGTTATAGCCCTGGGTTACTATGGCCCATTGTTCTGCATACACAAGTCTGGGCTAAATATTGTCTTGCACCCATACCACCTGTAAGAGGATCTTCTCTCATCTGGCATCAGACCCTCAAACTACCATAACTAGTGCTTTTGTTTTACTCTCCCATTCTAGGGTCTGGTTTCTTAACATAAAATATCAGTTTCTCAACACTAGGAATTCCTGGCCTCTATCTATAGGCTCAACCAGATGGGTGACCATCCATCCCAAATTGGGTGAGAGAGTCCTGAAATGCAGAGTTCAAGTCCCGGTCCCTGGCTGAATGACCCTGGGACAGCATTTATCCCAGATTCCCTGTGGCGCTGCTCTGCGCCTACCTGGAGGCTCAGGGGCGGTGCCAGCCTCTTCCCTGTAGGGAGGGAGGGGCTGAGTTGGGCCTTAGTCCTCCTCCCCCCCCTGCTTGTCACAAGGCCCTGCCCCTGCTCCTCTTCTCCACCCTGAGGCTCCTGCCAAGCCATAAACTGGAGCCGGGCAATAGTAAGAGCCACCCAGGGAGCCCAGGCATCTTTGGGGAGCCCCAGACCCTCCACCTGCCCTGGCCAGTGTAAGCCAAGCTTATTGCACACACCAGGAGCTACTTGCATCCTTCCGTTTTTCCCCATCCCCTCCACAAGCTCCCTGTGTGCCATCTCCCCTCCCCCTCTGTTTCAGAGATGCCCTGTAACTCCCCCAATATCCCTTTTTGTCAAGGGCTCTCTGCATGCCCCCAGGTTCCCCATTCCTTCTACTACCCCTCTCCCCAAGTATTCTTCGACTTTCTGGCTGGATGATAAGTGATTCACGGTGTCAGCATCTTGATCTGGGTTGGGAGGATGGTTGGAAATGAGACAGGGTATTTGTTATGCTTGGAAGGCATTCATGGGTGCCATCAATGTATAGACAATTGCAGTTGTGCTTGAAGCTGTGGCTATGCTAAACAGATGGGAGGGGCTACATTTATCCCTTATTTTCCCTCTTTTGGTTTTCCAGTTTTTCCACAAATCAAAAGATTTCTGGCCATTTATGTCTCAAACATTCCCTGACACTTTGGAATTGATCAGAGGCAGTGTTCAAAAGAGACCGTGTTACAGACAGAAATGCTATTGAGTTGTGTATGGACTTCTCAAGTTTGGCCCATAAGCCTGTGCTGCCTGAGCTAAAAGACCTCTTGCCTGGTAGTCAAGGCTGTAGCGGACTCATCATTCTCTATCTGTGACTGAGCCACCACTAGAGGGGGACAAAGGACTATGCTGAGTAGGCATGGGTTACACCTGATCACCTAATCCAACTACCAGCCCAAACCCATACCTGGGAGATGGATACTAGACAAAGGTGGGACTGAGCCCAATTCCACTTAAAGGGCCAGACAATCTGTGACAGCCCCATTGTCTTTAACTGACACTGACTGGGTCAGTATCAGTTAAAGTGAGGTAAAAATTTGGCTCCAGCAAAGAAATTGAAGAAAATAAACTTTATATAGCTGGAGTTCACTAAAGTTAAATAAAGAAATGTACTAAGGTCTGAAATGTTCTCCAGTGCACATACTGTATAAGATCTTTTTTTGGACTCTAACTTTATACTTATCTGAGGTGGAAGATGTTCCCTTCTCAGTGTACAAAGATGAATATGAATCATGCAGCACTTTGTATCAGGATGTAGAGTAGTCCTCCAAGATGATTTAAAAATTGAAAAAATGCATGATCTCAGTTGCTCTCTAGAAGTTTAAATTCCTTAAAAGTAGCACAATTCAAAAAATTTGCAATATGCTTGGTAGGGGTGCTGAAGTTTCAAAAAGTCTTGTATCATGCAACCATTGCTGGATCAGTTCCAGAGTAAAATATTCCCCAGATGCCTTACAGTTGAAGGACAAATCTTTGTTCATAATAAACCAATACAACTTTCTTTTTATTTCATATTGAGAATGTAAAGCAGTTTGGAAGCAGTACTGTATGCCTGTAAGCATTAAAAGTACCACTTAATGAGCAATGAACTATGCATTAATATCATTCCAATACAGTTGACAGAGAGATGATTGATTGTAGCAAAATATGGACTGCTGAGGGAAGGATTTTGGCTGAGAATGAAGCTGTAAATCCTTTCTAATGCACTGAAAAGATATTGGGCAGAACTGTGTTCTTCCTAAAGACCAGGGGAGCTGCATCCATGTAATTGAGAGCAGAATTTCGTCTGTTATCCTACCTCTACATGGTGCAGAAGAATATGAAGGAAACCATCAACAGTATTTTTTTAATAGAAAACTGAGTTTTTGACTAAACATTTTTTGTTGCAGAAAGTGGATGCTTTCCATGGAAAAATGTAGAATTTGTTTAATAATAATAAAAAAAAGCCCCATTGCCCCCACACCTTTTAAACAGAAAATATTTGCTTCTTGGTCAAAAATTAAGTTTTCCATTTTGCAAAGAAATTTTAGATGAAATTTCATCTCATTTTTATTTTGGAGGAAAAATACCATTTTCTGACTGTAGTGATTTGGGGACTATAGCTGTATGAATTCTTTGATGGTAAGAAGTTACTAGGAAAATGACTGAATCTTTGAATACCTCTGTGTATGAGAATTCCACCCCTGCTGACAAGGTCTGCATCATGTCCCTACCAGATCAGGTGGAACAGGAGAAGTCACTAGAATGTAATGACCACCTATTCAAGTAGAAACACACTGGGACAATGTGTTAGCTGAAGCCCAGAAGAACCAGTTTTATCCTACCTTTGTTCAGGGCGCTGGCGAAATGCGGAGTGTAGGAAATCCCCAATCAGAAGAAAGGGACAGAGGTGACAAAGCAGTTTAAAAAAGAATCACAGGGAAAAGACTCAGAGGCACACACCAGAAGATTTGGGTAGCAGAAGGGAAGAGATGGATTCACTTTTGTAGTGGAGGAGGCTGGGATTTAGCTGTCGGACCAACCAAGGTCAGCAAAAGCAAGTTGACCTAGGGGGAGAGAGGCTCCCTAGTTCAAAAGTCAAGCAATAAGCAGCTGCAACAAAAGGACCCTGGACATCCCCAGCTCAAAGAATGCTCCACAATGGTGAGGAAACTGAGGCAGGGAAATACATGTATGGTTTATTATTTTTTATCTAGATCTGTGTATTTCTTATGCTACCTAGTAAAGAGCAATTGTGTTTTAGAGTCCCGTGCAAAGTCATGTGGGTGTATTATGTTGCATATGTGCCCTTTGAAAATTTTGCTAGTGACTCCAGAGCATCTGCATAGCTGGAATTCTGGAAGAAGATGTGTTTTAAGTTATGAGGGAGTCTGAGGTGTCAGCATGGCTCTCAGGGCTTAGGTAGTTGGATCACAAAGGTTTCAGCTCTAAGGATGGGGTGCTGGGCAGACATCGGCACCTGGAGAGCATGCCTAGAGATTCCAAGCTCGGGGCAGCGTATGGATTCTATTCAGACTTCAGAGACTTAACGCACATGGATTTCCCCTCACAGCAGTCTGGTGAGTGCCAAAGAGAGAGCATTCAGCTAGATCTGACGCCGACCAGCTCCGATTCCCTTTAGTGTATTTGCTGTGAGCACTGTATATAGCAAAAGTAAATGTCTTTGAAGAAAATAGCATAGAGCTGTGCTGGTCACATTGTAGTCTGTGATCCAGAGTTTTGACTTATCAGAAACATGTGACAAGAATTGCTCTGGACTTACATTGCTGTAACAGAGAGCAGAATTTTTCTGTGGGAAGCAAAGTGATACTGTGACGTTGCACTCCATATGATTTTATGAAAATATGCTAATGAGTGTGAATATAATGTAACTGGAATATGCTTCATGCAAAAGGTCTCTTGTAAGGTATCATTACAAAGCTTATAATCTGAGTGTGTTCATCCTATTTGTATGAATGTATCATTCTTGTATCTGAAACTAGAAATATGAAATATAACTCTGAGGGCCTATTGTAATTATGCAAAGTGTGGGCCATTAATGGTGGTCTGGAATCTTGATGACTCCCATTAACCAGGACAATTGTCTGCAGATGGCTCTCTTTTACTTGTAAGTCTCCCTGTATTCCTGTGTGCTGGCAAGTGGGTAATGAAGTCTTACAGTGACATGTGATCATGTCACCTGAACTGGAATCCATCTTTAGCCTGGTGCTTTTCCATTTAGAAGGAGGGGTGGGAACCCAGACAGGGACAAAGGATTCCCGCCTTATGCAAAAGATATATAAGTGGGTGGAACCAAACAAAGGAGGCTGCAATCATGAGAAATCCCCTAGCTACCACCTGAGCTGGAACAAGGACTGTACCAGGGAAAGGATTGTGCTCAGACTAGGAAGGCGTCCAGTCTGTGATAGAAGCTTATTGAAACATCTTGGAGAGTGAGATTTTATCCGTATTCAGTTTTCTTACTGTATTAGGTTTACAGTTGCGTATTTTATTTTGCTTGGTAATTCACTTTGTTCTATCTGTTACTACTTGGAACCACTTAAATCCTACATTCTGTATTTAATAAAATCACTTTTTACTTATTAATTAACCCAGAGTATGTATTAATACTGGGGGGAGGCAAACAGCTGTGCATAGATCTCTATCAGTGTTATAGAGGGCAAACAATTTATGAGTTTACCCTGTATAAAGCTTTATACAGGGTAAAATGGATTTATTTGGGATTTGGACCCCATTGGGAGTTGGGCATCTGAGTGTTAAAGACAGGAACACTTCTTAAGCTGCTTTAAGTTAAGTCTGCAGCTTTGGGGCACGTAGTTCAGACCCTGGGTCTGTGTTGGAGCAGACTGCCATGTCTGGCTCAACAAGACAGGGTGCTGGAGTCCCAGGCTGCCAGAGCAGGAAAGCAGGGGCAGAAGTAGTCTTGGCACATCAGTTGGCAGCCCCAAGGGGGTTTCTGTGATCCAACCCGTCACAGATGCTTTATGACAGCGAGGGATGAGTTTGAGGAGGAGGATGATCTCATCTCCATGGAACAAACTGCAAACTATTTGGTGTGTTTATCCAAACATTACAGAAGAGAGACAGTTCTTTGTTTACCCTCTGCTGGATTGATCATGTATCTTCTATGATGCTTCATAAAACATGCAAATCATACTGTTAGCATGGATGATGACTTGTGCTAGGCCCTGCTCTCTCTCTACGGGTTAGTGACAGGCAGATCCCCCTCCCCCCTCCTCTGAACATCTTCCTGGAGTGTCTAGCTCCTGTTCCACTGGACACTTGCAGTGTTCACAGACTTGCTGCTTCCGAAGAAGCAGTACAGCCCAGCATATCAGTTCCAACTCCGATCCCTGCTCCACAACACACAGCACTTTTTTACTTGTTTTCACTATAAACATATCTAAGTTAATTTAACAAAGTAAAGAGATTCAAATAGTAGCAAGGAGAAGTAACAAATGGTTACATATAAAATCATTACACACATTCTAGAACTTTCTAGTTAAATTAGTTACTTTCCTGTCCTCTAGAGCAGTGGTTCTCAACCAGGGGTCCAGGGCCTCCTGGGGGAGGGGGGCTGGGAGCAGCTATCGGGGGTCTGCCAAACAGCATCACCATTAGACTCACTGGGGCCAGGGCAGAAAGCTGAAGCCCCACTACATGGGACTAAAGCCTGAATCCCTGAGCCCCACCCCCTGGGGCTGAAGCTGAATCCTGAGCAATGTAGCTTGGTAGGGGCTCCTGTGGCGTGGGACCCAGGCAATTGCGCTGCTTGCTACCCCTTGTATGCCAGCCCTGGCTTTTAGATGCAGAAAAACAGTTCTTGTGGTACAGGCAGGCTGTGGAGTTTTTATAGCGTGTTGCGGGGGAGGGATTCAGAAAGAAAAGGTTGAGAAATCCTCTTCCAGAGCAAGGCTCACCCAAAATCCTTCCAGTGTTTTACAGCCAGGCTTGGCTTTGCTCTTCCATTTGCGAGACAAGTCACACTGTCAGCTTGCCTCCTCGGAGAAAGATCTTGGGTGCCTGTTTGTAAGCCCAGATATATCAGAAAAATCCATTGTCCTTATTCATGAGCAGGGTGCCCACCTGCTGGTTTTTCCTCCTGCACACTCCTTTCTTTAAGATTTCACTATCAGTTAATCAGCAGCTGTCTCAGTATGCAAATAAGCATACATTGGGACACCCAATACACAATGACCAGACAGGGAGATGTCTGTCACCCTCTGCCTGAAAGGAACCTGTCCAAGATGTGTCACCTTCTGGTCACCTGCCTTAATACAATTTTCAATATAGATACAACTCCTTAAATATCATCTGTACATAAATTTCACAATGACTATGATGACCAATGGGCTCTTGGTAGAGATCTGACGTGTCTCCCTTAAAGGAATTATTATGCATATATCTGACTCAGGGGATCCCTGCTAGACTCTAAACATCCCCTCTGCCAGTTGGCCGCAAGAGATTCCAGAGTCACACTCCCACTGTGCCCATACTTCGTGCAGTCCGCTAGCCCTTTACTTCCCCCTGCTCCATTTTCTGAGGACCCTTTACCCTGCACATCACAGTGCTTTAGTCTTGGCTTTGTGCCAGATACCCTGTTCCTCAGAGACTGTACCTGAGGGGAGAAGTCCAGTTAGGCAGTTGTGGTGGTCAGATAGATGGGCTGAGTTACAAGTGGTGGATGTTGACACCAAAATTATTGTGTTGAGGGATGTCTGATTCCTCACTGACTTTGACCTCAGTCATAGGGCCTGGATCACTCTTCAGTGGAGTGTGAATAGGTGTACCTGCCTCAGTTTCCCTCCTTCAGAGTCCCTGGTAACTCTGTGCAAGCTTTTTTGGCTCACTAATACCCTCCTTGGTGATGGTTGATTACAAAAACATAGTTCAAAATAGTACATAACAAAAGCCCCAAACATAATCCATTTCCTCACATCCTGTGTGAGAATCCCACATCCCCCATTCCATCAATGTAACACATACCATTCTCCAGTATCTTCCACCACGTCTGGCCTTTTCATTGGTCCTCTCCTGTCCTTTTGCCAGGACAGCCACCCTAGCCTTTTCAGATGGTGTGTAACCCAGCTCATCGCAGCAGGAATCCACCAACCCCTCTGCTGGGAGATCTTCCTTACCAGGAAGCATCCATCACTCCCACTGTTAATTTTTCACATCCCAGACAGGCCAGCAGGTCAGCCTTGTTGCCCAGTTCTTTTCCCACCACCCAGAACACACAGGTTCACAGACAGATTTCTGAGCTGAGAAGTATGTCATTTATTTGCTGCTCCAGTGAGTGATCAGTCCACTGAAACAGGGCACAGCACAGGGTTAAATGCAAGCCCGCTCCCAGAATCAGGTGCTCGCCTTAAATACTCTGTTTACAAAGCTGTCCATTATATATTGTATAAACACCTTTTATGCCTAGCACTAAGATTAGTTTGCTAACTCAGTTGTTTACCTGATCAGGTTACTGGCTCACTTTTTTTACGTGGCTGTTCTATTTCCTTGCCAGACATGCAGGCATCTTTTCACATGTCCCAACACCTAAAATATACATTCTACCTATTATATCCTACAGGCCCGTCTACTGTTTCCCTGGCTCCAGCTCTGCAATGTGGCAACGTCAAGGGGTAAGCCCCTCTGCTGCTCCCCAGCTTTCAACCCTCAGCTTCAGGTCTCCAGCTGAGAGCCAGCAGGCATGGTCCTCTGCTGCCCTCTGGCCTTCAGCCAGCCCTCTCCTCCCCTCCAGCTCGAGGAAGTCAGCCAGCAAAACCTTGTTGCTGCTCTCCTGCCTCCCCCCCATAACCACCCAACGCTTCCTTCAGGGACCTCCCACAGTCTCCTGGTCTCTGGCAGCTCTCACCTGCCATTGCCAATCTCTCATTCCAGGCAACTTGCTCTTTCCTGACTGACTCTGTCTCAGTCTCTCCCTTCTAGGGCCAAGGTGCCCTCTTAACTCCAGGTGGGAAGCAGCTGATGGTTCATGGGTGCCTATATCCCAATATTTCCAGTGACTGAAGTGGGACAAGTACTGCCCCTGGGAGTGGGAGGCCTAGGAGGGAGATCAGAGGATGTTCTAAGGTGATGGGAGGCCTGTGAGGGAGAGTTGCAGAGTGAGCTCTCGCCCTACTCACCCCACAGCCACAGCTCCTGCCCTGGGTGGGCTGGTTGGACTTGTCTCCTTGCTCTGGGTGTTGGCCTTGGTGTAGGGGGAGGCTGCAGCATTGCTCAAGTTTGACCCAGTCCCCCTAACTCAGATGTGACCAGGCCAAACTGTAATGAGTGGTGGTGCAACTCGGTCTGAAGCCAACTTCCAGATTGGAAATCAACTGTGCCTGGTCTTCTTAAAAACATACCTGCATATTATTTCTATCTATAGCCGATCAATTCAAAAATGCCTGATATAGAAACACTGTTCCCCTGAACCGATAACTCACAAGCATCTAAACCCGCCAGCCAGACCTTCTTCACTACTATGGTAATTATGCTAGTTTCCCTTCCTAAAATCCTCATCTTACTCACCTTCATTTCCATACACATCCTTCTTCATCAGTACAACCCCCTAATGTGCTGGCTCATAGCTCCTGATTCTCCATTTTCTCTCCACTGAGAATGCCAAATTGTCTTACTCTGCCCTAATTCATGTGCCTCTAAGATCAAGGATATACCATCGGACTCTATTAAAGTTAATAGGCACTTGTGCCTCCAACTCACTTAGGTGCTTGTTAAAATCCTGTCCTGAGTGCCAGACTCATGTTGTTCTTTCCAGTGTCTTAGAACCTGTTTTGATTGTTCAGAGGTTTGATCAGAACATACATACCACTGTTTGTGCAATTTCTGTGTTTAGTCTTGTGCTCTGATACGTTCATATCTCAAAAGCTAAGTATGGTTGGGCTGAATAATCATTAGATGGGAGACCTCCAAAAGACACCTAGAGCTACAGGAAGTCCTTCAATAGCTAACACCTTTCCCTTTGAGTCTCGACTAGACCAATACTCCTCCAACATAATGCTGTGGGAACTGTCTTGCTCATGTACTATTTTTCAGATGAGATGTAAAACTGAAGTCCTGGCTACTTGTATATCCCATGATACTTTAGTGAAAATAAACATGTTAACCCCTGTGTTTTGGCCCAGGTAATTATTTTGCATCTCTAAATCCCTCTCTGGAATATCTGTTGAATGTTTTTTTTTTATTTGTTTGTTTCCTATCTTAAACTCCTGTTTAGTTATTGTTATGAGTTGTTAAACAGCTTACATGCTTTGGCTTAGAGGTGGCTGCATTCAGTGTTGGGAGAAGTATTTGCTATTTATCTTGCTGTAAGGTTTAATTAATAATGGCAGAGAGATTCTGTGGAAATGTGAAGTATGTTTTGTTTTGTTTTAGCCTTAATCGTTGGGCCAAATTTATTCCTGGTGCAACTCTGAAGTCAACGGAATTATAACAGCAATGAATTTGGCATATTGTATTTAATACCACATAGAGCTGGGTAAAAATTTTTTTGCTGACATTCTCTTTCACCAAAAACTGCAAATTTAGGTCAACTGAAATATTTTGTAAATTCATGCCAATTTAGGTTAATTGTTTGGGGATTTTTTTTCCAGACATGTCGGACTGGTTCATTTCTGAAATGAAATGTTCCGTTTTTGGGGCTAGATTCACAAGGGGACTTCGGTGCCATTCACAAACCTGAGGAGGAGGTGCTGATACCCCCTTTATATCTAATAGCCCATTGGTTAGGGCACTCACTAGAGATGTAGGAGACCCAGCTTTGAATTCCTGCTTCAGGGCACAGACTCAAACCCAGGTCTCTCCCAGCCCCCATTTGCAGATCAGTGCCCTAACCGCTGGGCTAGAGAGTCACTCACTTGTTCTCTCCCTCACTTTCTTGCTCAATGAATATTTAGTTATCTATACAAAATGGAACTCCTTCACCAGCAGAGAGTCCCACTCTGAACCCTACCCCAGAGCACTGCTGTGGGAGACCTGAGTTCATCTCTGCTCCACAGCAGGGATTCAAACCTGGTGCTCCCACATCAGAAGTGAGTTCCCTAACCCCTCTGCTAGTGGGTAAAAGGAAGGTGGTGCCTCCTCAGTTTTGTGACTGGCACCTAAGTCCCCTTGTGAAACTAGCCCTTTGTTTCTCAATTTCCTTTGCTTTCATTTTTGAAAAGGCTAAAAATGCCCCAAATCTAAACAAAATGTTTCATTTCAGGTCAACATGAGGTGAATTTTCTTCTCACTCTTCAATTTACCTACCATTTGGTTTCAAGTCGACCCAATTTGTTTTTTAATTGCCAGCACCCCAAAAAAATCAGTTTATTTGCACAGCTCTAGAATCAAATCACATTGGCCCATTTCCCCTCACTGATCCTTTGTCAGAATATGCAAAGAATATATCACCTACCTCAGCTGCATGCTAGAAACTGGCTTGCAAATGGACTGAACTGCCACTCAAAACTATTTAAAAAATTGGTTTACGATGTGCCTCTGCTCACTTGAAGGGAAAATGTTGCTGAGGTTAAATCCAGTGACATATGGAATGTGAACTCTGTTGTATTAAGTGAGCCATTTAGGGACTCTGGTATACGTCAGGAGAGTGTATATAAAAATTCTGACTCAGGTCTGTACTAGTTGAAATAGTCTATTTAATCGAGAAAGAGCCTTGTTGAAACTGAAAGTATGATCCTTAATCCTGTCATTTTAGGGTCCTGTCATTTGCTAGATGCCCAAAAGTGAGTAGTGTTTTGTCTGAGGTCCTTTATGTCATTATATATTCTGATCTAATTCTGAAATCAGCAGAAAGCAAAGACTTTTCAAAAATTCCTCTTTGTTTTGTACTGAATAAGCAATAAGCATCCTTCACCTCTGTAGCCCCAGTGTGACCTGAGTACTTGGACATAAGGGGAGACCTCATTTCTTGAGAGACAGGATTAGAGAGGTAAATAGATCAGCAGGCTGAAAACAGACTGTCTGTGCTAACTAAAATAGGTAAATGGTTTCTTTACCTAGGTAAGCTAAGAGACAGAATGTCTGAACTAAGATAAGAGGAGGAAAACCCAGGGAACCATTTATAAAGAACAAGGTAACAATGGACGAGAGAAGCCATGTATGTAAAGATCAGGTAAAGAGTAAGTTGTACATGGACAGAATTCTGTACAGAGATTGATTCCTCCAAAGTGATGAAGCCGATCCCAAGAAATGTAATAAGTAAATGTATATAAAGGAAGAGGATCTGTGGTGTAACTTTGGATGTGTGATGTACCCTGCATCCACCCCCTACATTTGAGTCTGATCAACTTAGCGTAGGACTTGCTGTGTGCCAAATAAAGATACCTGCGTGACAAAATCTGGAGTCTGAGTATCAGGGAAGCCGAGTGAGAAGAGGTCTCGGAGGAAATCCCAACAACCTCAATCCAGTCCTTTGTTTTTTCATTACTATAGTTGCTGTTCAAACAACTTGTTGGCTCCAATTCATTACTTCTCTTTGGGACTACCACTACCTCTCTTTGATACCTTCCCTTCTGTCTCTTATTTTCTTATCAAAATACAGAGTTAACGTTTGCATCTTGCTTGCTTTTGTGAAAAGTGTTGGCAGAACAAAGCTTTCTATGCCAGACCAGCCTTTGGCTTCTCAGATGCTAGAAGGTGGAATTGCCATTTCTTCTTCATACCTATGTATTTGAGGGTTGCTTTAAAATCAAGTTGGAATAAAACTTACTAACTATACTTTCCCTCATCCTGGAGGCAATTTTGTTTATAAATGGCATCAATCAGTTAAGTTTTCATTTACCTGAGACAGACTTTAGGGTTTGACCACATCTAACAATAACAAAAATGATCTTTTTCATCAGTTGATTTTTAATCTGAACTGATTGTTGTATATTTTCTTGTTTGTTTTTCATTTAAATTACTGCTTTGTTTATTTAAGTGATGGTCAACGTATCTGGTGCAATAATGTAATATTTTAGAAAGCTCTCATCAGCAACCCAAACCATGTAAACTCCACAGTACAGTGGAATTATACATTGTAATGGTGCCATTGATGACCATGGAGCGGTCAACCTCCAGAGTAAAAGCTGTGTCTGCAGGAGACAGAGCTTGCTCAGTAACTGGCCTATGACGCTGCAACTCACAGCGGAATGACCATGAATCTCAGCACTTAGAGAGCAAAATGCAAAACTCATTTACTCAGAATAATCCTCCTGCAATTATACCAACAATATAAAATACACAACATGAGTCAGTGAAGTCTAAACATCCTAAGTCCAGTCCCTGCAAATTGGCAGGAAGGAACAGAAAGCGAGGCCAAGACAGATAAAGAGATCTTTACGTGAACGCTTTATAATGTTGTGAGGCATTAAGGTTGCATAGTCAGGAGCACTCCTTAAGAACCTAGACAGAGAGGAAGGAAGCCATAAAGACACCGCAAGATACAAAGAAACATTCTTCTTTAGATCAATAGATAGAGGAAATCACATGGAAAACTGGGTTAAGAGAGTGAGCCAAGATTTTCAAAAGCAGGGCCGGCTCCAGGCACTAGCGAAGGAAGCAGGTGCCTGGGGCGGCCAATAGAAAGGGGCGGCACTCCGTCCGTTGTTGGGGCGGCAGGTCTGGGTCAGCAGCGGTGGCACTTCAGTGGCAGCTCAATTGGTCTGCTTCGGCGGCGGGTCCTTCACTTCCTGTCTTTCTCTTCGGCGGCACTTCAGCGGCAGCTCGATCGGGTTTTATTCCCCCCTTCTCCCCACAGCTTGGGGTGGTAAAAAAGCTGGAGCCGGCCCTGTTCAAAAGTAACTATTTTTGGGTGCCTCAGATTTTGGTTTCTCAACTTGAGATCTTTTTAAGAAGGCCTCTTACTTAGAGGGCAGGTGCCCTCTGAAAATCAGGCCCATTGAAGGCATCTCAGATTGGGTACCCAAAAATGGAGGCACCTGGAATCACTATGGGCTGTTATGATTACAAAAAGAGACTGAAACAAAGACCATTAACATGTCCTTTGAATGATGATAGTTGTGTTTCTTACAAAGAACCAGACTTTGAAACCTTTACTCACATTGAGGAGTAGCTATTCACTCAAGATTAACTTCAATTGGACTAGTTGTAAGAGTAACTGCTCACCCATGTGCAAGTGCACAGTGCAGAATATACTGCAGCCTGAAAATAGTAACTAGGTCTGTACATATAAGCAACAAATAACACAGCATAGAAGAGATCATTTGAAAGATCAAAAGATTTGAGTCAGAACAAGTTTCTGGAAGGACATATGGGCAAGCTAAAAATAGTCTTGAAATAGATGCATAAGATTGGCAAACATTCAGAGATGGAAAATAGCATATGGAATGACAAAATACTAACACAGAATTTATAGCAACTGTATAAAAGGTGTCTAATGCCTTATGAAGGCTTGATCTGGCAGTGACTAAGAGAAAGCTGTACACGCATGTACCCCTGTTTGTTGCACACCTACTTTTGCAGATAAGATTCCATTATAAATTTTAAAGCTTGTCCCTGCTAGCTCAGCTCCCTTTCCTTTGCGTATAGTATGTTTTTTTAAAAATTGGTTTAAGTGCATTTCAAGACTGAAAATGGCATCTAGGAGGCAGAGGTGTTCCAGTTTGCCTTGCTGTCCTCCAGTTTTATACTTGCTACACTTCATGAAGTTCCGTGCATGGTCCTGATTTTCAGTGAAAGTTTGGTACCTTCTGTTTTTTAAACTCTCGGGCTGAGATGGATCCTATGAGCACTAAGCACCCAAATCCATTGAATGCCCATGGGATTTAGGTGCCTAACAGTCTTTGACTCCTTTGAAAATCCCAGCATGGAGCTGTAAGATCCAGTTTTACTGTGTTGGTCCTCTGCTGAGTTTCTGTAACCTCCAGTTTACTCTGATCTGGACAGTGCTTATCTATTGACAGGAAGCCCTAATTTCAGTTTTGACTATTCAGCAGAGCAATGTAGCATCTAATATAAATATATCTTTTAAAATACTTGTTTTGAAGTTGGGGGTCAGATGATAGAAGGAAGAGGAACAAGAAAGGAAGGAGGAGAAACAGGGCACTTGAAAAGGCAGCCATTGGGAGGAACTGATACAACCAAGAACAGGTATGTCACATTCTGGGAAGTAGACAACAATTGGTACATGTTTATACAAACCAGGAATCACAATATCAAAATCTAAAGTTATTCAGGGAGTGTCTCGTAATCCCATTTCACTGAGTTTAGGCTATGATAAATGGAAGATGATGTCTCACGCTACAGTTTTTCTCACTCATTTTCTATCTCATTGTGGTCCTATCTTTCCAGAATATAAAATACAGTGTTTCTTACTGAGTGCCTTTGGAAATTTGTATCATCTTTTCAAACAAAGGGACTGATAGTGGTTCGGGGGGGAGGGGGAGGAAGTGCGGAAAAAAATCTATTCAAACTTGATAAAGTTGAAAGCTGTACATTTGTAAAATTGATAGGATTCTATCTAAAATCCTGAATGAAATAGATGTAATGATGATAAAGTGATAGTTATTAAGTTTTCCACTGAAACCTAGTCAGATAGAAACAATCACATTTTTGCAGAAAGGGTGGAGATGTCGTTGACCAACACACTTTTCAGTACTGGTTGCTTGAAGGTCTGTATTGCCACTAATAAGATTTATCATTCATCAAAATGCACCATTAAACAAAAAAAAAAAAACGGATGGTGGAAACACTTCTCAAATCCTGTCCTCTGTTTACACTTCCCCCACCACTTCAGTCTTGAATTTCTGGTGATGGACGTCAGATGTTAATGGACTTCCTTTCCTTTACAACACACAGTCAACCTGTGGAACTCTTTGCCAGAGGATGTTGTGAAGGCCAAGAATATAACAGGGTTCAAAAAAGAACTAGATAAATTCATGGAGGATAGGTCCATCAATGGCTATTAGCCAGGATGGGCAGGGATGGTGTCCCTAGCCTCAGTTTTGCCAGAAGCTGGAGAGGGGTGACAGAGGATGGATCATTTGATGATTACCTGTTCTGTTCACTCCCTCTGATGCACCTGGCACTGGCCACTGTCAGAAGACAGGATACTGGGCTTCATGGACCTTTGGTCTGACCCACTACGGCCGTTCTTATGTTCAGAATACTTTCAGAGAGAAAATGCTACATAAGTGGTGGATATATTTGCTAGGACATGAAAATATATTTCAGCAGCAAGGATGTGTGTGCCTTATTATTAATATAACAAAAACCTAAAGCCCCCCAGTTCATATCAGTGCCCATTATACAAACACATAGTAAGAGAAAGCCCCTGCCACAAAGATCTTATGACAAGAGAAATAAAATAGAGGCACAGAAAGATGAAGAGACTTGCCCAAGGTCACACAGCAGGTCAGTGGCAGAGCTGGAAATAGAAACCAGATCTCTTGAGTCCTAATTTACAGATCATGCTGCCTCTTCACTTAATTTAATCACAGGGTGGGATTTTCACAAGCACCTACATAACCTAGGCACACAAATTCCATTGAAAGTAAATGGACTTCTGCTTGTAAATGACTACAGTGCTTTTTTGTTATACCAATAGAATAAAAACCATCAGGATCTTATTAAGAGGGATAAGGCAAAGATGCCACATTTATTGTAAATATACTGATAAAGCAAAAGATAAAAGTAAACAACGTTGTTTGACTACTTATTTCTTATACATACACACATACATATATATATATATAGAGAGAGAGAGATTCATTCACACAATCATTCATTCAAGTTCTGTATAGGGGTTACAATTACCAGCCTAGAAGTTGCTCATGCCAAGTTACTGGCCAGGCATCTTGGTCATGAGGATGGAGCTGAGTCTGTGTCAGATGCACCTGATGCTCCTGGAGGCTGGCAGCAGAACCAGAGACTCAAAGTCATCAGTCTTTAGAGTCCATTCTTATAGGAATTAATTCCTATGTTAGTCTATGGGAGCTGTTTCATCCTGCTGTTGCTGACTCAATCAGCAGATGGCACATTTCTGTCCAAAGTGACACATTCCTGGTGGCTCCACACTGTCCAAAGTTTGTGTTTCTCATCCTTCCAGGTGATGGGGTGGGTCCCAGTTTACCCTCAGGGGGTTGTCTGGTGGTCCTACTTGACACATTCTTCGGCCGATGGATACTCCCTTTCTAGGCTGGCACCTCCCTAACCATTTATGTGCATCAAGCATTCATCAACATACATTCCATATCTTAACCATAATTTAATTTACTGTCTCCACCACTTTCAGGGTGTGTGCTAATTCATTTGAGACTCCCGGCCCTTTAATCACAGAGGGTGGGGGGTCTGTCCTAGGAGCCGCTGAATGAAGTGAAAGTCACTTAACAGCTTATAGTGTTTGTTTACATTGTATCAATTACTTCAAGAACAAAGTCAATTAACTTGTTTGTAAGTTTTACATAGTAATAAAGTATCTTTCACAAGATAGATATAATCAATGGTTTCTACAGACAGTAGCTTACAAGTTTTAACAGAAGACCCAAGAGATTTTTGTACTTGGTGAAACTGTTGGATTTTAAAGTGTGGGGGTCAAATTATGAGGGGGTCACTGTCACTTGGGGGAATCACTGTTAGTACCTTCTTTAATATCCCTACATTTTAAACTCCCCCCCCCATCCTTTTAATCTTATCACTTAATCTCTCTGTGCCTCTCTTCTGAAACGAGGATGATATTTCCTTTCTTCCACTTCTCCCACCCTTTTTAGTTTTCTCCATATAGGTGGTAAGCTCTTTGGGGCAAGGATTTAGGGCTTGTCTACACTACAAGGGCAACAGCAGCAGTACAGCGGTTGCACTCTAATGCCTGTAGAGTAGACACAATTTACAGTGACAGAAGGGGTTTTTCCATTGCTGCAGGAACTCTGCTTCCCCAAGCAACAGTAACTAGATTGACGGAAGCATTCTTCCACTAGTCTAGCTGCATCTACACCAGAGTTTAGGTCAGCATAGCAACATCGATCTAAATGTTTAGTTTAGACCAGGCCTTACTACATGTTTTATACAGTGCTAGCCAAAATGGAGTCCCAAACTTGGTGCTACTGTACTATAAATAAAGAATAACGGTAATAATTACTACCAACTGCAAAATGTTGTACACTTTGAAACCTGTGGCTTTATATCATATCAACAAAATAAGAAAGGTGCATTGGGCAAGAGACTTAAAAAACAATCAAACCCACACCAAAATATTACTATACACACGAATGCAGGTGGTTTTTCTGAACATCTTTGTGCATTACAATGAGGAGCATATGTATGACCCACTCCTGCACTATCAAAGTTACTGGGAGTTTTAACACTGACTTCCAGAAGTGCAGAAGTGGGCTGGAAATGGTTGTTTGCAGCTGAGATGTTCAGTTTTGGTAGGAAGAGAGTGTTCCCACAGGTTTGTTGGTCACAGTTTATACTAAAGTTCCATTTCTAAGTAGATTATAAAGGGTTAATAAATGATTAATGGATGTTTTACTAAATGGTTAAACACTTGTTATAGAGTCCAATATGTTAATAAGTTGCTTATAGCCATGGTTTATAACCACCTATAACACTTTCTATGTGCTCATAACTATCCATGACAGATATTACTCGTGTCTGTAATATGCTTGTAAAGTCTATTGCTCATTTACTAATGCTTTATAAATAGAACCTTAATTTAATTATTTCTTTATACATGTCACTCCTCCCCTTCATGGGATGGTTTCAGATGAGTTTTACTTTGATTTGTTGAATTATTTGAATTTAGAAGTCAAGAGGCCAGATTGTGGGGTTAATCTAAAATGCATAGAATGCAGGTTTGGGCACTTCTGTGCGCTCATGCATGCATACATGCATGCAAAGGTCAGAGCAAGTCTAGATGACATGGTGGTTAAAACTTTGGTGGCCTATCTGTACTGGTGCTCTCAGAATTGTTACTATACATGGAGCTGAAATAGTGGGCAATATGAAGAAAAATGCTGAGGTAGGCAGAATCTACATCATGGACCACATAGTGCAGTAGATTTACATGATAGAAACCACAGCAATCTTTTGGGTTAATTATCTGCATTTTATAAAGGTTGAAAATGTGTATTGAGTAGGTAGGTTGGTCTGTCTTGCAAACTTTCATGAATTACTGTGATGAGATTTCTTTCTCAACCAACCCCCCCCCCCCAAAAGAGAAACATACATTATAGTTTTCACCTCTAGATACCTGGGTTCAAATCCTATTTTATTTCTCAATGAGTTTGGTGGTGACATTCTAGTGACTGATGGACTTTCTCTTAATTAATTAGCCTCTTAGAGTTGGTAGGACAACTCCCACCTTTTCATGTTCTCTGTATACGTATATATATCTCCTTACTATATGTTCCATTCTGTGCATCCGAAGAAGTGGTCTGTAGCCCACGAAAGCTTATGCTCAAATAAATTTGTTAGTCTCTAAGGTGCCACAAGTACTGCTGTTCTTTTTGATGGACTTTAGTTTACCTCACAACACCCCAGAAGCAATTTTTTATAGTTTTACCCCAAATAGCAGGCAGGCTTTTTCTTGAGAAGCTTGGAATCAACCAGGATAATACTTTTCAGTATTGAGCTGGATTGGCAGAATTTAGCACAACACCTATTCACACTGTTACTTTGTTGTCTCTGATAAGTATGCTTAGCTGCTACTGAGCCCTACTTGAGCATTAGGCATACCTACTAATAGGAGGAGAGGTACTTATGTTTGGTGGAGATAGCTGCTGCCTCCCTCCCACTTTTATAAGCACCATAAAATTTTCACAGCTTAAAAATTAAACAGTTAAGACAAAACCCTCCACATTTAACTGTGTTGCAGAATTGGAACACCCACTGACCGGAGCCAAATCTTTCAGGGTTCAAAGCTCACTCACATGGGTTTGGGTAGTGAGTACTGTTACCTACCGTGCTTTCTGCAATTTCAAGCGCAAACAGGATAACCCTGTTCTCAGATATGTGGTGCATGAATAAAAAGCACAATAACAGATTTATTTTATGTATACTGCTTACTGCATACTTGAGATTACAGTATGATGCAGAACATCTGTACCTTCTTGCTTTTGTTGGTTGACAACCTTAATGGTATTGAAATCTTTTTAGCATGTTAATAACTGCCTCGCTATTCCGAACCTGAGTCATACTAAGCTTTAATTTTTCACTTGAGTATCAAAGAAAATGACCCAGCAAAAGGTAGCTTTTTAGTACAAATGTCCTTATTTAACAGTAATGGGGCAAATTCATTCCTGATGTAACTTCATTGAAACCAATGGAATTAGGCTTGGTGAATTTGGCCTGTTACATATTTCTGATCCATTTGTGGTTTGAGATGGAGAAGAAAGAAGGGAAGTCACAAAGAACTTGACATTGTGGACTGAGCTAAACGGTGACTTTTTTATATAGGTCCCAATCTTGAATTCCTTATGCCTGCATGCAGTCCCATTTCAGCCAATAGTGCTCTGCATGGATGCAGGGATCTGCCAGCATGAATCCAGGTGCAGCATCTAAGCCACTGTTAGCAAATGATAATGCAGCTCACAAAAAAACAGAAGAGAAAAAGGGGAAGTATATTCTCAGGGTGGAAAATTGACTATCTGGATCCAGGGAACCAATAGTTTACAGGCACAATGGGAATTTCTCAGGCTTCACCCCAGAAAACAAATCAACGAGTTTCTAGATGGGCAGATATGTTGAGAGTACCGAGGAATCCCAGACTTGTTTTTTGTCTCAAACAGCTTATTGGCCTCAGCACAATGGGAGCAGAAAAAAAATGCAGCTCACTCCTAGGGTGACCAGATGTCCCGATTTTATAGGGACAGTCCTGATGTTTGGGGCTTTTTTCTTATATAGACCCCTATCACCCCTCCACCCCCGTCCTGATTTTTCACACTTGCTATCTGGTCACTCTACTCACTCCTGAGAAAAATCCGAAAGTTTTGCTAAGTTGCAAGCTGGGACTTAACGTGCTCATCTTATCTCGGGGAGAAAAAAGCTCCTAACAAGCCCTGCACTCATCTCTAGACTAACAAACGCGGAGACAGTGTGGAGGCGAAATTGCCTGTTTCTCGCCCAAACGCCTGTAGCACTGTGGGGGCCCCTGAGACACCCCTGCGTATGACTCTGTGTATGTGTGAGAGAGAAGCAGGTGGGCCCCTGGTATAACTCCGCCCCTGCTAGGTCCCCGTTGGTCATAGGGTGATATTAACAAACGCTCCTCCATAGCCGGTTCTTCATTGGAGGGAAGATCTGTCAATCTGAGGCCGTGCAAGCCCGCCTCCCCTGCAAGCTCTTCGCAAGATCTGATTCGGGAGCTGTGGCTGATTGCAATGGGAAGCAGCGTTGGGGAGAACAAAGTTTGCAACACTTGGGCACTTGACTACTCGCTTCCTTCATGCCTATGGGAACGACCGATTCCTAAACAGAACAGCCAGCCGGGCAACTGACACTACTGATGACTTGCTGCTGTTGCAAAGTTTCCGCTATTTTAATGTATTAAAACCCAGGATCCTAAATAACCAGCCCTCCCAACCCGCTCCCCCTTCTAGGTAGGCGAGAGAGATTTTTATTCTGTGGATTAGCAAACTTCCTGCATGGAAATTTACTGACTTAAGTGGTCTCCGTTTTTGGGCTAAGGGGGAGGGAAGGATTTTTTTTATCGCACTTTAATTTTATTTCTCTGGATCACAGGATTTTTGGAGCTATATGGAGGGATCTCAGGATGGTTTGCACCAGGAAAACCAAAACTTTAGTGTCCACTTGCGTGATCTTGAGTGGAATGACTAACATCATCTGCCTGCTCTACGTGGGCTGGGTCACCAACTACATTGCCAGTGTCTATGTGAAAGTGCAGGAGCCGATCTCAGAGAAAAAGTTAGAGGAAGACAAAGGGGACACTTTAAGGATTATAGAAAGGCTGGATCACTTGGAAAATGTCATCAAGCAGCACATACAAGGTACCACCTTCCTCCCCTCTTGCTTTCCCTCACCCCCAGCCCGCTCCTCTCCGAGTCCTTCCTTTGCAGCCTTCCCCATCCTTTCCTATTGCATTTTATGTGTTGTGCGAGGGGCAGATTCCGGCTGCCATCGGGGGAGAGATGCCTGCAGCAGCCCAGAAGAATCGGAGGCTTTGTTCAGACTCTTGTGCAGGCAGAAGTTGCCAGCAGCCTCCTCTCGGCTGCTTGGTGAGTGCCGGGGAGCGCAGCGTGCTAGCTGGAGCAGGCGGCGGCGTGGCTGGGATCAGGGGCTGCTGGTTGCAGCGCTTTGCAGCCCCGGCCGCCGGCTACGAAACTTGCTGAGTGGCGACCCTCCCTTGGGGATGATTCCTGGCTGGGCTGACGAGTCTGGGTGAGCCAAGGGCTCCCGGGGGCTGGTTTGTTGACGAAGCCGGCCCCCTGCGCTCGGAGAGCTGGTGATCGAGCTGCTAACATTGCTGCCGGCTGCCCCGGAGCCTGGGGGAAAGGCTCCTGCCATGGTTTCCTTAGCCCGGGGCTCTTGTTGGCGTGGCAAAGCCGAGCAGCGAGCGGGAGAATGGGTGTCGGGATGGGGCGAGCTTTGCGGTCCCTTAGCATCGGCTGTGCCAGCGGCGGCATCTCCCACGGGGGTTAGGCTGTGTATGTGTTGCAGTAATAAACCTGATCGCCGATGTCTGCAGGAACTCGCCGGGGAGGTCTCGGCCGGGAAGGAGCGAGGAGGCTCTTGCAGTCTGTGATCAACCCTTATTATTTATTTGTTGTGAATCTTCCCCCGCGCGGGCTGCTCTGAACGGAACGTTGTCACGGGGCTGCGTGTGGGTCTGTGCTCGCGGGTTCCCCGGCGGCTGCTGTGGGAGCCAGCTGGGATTATAGTCGTGTAATGTCTCTTTGATTCGATCTCCGGCCCGGGCCAGGGCGGGTGGAGGCTGTGACATGGTTTCATGGGTAAATTACCAGGCAGTGCTTGAGATCTTGCATTACTTTGTGTATATGTGATCTGTAAGTAGTGGCTCCCGCATTATTCTCCTCATCCGTGTGGGAACAAACAGCTACCCCCCCCCCATTTATGATTTGTGTATCTCTTTAAATATCCGACAGGGAGGGGTAAATAAGATCTCTTGCAAGGTGCTAGAGGGGTGTATTTCTGTAGCGGCAGCACTGAGGCGTCAGGTCCTAACGTTAGTCTCCTTAGTCTTGTCTATCTAGACATGCACTGAGCAAAGCATCTGGTAAATGAGCTCTGCTGCTTTTTCCACCACCCAAAAAAAAAAAAATCTATTTTGCTTCCAAGTAGTTTTGACCTACAGGACATGTATGCTGGAAATGTAAACAAACATCATAATAATTAGGAAAGATGATTAGCCACATGGGTGCTTGAGTTCATAATGTGTAGAGGGATTCTCAAGTTTGATCGGGATACTTTAAAGCCCTACTATTTCATGCTGACTTCTGGGTGTACATGTACTATAACATTTTTGAAGAGACAGTATTTTTTTAAACTCTTGACTTTGCACTTGTCTCCCTTTCTCAGCAGCATTGTCTTTAACCTGGATAATTTAGTAAAACACAATTTCCTTTGAGATGGATGAGTGAGGTCAGTTCCTGCCAGCTCTGACTTTCATGCATTCCTCCGGTTTATCTGGATCCCTAAAATTAATTTTTGAAGAGAAATATATTCTTGTCTGAGTCGCAATGGAGTGCGCTATGGGAGCTTTCCATACTAAGACAGGGTTTTTCAAAAGCACTGTTGAGAGTTAGGTGCCTGAATGTCATGTGAGTTGGATGCCTAACTCCCTTGGACTTCTTTGAAAATACTAGTCTAAATGCCTAATTATCTGTAGAGGTAGTTTTCTTCAAAAATTTTAAAGGAAATATTAGTCTTTTAGATCTGTATCTGCTTGCTAGCTTGGTAACTTGTTCTTTGTCTATGATAGTGAAAGGTACAATAAAATGACCTTTTTAAAGGGAGAGGATGAGAGGGATTGTATATGATCTAATGATGTTACTTTCTTTCATAAGCATTTTTGGTTTTTCATTTCCTTAAACACCATTTTAAGAAAACTGAAATCTGCTTCTTTTTTAAAAGTAACCAGGTCCATGGTTTGATAAATACTAACATTTATTTAAAAAAACCCAGCTAAAATCAAATTTATAGAGGTTTGCATTGCTCTTCTAATGAAGCCAGTTGTTCAGTTAGCAAATCAATGGAACATCACTATCCCTAAATGGGAGTTCAAGTCCAAACCATAGTGATTAGGTTCACAAGGTGGCTGCTACTGAAGATACAAAATAAATCTTTTTTTTTAAATATTTTTTTTGCTCAGTTCTGTGACAGTTGGGGATACATCTTTTTTTCCCCTCTGACTTCATTGGGCTTTGGATCAGCATCAACAATTGATAAATTTGGAATTTATTTCTCTATATAGGACAGATCATCCTTCATAATGGCTTACAGTTATCTGTAGTTTGCCATTGAGCTTTTTTTCACTACTTTTGTCTATTGGAGAATATTCTTATGGAAGCTTTGAGTGCCTCAGCTGTTTTCACAAATGTTGACAAGACATGGAATTAGCAAGGGCAATAGAATCCCGTTCTTCAGGGTCATCTCCAGTTGCCAGGAAAGCGATAATGGAAATGTATTTTCCACAAGGGAGTTGCCCTGATATTTTATTTTAATTTGTTTCCTGATTGAATGATTTAGTTAGATGGTGCCTGGGAATTCCTTGGGAATATAAATTGCAGCCTTGTAATATTTTACCAAGTAGATTGGAAACAAGAGGGTGGGTGCTTTCAAAGAAAAATAATGTCTTTGAAATAAAGGTAGCGTAATAAGCAAATCATTAGTCTGGAGACATTTTGTTTCAACGAGAGAGAGAAAGGGGAGGGGGGAGTTAGATTTAATATTGTGAGAAGGTAAATACTGGGCGAGATCCTGCACTGGTCAAAAATTGAATGAATGGGTCAAATGTGAAAGACAGATATTCACTTACCACGTGGACTTGTTCACCATCAGCCAACACAGCTGTGTATCTACAGTTCTCCAGCAAGTGTTCAGGAACAACTGCTTGTCATCAACATGGTGGTTATGCACTTTTTTGTTTGGGCTCTAGGAGGTGGCATAAGGATGTCTACCCTGAGTTATATCCGCTCTGCCCACACCACAGGCACATTTTTGCCCAGTATGCAATGATGCAAATTTGGGGTACACAGCAAGCTCACAGCTGACCTGCTTCTACATGGAAAGTTGTACAGATGCATACTGCCATTTCTGCACCTGTGATGTGTAAAAGCCTTTTTGCTCCTGTTCCCATAACGGGCAGCCTGATGGAGGATTGGTCATGTGTGGCTTTGCTGGAGAGACAGAAATGGCACTTTGGTGAGAGGCGGCATGATGTAGGGATTTGAGCTTGAGGCTGCAGGCCATGAACCCCTGGGCTGTATTCCCAGTTCTGCCACTGACTTGTTGACTATCCTTGGGCAAGTCACTTCACCTTTCTGTTGAATCTGTAAAATGGGACATACTCATCTACTTTATCTACAGCAGTAGGTCATAAGGATTAAGTAGTTAATGATTGTTTAGCATTTTGAAAAATGTAAAGTGCTAAGTATTATTATTGCCATTATTTCTGCAGTAGAAGGCATATATTGTATACTAGGCTACCCACAATAAGAAGTGTAATTTCCACTTCCTTTACAGTTTGCAGACAAAATAGCATATTGTTTTTTGAGAAAATTTGTGTGTATGTGAAAATGAGGAAGCGACCAGATGGATAGTTTTATGCATAATGCAATCTTTTTTATGGTTAAGAAATGAATGTGGCAAATGTATTTTTTTGTGCCTTGAGCTTTATTACGGGACAATATCCTTTAAAGGGCTAAGGTTAATGAGTATTGTAATGAATACTGTATTAAAAGAAATGTTAGTGGTTCCAGTCTAGAGTTTGCAATTGAAATCAAATGTCTCAATTTACATGAAGACGGTTCATTCTCCCACGCCTACAAGAAATCTACTACTACCCAAAAAATAATAATCTAATTTTATTAAACTCGGTACAAGAGTACTTCACAGCACATCGCTCATCTTAATAATGCCTCATCTATTTACTCTGGCACTAAAAAAGAACTCGCCTAAGTTGCATGCAAACTAAGAAAATCATCTGAGCTGATCTGTTGTTACAATATAAACATCAGACGGGCTGCGATGACAAGAGAAACAGCACTAACAATAATAGTGTTTTCTCCAGTCTACTTTTAAACGTCTTAGATGATGGAGAGCCTAACGTTTCCTTTGGAAAGCTATTCTACAGTCACACAGATCTCACCCAGAACTCTCTTGTGCTTTTTTGCTTTCTGCCCTGACCTGTTTATGCAGTGGCATTTTGTGTTGTTCAAACCTTCCCAACTTCTGTCCCAGAGGTGGCTGCATTTCCGTGTCAAATGAAAAGATCCTTGAATGTAGGGTGTATGAAGTGAGCAGTGAAACTTAAAAAAGAAAATGGACAGTGGCAGCTGTGGAATGTGATTCTGGTTTAAAATCTATTTACCAGCCAGTAATTACTCAACCACCTACATGATACTAGGAGGTCAATCCTAGGTGCTTGCATGCTGCTGCATCTGACATTGGTTTCCAACTGTCTCCTCTCTTCTGGAGATGCCATGTTGTGAAGCAGCGTCACTGTTGTAGACATAACTCTGATGGAAATATGTTGAGGACAAAGTGGATATGGTGAGTTTCTGACCTGCTTTCTGGAATGAATTACTCCATTCTCTGTGTCTATCCCCCCCCCCTTTTATTTTTTTATTTTAAATATATATAGAAGATGTGAGTCAGCTTCTTCTTTAGGACGTGTGCTGTGCCTAAACTCTGGTGCAGCTAAGTATCCTTTGCAATACATTTTAGCTGAATGGAAACCTCTAGACCATTCCATAAAACCAGGATCACAGGATCTGAAATAATTCTCAGCACCATCATCAAATCCCTCTTAGTTCATTCCCTCAAGCACAAAAGCTACTAACTGCATTTATCACTAAATAAAATGTAATTATTCCACTGAAAGTCAAATCAAGGATAAATCTGGGACAAGAAGTACATGTTCTGTTACAAAAAGCCCTATATGTGTAGTCTTTATTCAAGTAAAGTAGCCTGAAGTCAAAGGGACTAATTGTGTGAGGAAGAGCTACTATGGTGTGTTAAGGCTTTGCAGGATAAGTCCCATTAGTTTTCTCATTATTTTTTTCCCCTTAGTCTATGACTGCCTTGCTCGTTCTCAGGTAGTGCATGTCAGTGGAGATTTGTGTGAGTGCAGCTGTCATATTTCCCATTCTTTGAAGTGAAAAAGTGGGTGGTATAAAAAAAATCTATTCAAGTGGCTTGAGTTAGAGGAGTGCAGCTCACTAGTATCTGTGTACTCACCAACATCACTATAAGCCCAATATATTCAAGGGACAATATGCAGAAGAGTTAAGAATAAGAAAATTCACTAGGCCTATAAATGCAACTTTATTTTCATTAATCTAAACTTTCTTTATGCTTCTAACATTATCTGTCACCTCCTACTACAGCTGATCCTTCTGCCATGGATTTATTTTGCAGTGGCTGGAACACAATGACCAAAACTGGACATTTCCTGTTTAGCTTTATTAAAGTACCGTAACTATTCTGGATCCAGTCTTATTACTGCAGATAAGACATTTCCTTTTGTATTGTTATTTATTTATTTATTTGATTTGCTTTTGACAGAATCTGGTTCTCTGATTATTTTAGTTGAAGTGGGTCAGTTCACTTGTAAGGAATTTGCAATGACAATGCTAGTAGAGCAGGAATTCTTTTTTCTAGTTTAAATTACTGAATTTTCTAAAAGTTTTGATGGTAAAAACTTCTTCAGCTAGTTATGTGCGGAAAGGTGTGATTTGTATAGAACATCCTTTCAGTAGCTGGAAAGGCCACTGCTGTTTGTTGATGGGGAAATGAAATAGACAAAGAATTTGTTGTGAGCATTTCCTTCAACATCTTTATTTATAGCTCTTAGGGTGAGTTGCAGTATTTGTCTCATTCTTTTGCTACAAGCCACATGTTCAAATCCTGAGACTTCACTGGTTTGTATTGCACAGATTATTGGATTTTGATAGAAAGTGCATGGTTTCTGAATGGGTCTGACAGCGAGTGATGATGTTGGAAAGACACCAAAATAAACATAAAAAGAACTTATTATGGTAATATACATAAGTGTACTACTCTTGAAGAAAACATGGTTAAACACAACAGCATTATTAAATATTTTGCTAAATGCTTTTCAGTTACATAATAATCTTCATTACAGGCATGTTCAGTTACAAAATGAAATCAATAATAGTCTTTAAAAGGAGCATTTAATGGTCTTCCTGGATCCATGAAGTGTTTGGGAGCAACCAGACTGCATTTTGTTTTTGCCAGAGCTTTTTTCCAAAGTGTCTGTGTATGTGTGTATGTGTGCGTGTGTGCACACAGTAAACACATGATGGCTGTATGTTTAGATTGGAGTCCAAGAATGGTCCAGAAAGTTTGAGATAGTAGTTAAACAAGAAATTTTAAATCAGATTAGGATTCTCTCAATCAGACTAACCTATTACTGTTTATGAACCAGATTAGAAAAAAAAAGTAAAGTTAGAGTTAATTTAAACAAACCTTACTTTAACTCCTTAGGGTGAATGCTTTTGGAAGGCACACTTTGTAATGAGGCTTGAACCAGATTAGAGGCTTGAAAACTATTACCATCTCAGAATACTACTCCTTTCCCCCGATGATATTTATGTTGTAGAGCCCATAATTGCTGAGTACTGGACAACTTCAGGAATTTTTTTTTTTTTTAGTTAGGGAAGCAGAGGATGGTGGAATAATTACTGCTATTCTTTAAAGTATCACATCACTCTGCAAAGAGAAACCTGATTCACTCTTGAAAATTCCTCCAATCAAAAATCAAAGGTAGCCTGACAGTAGTGTTCACAAGCTCTGAATGTACACTCAGCTTGGGTAGGAATGACTGGTTATCTTGATGTACGAACAGTAGTTTGAGTTATTTGGAAACAGCAGAAAGAAACTTCATTGGTGTGTGGTCCTATGATTAGGGTGGAAGATGAGCCAGGAGAACTGGGGTTCTATTCTTGACTCTGCCTCTGTCTCACTGTATTTATCTTGGCCAAGTTTCTGAACCGCTCTGTGCCTCAGTTTCCCCTTCTGTGAAATGGGAAACAACATGCATACTCACCTTTAGGAAATCATCTGAAATCCTTGAATAAAAGATGCCGTGGAAGTGCAAAGTATCATTACGGAGAGACTAGAGTACTTATGAGCATCCCTGACATATGCACAGGACAGAAGTGAGAATATGCCATTTCTTCAGTAATCAGAAAACAAAAATGGTGGGATGACATAACAGGCAGAAAAACAGAGATGTGACAGGCAAGCCTCCAACACTATCTTATCTGAGGACCTCACGCTGCTTAGTGTATTTATCTTTACAACACTCTGGGAGGTGGGGTAACTGAGGCACAGAGAGACTAAGGGCAAAATTTTCAGAATGATTTAGGTAATTAGGCTCTTAAATCCCACTGACTCATCACTCAGACTTGGCTCCTAAGGGCTAGATTCACAAAGGTATTTAGGTGCCTAAAGATGCAGCCAGACACTCTCCTGGTATGAATACACAGCCCATGGCAGCGAGTCTCAGAACCCCACTCGACAGACTCAGGCTCACGGGACTTGTGCTACTATGCTAAAAATAGCTAAGTAGCTGATACAGCTCAGGCTGGACCTCGGGCTCTGAAGCCTAGGGATAGGGCTGGGTTTCGGAGCTGTAACATTTACACAGCTATTTTTAGCTCAGTAGCATGAGCCTGAGGTTGTCTGCCTGAGCTCTGAGACTCGCTGCCACTTGTTGTGTAGACCAACGGCCCCTCAGTGGGATTTACAAAGCGCCTAGGAAGGTTAGACACCACTCCCGTTGAGAGTCCATGGTAATTAGATGTCTAATTCAGATTTGTAAATCTCACTAGATGTGTGTTTGCATCTTTAGGCACCTAAATACCTCTGTAAATTTGGCCCAAAGTACCTCAGTTAATTAAAAAAATTTCCCTAGATCTCTGGCCCAAGGCTACACAGTCAGTTTGTGGTAGTGCAGGGAATTGAACCCAGATCTTGCAAGTCCTATGCTTTTGCCCTAACCATGGGGCCATCCTTCTGATATCAGAGAGTAGTTTTATGTCACCGTAGCACAGATAAAAAGGAGCATAAAACAATACACCCAGTACACATTCAGTCATTCCTAAACCAACATTGCCGCATTATTGCAAACTCTACAGAGCAGGTATCTACCTTAGAGAAGAGGGTTCCTGCAGGCTAAGCTTGATGATGACATATATTTTTGCATAGTAGTGTTGAGGGAGTGAGAACATCCCAAAGGAACATTCAGAGTCCTAGTTAGCCAGGGCTGAAGGAGTTTATTCTCTCTTTTACATGAGTTTAGCGTTCCTGGAAGTTAAGAATATTCACCTCCTCTGCAACAGATTAGACAGGATTTGAACCTACAAGCACTTATTCCCACAGCACATTTCACTACACCGGAAGTATGGAGACTGAAGGCCACTGTGTATCTGCAGGACTGTTGGAGGGAGCCCATTTAGGGCTGAGAGGATAACTGTGTTGCCTACCCTTTGCACCCTAAGCTTCTCTGCTGTGACTGCTAAGAGGAGGGATATGTTTTCTGCTGCAGACACTTGCTCAGCAGAAGGGTCTGTCATCAAGATTATACTAAGAAAAGTTACATAAACTGCATCCTGATAATATAATCCAGCATTGCCCATGACAGTGCTGAGAGGTAAATAGCAGAGTCCCCCGAGGCAGTGGTTCTCAATCTTTCCAGACTACTGTACCCCTTTCAGGAGTCTGATTTCATAGATTCATAGATTCTAGGACCGGAAGGGACCTCGAGAGGTCATCGAGTCCAGTCCCCTGCCCGCATGGCAGGACCAAATACTGTCTAGACCATCCCTGATAGACATTTATCTAACCTACTCTTAAATATTTCCAGAGATGGAGATTCCACAGTCTCCCTAGGCAATTTATTCCAGTGTTTAACCACCCTGACAGTTAGGAACTTTTTCCTAATGTCCAACCTAGACCTCCCTTGCTGCAGTTTAAGCCCATTGCTTCTTGTTCTATCCTTAGAGGCTAAGGTGAACAAGTTTTCTCCCTCCTCCTTATGACACCCTTTTAGATACCTGAAAAAACTGCTATCATGTCCCCTCTCAGTCTTCTCTTTTCCAAACTAAACAAACCTAATTCTTTCAGCCTTCCTTCATAGGTCATGTTCTCAAGACCTTTTATCATGCTTGTTGCTATTCTCTGGACCCTTTCCAATTTCTCCACATCTTTCTTGAAATGCGGTGCCCAGAACTGGACACAATACTCCAGCTGAGGCCTAACCAGAGCAGAGTGGAGCGGAAGAATGACTTCTCATGTCTTGCTCACAACACACCTGTTAATACAACCCAGAATCATGTTTGCTTTTTTTGCAACAGCATCACACTGTTGACTCATATGTAGCTTGTGGTCCACTATAACCCCTAGATCCCTTTCTGCCGTACTCCTTCCTAGACCGTCTCTTCCCATTCTGTATGTGTGAAACTGATTTTTTCTTCCTAAGTGGAGCACTTTGCATTTGTCTTTGTTAAACTTCATCCTGTTTAACTCAGACCATTTCTTCAATTTGTCCAGATCATTTTGAATTATGACCCTGTCCTCCAAAGCAGTTGCAATCCCTCCCAGTTTGGTATCCTCTGCAAACTTAATAAGCGTACTTTCTATGCCAATATCTAAGTCGTTAATGAAGATATTGAACAGAGCTGGTCCCAAAACAGACCCCTGCAGAACCCCACTCGTTATGCCTTTCCAGCAGGATTGGGAACCATTAATAACAATTCTCTGAGTACGGTTATCCAACCAGTTATGCACCCCCTTATAGTAGCCCCATCATTTGTCTTGCATATCCCAAGTTGCACCTCACTAAAAAACTACTTGATCACAAAATCAGACATAAAAAGACAAAAGTGTCACAGCACACTATTATTGAAGAATTACCTACTTTCCAATTTTTACCATATAATTCTAAAATAAATCTATTGGAATATAAATATTGTACTTACATTTCAGTGTATAGTATATACAGTAATATAAACAAGTCATTGTATGAAATTTTAGTTTGTACCGACTTCGCAAGCGCTTTTCATATAGCCTATTGTAAAACTAGGCAAATATCTAGATGAATTTATGTACCCCTGGAAGACCTCTGTGTATCCCCAGGGTACAGGTACCCCTGGTTGAGAACCACTGCCCCAAAGACCTGGGGCCAGTGCTGCTCAACATATTCATAAATGAGAGAGGAGGTAAACAATGAGGTGGCAAAGTTAGCAGACGATACAAAATTACTCAAGATATTTAAGTCCAAAGCAGACGGCAAAGAGTTACCAGGGGATCTCACAAAACTGGGTGATTGGAAAACAAAATGGCAGATGAAATTCAGTGTTGATAAGTGCAAAGCAATGCACATTAAAAAACCATAATGCCAACTATACATACAAAATGATGGGGTCTTAATTAGCAGTTACCACTCAAGAAAGACATCTTGGAGTCATCGTGGTTAGTTCTTTGTAAACAGCGGCAGTCAAAAAAGCGAACAATATTAGGACCCATTAGGAAAGGAATAGATAATAAGACAGAAAATATCATAATGCCACTACATAAATTCATGGTACTCCTACCTGTTGAATACTACATGCAGTTCTGGTTGCCCCATCTCAAAAAAGATGCATTAGAATTGGAAAAAGTACAGAGAAAGCAACAAAAATGATTAAAGGTATGTAGCAGCTTCCATACCAGGAGAGATTAAAAAGCCTGGGACTGTTCACCTTAGAAAAGTGATGACTAAGGGAGGATATAATAGATGTCTATAAAATTATAAATGTTGTGGAGAAGTGAATAAGAAAGTGTTGTTTACCCTTGCCTTTAACACAAGAACCAGGGGTCACCCAATGAAATTAACAGGCATCCGGTTTAAAACAAACAAAAGGAAGTACTTTTTCATACAATGCGTAATCAGCCTGTGGAACTCATTGCCAGGGGTGTTGAGAAGGCTAAAACTATAACAGGATTCAAATAAGAATTGGATACATTCATGGAGGTGAGGTCCATCAATGGCTTTTAGCCAAGTTGGTAAGGGGTGCAACCTCATGTTCTGGGTGTGTCTAAACCTCTTGCTGTCAGAAATTGGGACTAGCTGACAGGGGAGGGATCGCTTGATAATTGCCCTGTTTTGGTCGTTCCCTCTGAAGCATGTGGCATTGGTCACTGTTGGAAGACAGGATACTGGGCTAGATGAACCATTGGTCTGACCCAATATGGCTGTTCTCATGCATGCCAGTGAGAGGATACCTAAAGAAAACATGGTGATACATATAAAATCATGGGCCAGATCTTTACCCTGGTGTGGCAGTCACAAAGATAACTTAATTGTCTCCCCAAATATTTTCCCATCATGGTTGACACTGGGCCAGTGGAGTGGCTTTTTTACCAGCCTTTGGGGCAGTGGCTGTAGTTGAGAGAAAGAGGGCTTAGCCAGGAAGCTGCTATTAGTAGCTGGTGCAATTTAGAGTAGCCTTGAGGCTGTGTTAAATTGTGCCTTAAAACTAGCCCAGAGATTGAGGAATGGTTGCATAAAGGTCATTTACACCTGCGTTATGTGCAATGTGGCTAGAGCCTGGGATTTTGCTTCCGTTCTGGAATACAAGCCCTGGAGATGTTGTTAATAGGTGAACTATTTCTCTGAACTCATACATCAGACCTAATTCTTTAATTTGCCTTTTAAAGACATTAAAATCTCCAATTGATCTCTACACTGGTGTCTTGACCTATCCAAAGCACCATTAAAGTGAAGACTGACTTTCTGGAAGTTTTGTGTGTGTATTTCTGCATCCTCTAACGCACTAACCCTAGTCACCATCCCCTTCATTTGCCTCTCAAACTATCTAGCTTAAAGTTCATCTCTCTTTCAGCTACTTGTATCAAAATCCTCATCCAGCCTCCTTTCAGCTCTTTAGATAAAGCACGTAGTGGGTTTGTACTGAGGTCAGTGGTATACTTGTCTGACGAGGAGTTCGCCATTTTTGTCTGTGCTCTGCTTGGCATTTGTAGTGTAATAACATCTCATTTTCATTTTCCTAGTAGCTTTCCTCTCCTGACCTGGCATTCTGTAACAATTAGTGCGCTGAGATGCTTTTTTTGTCATGTTTTGGGTTTTCTGAGGCCAAGCTAGAAGCTGATTGTGGCCATTGCAGTTCTCCAGCACCATCTCTGGTTAAAGTTTGAAGATGAGTGAAATAGGGAAAAACTTACACTAGTTTTGATAGGGAGATGGGAGCTCCACTTTGCCATTTGGGAGCATCCCTTTTAAATCAAAATAAAAATGTATCTTCCCAAAACAGTGGTGGTTCCCTGCTCTTCCCCTTTCTCTACTGCAACTTTGTTTTTGTTGTTTGTTATTTGATTTACAGTGGCAGCTGCAGGCCCCAAATGAGATCAGGCCCCCATTTTAGTGGGCATTGTACAAATATATAGCAAGAGACAGGCCCTGCCCTGAAGGACTTACAGTCAAAACAGACACAAGAGACAGAGGGCTGGAGGGGAAACAGAGACACAGAGGTCAGCAGCAGAGCTAAGGAATATAGGAATTGCCAGAGTGGATAAGAGCTGTGGTCCACCTAGTCCAGTATGCTGTCTCTGACAGTGGCCGGCACCAATGAATTGCAATATATTAGTGGATAGAATGCAGTAAATTACCTGGACCCAGTTCTCTGGTGGATTCATGTTCCTTTGACGCTTTTCATCCCAGACGCTTCAGAGGAGGGTGTAAGAACTCTACAATAGGTAGATGTGGGATAATCTGCCCCCCACATTAGGTCGCATCCTGATCTTTAGTACTTGGAGACTGGCTTAAACCCTGAAGCATGAGGTTTATTATCCCTTCAAAATGTTAATCATTAATAACAACTCTGGATATGCTTGTTAGCCATTTAAATGTCTGATTCCTTTTTAAATCTTACTAAAATGTTTGGTCTCAGTGACAACCTGTGGCATTGAGGTTCACTGTCTAATTTTGCATTGTGTGAAAAATTACTTCCTTTCATTTTGAATTTGCCACCTTTTAATTTTATTCACTGTGCCTTTGTTATGAAGCAGGGAGAACAGAAGCATCCAATCTACTTTTTCTAGACCATACATTATTTTATATACTTTTGTCATGTCCCCTCTTCTTAATCTCTTTTCTAAGATAAACAATATCAGTCTCTTCAGTCTCTTCATATATGAACTTTTCCAGGCCCCTGGTCATCCTTGTAGCCCTTCTCTAACCCCCTCTAATTGTGCAATATACGTTCTGGGATGGGGTGACCAGAACTGAACACTAGTCTAGATGAGATTGAATCATTTATTGATATATGATTATAACTCATATTTCTTTAGCACATAGGAGCCCTAGTTGTAGACCAGGACCCCATTGTGTTAGGTGCTGTACAAACACAGAACAAAAAGACAGACCCTGCTCCAGGGACTTACAATCTAATTATGAGACAAGAGACAACAGATGGAGAGTACAAGAAAATGTCGATCATGCTGACAAACATTGTCTCAGTGGTTAGTATAATATTTTTCCATATTATTCTCTATTTCATTCCTTATGCGTCTGTGGTCTCATGCCTTCCTATGCATCCCGTTATAGAATCATTGATGTGTAGGATTTAAGAGACCTCGAGAGGTCATCTAGTCCAGTTCCCTGCACTCAAGGCAGGACTACGTAATAACTAGTGTATTCCTGACAGGTGTTTGTCTAACAACCTCCTCTGACAGAGATTCTACAACATCCCTGGGCAATTTGTTCCAGTGCTAAACTACCCTGACAGTTAGGAAGTTTTTCTTAATGTCCAACCTACTCCACCCTTGCTGCAATTTAAGCCCATTGCTTCTTGTCCTACGGGTCAACGAGTACAATTTTTCTCCCTCCTCCTTGTAACAACCCTTTATTGTACTTGAAAACTGTTATCATGTTCCCCCCTCAGGTTTCTCTTCTCCTGACTAAAGAAACCCAATTTTTTAATCTTTTTTTTATGGATCATGTTTTCTAGACCTTTAATCATTTTTTGTTGGTCTCCTCTGGACTTTCTCCAGTTTGTCCACATCTTTCCTGAAATGTGATGCCCAGAACTAGATACAATACTCCAGTTGAGGCCTTATCAGCACGCAGTAGAGTGGAAGAATTACTTCTTGTCTTGCTTATAGCACTCTTGCTAATACATCCCAGATTGATGTTTGCTTTTATTTGCAACAGTGTTACACCGTTGACTCTCATTTAGTTTGCAAACCACTGTGACTCCCAGATCCCTTTCTGCAGTACTCCTTCCTTGGCAGTCACTTCCCATTTTGTGTGTGTGCAACTGATTTGTTCTTTCCTAAGTGGAGTACTTTGCATTTGTCTTTACTGAATTTGATCATGTTTACTTCAGACCATTTTTCCAGTTTGTCCAGATCATTTTGAATTTTAATCCTATCCTCCAAAGTACTTGCAACCCCTCCCAGCTTGGTATTGTCTGCCAATGTTCCAAGTGTACTCTCTAGGCCATTATCTAAACCATTTATGAAGATATTGAACAGAACTGGATCCAGGACCGATCCCTGTGGGGTCCCACTCAATATGCCCTTCCAGCCTGACTGTGAACCACTGATGATTACTCTCTGGGAATGGTTTTCCCACTAGTTATGCACTCACCTTGTAGTTCCATTTAGGATGTATTTCCCCCATCTGCCACTTCCCCCCATCTACCAGGCTTGTTACCCTATCAGAGAAGGCTATTAAGTCAATTTGACATGATTTATTTTGTCAAATCCATGCGGTTATTTATCACCTTATTATCTTGTAGGCGTTCTCAAATTGATTGTTTGATTATTTGCTCCATTATGTTTCCGGTTACTTAGGTTAAACTGACTGGTCTGTAATCCCCAGGTTGTCCTTATTCCCTTTTTTATAGATTTGGCACTATGTTTGTCCTCTTTCAGTCCTCTGGAATCTGTCCCATCTTCCATGAGTTTTTGAAGATAATCACTAACGGCTCAGATATCTCCTTAGTCAGCTCCTTGAGTAGTCTAGATTATGGCATGGCATGATGCAGCAGTGTCTGGCTGTTTCCTTCCTGTTTTGGTCTACCATTCCACCTAGCCTCTAGCGCCTTCTGGGGTGAGGAGACTTAGCCCTCTGATTAGGTCACATAAAGGCTCGCTCCCGGGGGCCTTTCTGAGTCCAATTACTTCTAGTCCCTGGCAGCACTCCCCAGGTCCCGCCACAGATTGCTGGCTGGGAGCAGACCTGCAGGGCCCCTTGCCTGTAGTGAGGGCTGAAGATCTTCTTTTCCTCTCCATCAGGCACCAACTGAGCTCTCCTTTCTCAAAGCTGGAAACCTCTTTTCAGGAGTCGTGGGACGGGGCTGATTGGGCCCCCAGCAGCCCATTAATCCTTTCCTGACTCATGTTAGGTGCTGCTGTCATGGAGTGTACAAATCCCACATCTTGTTTGCTTTTTGACTAGTGCAGTGCGTTGAGCAGAAGTCTTCACAGAGCTGTCTACAGTGACACCCAGGTCCCTTTCCTGAGCTGATACAGTTAATTTATATGTCTACAGCGTCCTCGCCACTGGACCACGCTGCCTGTCTCTTTGAAATAAAACCTTCTGCAAGTGTATGAGAAAAGTCTCACCTTTAAGTTCCAAAGGTGCAGCCATTGGGGGAATAAGTAGGACAAAATGTTGGGTGGGGGAAGTGCCTCACTTTTTTTTTTTTTTTTTTTTTTGGCCATTTGTTTATATTTCACCCTAAATGGATCTGTACCATTAGTGCAGTTACACTCCTGGCCATCTCCCCCTCCCCAAAACAAACAAACAAACAAAAACCCCAAACAAACCCCCAAACCATTTTCTGCATGTGGTCGCATCCCTTGGGTTTGCCTCTTACAAAAGCTGTCGCTGGTGATTACAAAAGGAAAGAAAGGAGAAGCGAGATGGGCAGGCTTTGCAATTATTTTCTATAGCATCATGATCACTGATAGATTAACAATCATTGTAAGTTTGACATCCTGGGAGATAAGTATAGTTTTTGTTCTGAGAGCAGAGCTACAGTACCATTCTACTATACTGTAATCAGATTCCAACTAGAGACCTGCTTTATGAATCATCAGACTAAAGCATGCATTACCTGAGCCTAGCTTCATGGTGGATTCACATTCCTTTGAAGCTTTTGATCCCTTCACCGAGTTATGACTTGCCATAGGCTTTGAGAGAATGCTTGGCACGCCCTGCATGAAAAACGGTGTCAGATAAGCTCCTCCAGTACCGCAGACTCAGTGAGTCGGTAACCATATGTTATGGAGTGACATGGCTATAAAATTCAGGTTCCGAGAACTACCCTTTTCAGGATGATCTGTACTCAGAATTAACAGGTCTCACAGATGAGAGCACAGTATAGCCGCCAAATTCCCTTTGTTCTACCTGCTTTTTTGCAGGGATTCTTGTAATTTTACTGTCTGGGCTTCATAAGATCACACAGAGAAAAAACAACATTTCTTATGCTAACAGTCATACTTTCAGCTGTTCATGTGAGGTATGGATAGCTAAACCTATTATTATACTGTAATTCATATGGTCTTTCTGATTTGAAAATGTGACCACTAAAGCTACTATGGGGAAAAAAAGCTGGGGGAGTGGGTGGAGGAGAAATAGAAAGAAGCTGAAGGCTCCATGAACATAATATGCTACATGAATATTTTACATCCTTTTAATGAATATGAAACTATGGTTATCACCGCTAAGGAATGAAAAGAGGCAATAAACTGCCTCTGATTTTCATTCTAGAAGCCTTTCTTTTGCCGGTGCTTTCAAAAGCAGCTTTATACTTTTAATGGATTTGACAAAATATTTACTTGCATTAATTAGAATAACATCTTCTACCTTATCTATCAAGCATGCAAGACTCAAACCCAATTGATCTAGTTTAATATACACATCTTTCAAAGAACAGAGCAGGAAGGATATCAAAACAGACTATCTAATCTGAAACATGTGTATAGCCTCTAATGAAATCATAAATATTCAGTGTGTGTACAGTCAGAAATTATTAAACAGATATGTGTATTCGCACCAAAGCTGTCTCCCGCTCTGTCCTCTCCAGCTGCTATCATCCTGTCATCTTCCCAGCTCGTTCTGGTCGTGGAACAGGCAATATCATTAATGTCATTTGTGACTTTTCAACATGATGTCAGCAGTAAAGCATTATGAGGTCAGTAAATTGAGAGGTAATAGAATGAGACAGAGCGCTTTAAAGCTTGTGTTTAAAAAAATACTCTTTTTTCCTGAACTGGAATCTAGGTAATTTTAGAATGAAGTTTGAAACTGTTAAATGCAAAGGGCCAACCTTGGAGGTAGTGTGTGAAGTGGTGTAAGTTCTATGGGGTGTGTGAGAGTCTAGCTGAATCTAAGGAAGACGGGCTCTGAAAGAGGTAGAGCAGGAAAAACCGTTAACTTACACCTTCTGATACCATTATGCTAAGGTAGAGACCTGGTCTATACCTAGTTTTTGTGCTAGTGTAGCTATTTTGGTTAGGGGGTATGTTTTTTGTTTTGTTTTAAAGTGGTATAATTATACTGGTACCACCCCTTATATGGGTGCAGTTACAGTGGAATAAATATCTGTATACCACTTCCCCTACAGGAATAGCTATACAGCAGGTCCCCAGTATACATTGGGGTTGTGTTCTTGAAAAGAGCCACGGATACCAAAACGAATTATACCAGGGACCCGCTGGTACAGCTGTGGTGTAGGCAGGAGGGGACACTTGGGTGGGCCCTCGGGTGGATGGGCAATGACAGGGGGCGGAGGGGTAGGAGCGATCTGGAGGTCTCTTCCCCCCCCCTCCAGCCAGCCTTAGGGAGGGGGGGGAATAGACGCTCTGGCTAGCGGCTCCTGGAAAAATGTGCGCCCCCGCCCCCCACCCACTCCGCCCCCTACCTGGCGCTTGGGGCTTGCCCTGCTCCACTGGGCACTCCAGCCAGGGAGCGGGGTCGGGGCGCAGAGTGGTGCTCCTGCTCGGGAGCGGGCTTGGGGGCTTGGAAGCCCCTGTGTCCCAACCCCGCTCCCCAACTGGAGCGCCGGGTGGGCGGTGTGGGGCAAGTGGGGCGGGAGCAGAGCCTGGACTGTGGCGGGGTGGGCCTGGATGTTAAGTGGGTGGGCCGCAGCCCACCTGTGGCTACCCATATCTGTCGCATATCCGTCCCTCATCAATAGGGGAACGTGTTCTGATTCATGTCGGTCCACATATCCGTCATTTGAAACTGACAGTACAGTACTGCAAACAACAGATATGTGGATCGGGACTGACGTGAATTGAAACACGTTCCCCTATTGATGAGCAACGGATATACGAAACAAAAGATAAGAGGGTGACGTATACCGGAGACCCCCTGTACTGGCAAAAAGCACCTTTATACTATACCACTATAACTTCATCCACACTAGGAAGGTTGTAGTGCTCTCACTATAGCAGGATAGTTAAAGTGGTGTGACTTTTTTGTGTGTAGACAAGCCCTTACATACACACCCTTCCTCACAAGGCCCTCCCAGTGCCACATAAGGGCTGTGCTGGGGGTGGGCAGTGGAAGGTGGGTGTAATGGCCGTGCAGGGGGTGCATGTGTACTCTCTTCAATAAAGGGTTTCTATGTTGGCCCCAGACAGGCTGGTGTGGGAGGGCAAAAGAAGAGCCATCGGATTGCATTTATGTAGATCCAATGTTAGTTTGTCTATTGCAATCAAACTGCTACACGTTGGCTTTCAAATTGCATGAAGATCTGTTAACAACAACATCTAAGCAGGGACTCTTTCAAAGAGTTTTGGAGATTATTTATATGTTAGCACACAATGGTAGCAACAAGAAAGGAAGCTTATAGCCTGGGAATGTAGATGATAATAAATTGCCTAGACTGTCACAGAATCAGGTCTTCAGACAGCTGGGAGAATTGTTAGTGCCATCTGTAGTGATTGAGTAACTAGCTGAAGGCTAGAGTGGTCCCTGCCTGCTTTCATCTGCAACATGTGGAAACCTGATTCAGAGTGAGTGGCTGTGGTGAAAGTAAGAAACACAGAAGACCAGGGAGTGGGAAGGTCAAATTTTCCATGTTTGATTCTGAGAATTAAGCAGGAATATGAAGTTTTTTGTGGTACGGTCTTAATAGTTAATCAGCTTATCATCCAGCACTGGCCCTCTTGTCATAATTGAAGAAGTTACTGTTTGGGGATGATAATTGTTAAACCCGCGAAAGACCAAAAATCTTGCTCGTTATCATGATGCCTGAAAAAGACATAAAAGGAAAGTTAATGCATCAAACAATTCCCCGGCTTCTTGCAATGACAACTTGTCAATATGTTTTTGTCTGCTTGACAACACGTAGGAAATGCTTTTGATTTTTGTAAAATTACATATAATTTCTCAACATTTTTCTTCATTGTATTGATTAAAGCTTTTCTGCCTCACCCAGAGTCATTAAATCACAAACCATCTGCTAAAAACAGATTGGCAACATTTCTAGCAATTAACATTTTAAAAAATCCCAAATTTGAGTCTTAATATATTCCAAAGATTGTTCCTATATGCGTTCAAAGATGAAGAGGGGAACAAAAGCTTCTGACTCATTCCTGCAAAAGCTGGAACCATGGACTCTCAGTAACGTGTAAAATAGCAGTATTGCCTCTGTCACCTAGAAAAGAATGACTAAGGGAAAAACAGACAGGTAACAGAGGACACATTGTAGGAGCTTCATTGCAAACTCTGCCACTCTTTGCCAGACATTGACCATTTGTATTAGTTACACAGGAATTGACAGTTGGTCAGACATTCAGCCAGAGTGCTCTTTGTATGGCGGCCAGCACTGAAACACACATTCATCAAAATCCGAGCGGTGTGGCCTTAAGTGAGGCTATCAAGCATCCCTGTCCTCTGAGGCTGTATTAACTAATGAAGGCAGTATGCATAAAACTCACTTGATCTGGGAGAGTATTTCTCTGATGTAAGACCTGATAGTATTCGCCTTTGCACACATGAGTAGTACTTACTTATGAGAGTCATTACACTGAAATCAGTGAGAATATTTACACAAGTAAGGAGTACTAATGTAAGAGTTTTTGGGATTGGCACCTGAAAAAGGAGGTGCATTTAGCATTAGTTGTGCATCTGGTTCTGTCTGCTAACATTATGCCATATAGTGTGTATGAAGTTGTTCGGCTGTCTAGGGGATAGAGTAGCTGCAGTGAGTGAGATATCACTGCAGTCAGTGAGATAGCAGCAGTGAGCGGTGCAACCTGGATTAATGGAAGGTAATTCTAGATATCCTCTGACCAATGGGAATATCATTTTGACTGTCCAGTTTTAGAAGAACATTAAACACCCAGGCCTAAATTCTCAGTTACACTGCAGTTACTACATAGTTACACCCACTTTAAGGCCTTTTATGCTACGAGAGTGATGTAAGGGGTCTTAGTATATATGAGAATCAGGCCCTTCTGGTATGAAGTTGACAGGTACTGCTGATCGATATCCAATTAAGAAGTGCTTGCTATATGAAGGACCAATAAAAATTTGGCTTGTTTTAAGATTTCCCCTTATGGGAAAGCCCTATAGAAATTAAAAGGGATTAAAACCTCCAGCATAACATAGGGCTCCTGGATCAGGTCCTTAACTGGTGTAAATTTATATCAGCTGAGTGAGGATCGGAAGGCTTCTTCCCATCATTTTCCCTCATTGGGGCCCCATAAAGTTAGTATAGCTCCAGTGCTGAGTAGTTGGCACAGCCGTAGTGTGGTGAGGTGAGAAGGGAGAGATGATATGTATAGAGTTGCACAGGCAGGCATGAATCAGCTCCCTGGTACTCCTCCCCTCCCCCAACAACCCTGCACTTGCCATCAGTGGAACAGATGTTCAGAAACCGTTGGCCTGGCACTCAGCCAGTTCATGCACATGGAGCTGTCATACTCTTATCACCACGTAAACCAGGACTTGGATTTAGCCTCGAGTAAACAAGATGGAACAATCAATCAATCAAATAAAAATAATGCCTGTGAATAATGTAGCGTTTGCTGTTCTAGAATGTAGATGGATATCTAAGTCTATTGGATTTGATGCTTTCTGGCTGTATAGGTGGGCCTGAGAGCACCAGGAGCTATTCAGGTGCACTTTGTACTTCTCAGGGCCTGAGAGTGCCGAAGGTGTTATTTCCTCCTGATTTTTTTCTTTCTTCTTCTCTGAGTGAAAAGTGATTTTTCCGTAGCCTAGCACCGTGTGGAGTCATTGACACCTGTGCAAAGTGGATGTGAAATGTTGTTGCATCACACTCATTCACTCGGACTTGCAGTAGTGTTTTTTACAGGCACTCTAAACTCTCTTTGCACAGGTGTCAATGAGTCCACAATGTGCCTGGCATGGAGAATCAGGCCCTGTGTGTGAGAGGGAACCAAAAAGTATACTGCTTTTGATTCCTGCACCGTGCAGCTCCAGTTGATGTCAGTGAGAGCGTTTCTGCTGATCAACTGAAGTATATGGCCCTTGTGACGTGGTGTTTGCCCAGCAGTAGCCTGGAAAGGGTTAATGTAGCTGGGGAGGGTGATGTGTGGCTTATCAGGCTACTCAACAACCTGAAGGAGCGTTAGGCTTGATAGGCAATCCTAATTGAGGATGGAGCCCAGCTGAGCAAGAGCAGATGGGGTTGGTGTAAGGGCAGGAAGAGAGGGCAGAAAAGGGATGCTGTATAGAAGCCTGTAGTCTCTCTCTGGGCTTAGAGAGAGAAAGGAGGAAGCCCAGGGAGAGTAGAAGCCCTGGGACTGTAGCCCTGAAGGATGGATTCACCCAGAGGGGTGGTGGAGCGAAAGCTTGGTAGAAGTGGAGTAGGAAAAGGCTCAGAGAAATGGCAGCAAGGTTTGGGACAGTACAGAACTTGGCTGCTGATTGTAGAGTCCCTGGCCTGGAACACGAAGTAGCAAACAGGCCCAGGTTCTCCTACCAGCCCTGGGGGAAGTGGCACAGTCTGGGCAGTAGAATGGAAGACTGCATGAGACCGATTGTCCGATGAGACTTTTTGTTAGCCTGGAAGGGGAAAACTATCTGTCCGGAGGGCCAAATCACGAGGGAGGGAGCTCCCAGTCACAGAGAGGAAGCAGTGTGACTCTTGGAGCATGAGGGGGGCCTCAGTATGAACAAGAACAAGAAAAGGGCATCAGACTGGGCGGAGCTATTCCCCAGGAGGTGCCTTAGTGGTGAGTAGAGAATCTGTTACAGCCCTAAATGAGCAGTTTATGTGCTGTCAAAACATCCCCTTGCACCCTGAGTGTTGGTACAACTCTTTGGTTGAGCCAAAAGTGCTTCTTTGAGCACGGTGCTCCAGTTCTGCCTGAGCATGGAGAGATGGCTAGAGTGCTGATTAACCTGCCTTCAAAGGTATATGTGCTATGTATGGCCTCATGCATGCAGATTTATTTTCTTTGCGTATGTCTTTACTGCAATTAAAAACCCATTGGTGGCCCGTGCCAGCTGGCTTGAGCTCCCGGGGCTGTTTAATTGCAGTGTGGACCTCTGGGCTTGGGCTGGAGCCTGGGCTCTAGGACCCTGTGAGAGTCCCAGGGCTTGGGCTGCAGCCTGAGCCCGGAAGTCTACACTGCAATTAAAAAGCCCTACAACCAGCTGGATCCCCAGGAGCAGGAGGCAGCTGGCATGGGGCTGCCTCGGGTGTCTAATCGCAGTATAGACATACCCTATGTGTGGGAGAGCAGAGGGAACATGCCACAGAAATGCTGCTCTGTCTGATCTGCCCACCTGTCTGCCTTCCAGTTTTAGAGAGACAAGGTAGGTGAGGCAATACACCTCTATCCCAATATAACGTGACCCGATATAACACAAATTCGGCTATAACGCGGTAAAGCAGCGCTCCGGGGGGGTGGGGCTGCACGCTCTGGTGGATCAAAGCAAGTTCGATATAACGCGGTTTCACCTATAAAGCAGTAAGATTTTTTTTGGCTCCCGAGGACAGTGTTATATCGGGGTAGAGGTGTATATTTTATTGGGCCAACTTCTCATAGTGAACGACAAGCTTTTGCACTTACACAGAGCTCATCTTCCAAGAAGTTATAGTCTCGGCCTTTATATCAACAGAGTACAGAATGGGTTTCAGTTGAATATATTTATTTCAGAAGGAGTAATAGAACACACAAATTTAAAGAGACCCTGCATTATTAAAATACCCTGAAGTGATGGAAAATATGTACCCTGTTTTCACACGAACTGAAATCCATTCTGTTAAAAATCAGCAGCTACATCGAGACATCAATAATTAGTTACTGGTTTAGGGTCTGAACCTGTCAGATGCTATGTGCCTCTTGTGAGGTGCTTTGTTGGCGGCACTCAGCACATGGCAGGAGATGCTTCATAGCTTGCAAGATCAGGCCATTAATTTCTTGAATCTTTTTGCTAAAAGCCAGGTTCTGAAATGTAATAAGCATCTTCAACTCCCCTGCTGAAGCCACTGGGTATTGCAGATGGTTACATCTCAAGATTTGGCTCAATGAGATTACACAGTTTCAAGTGCTATCCCTTTTAAGGATGTTACCTCTTAAGAGAGTCAGAAAACAGCCTCACTCCTCTCTGCTGACTGCCCTCTGTGTGGCTATGTTGAGCATCAAGGCACAGTAGGCACTTTGGATAGTCACAGTAGAAGAGGAAACTTCCCTAATATACTCTGATGTGTAAACAGTGGAAGTCCTTGTGGTCTGAGGCCCCAGTTGAGCTCAGCCCTTAAGCATGTGCTTAACTTCAGTGGGAATTAAACATGTGCTTAAGTGCTGTGCTCAACTGGGGCCTGAAAGCCTCGAAGATGTAAGTAGTGAAATAAAAAAGGCACTGAGTTATAGCCCCCGCCTTGCATTGTTTCCATCAGGCCTCTATCTGTAGCTTACCCAACTTTTTGGTTTGAGAGACCCCAGGATAAATTGTAACAAATGGCCTATCTCCTGCATCTGGATTCCAGAAAAGGACGGCAGGCACAGAGGGTCCAGAGTAGGCCCTCAGAGATGTCCCACAGCACAAAACTAAATATGGGCCCAAGAGATCCCAGTTTGGATCCAAACTTCTCGAAAAGTCGGCTCTGATATTTTGGTTCACTGCATTACCTTCTCCAGAGTTAAGGGTTAATCTAATCTTTTTGAATCCAGATTTTTGGTTTGACTGTTTTTACTTACAATGTATGAAACACACTAAGGCCAGGTCTACACTACAAACGTACATTGGTATAACTACGTCGCTCAGGGGTGTGAAAAATCCACATCCCTGAGTGACGTAGTTAGGCTGTACCTCCTGGCATAGACAGCACTGTATGTCGTGGGAGAGCTTCTCCCATCATCATAGCTTCTGCCTCTCGCAAAGGTGGATTAGCTACTCCAATGGGAGAAGCTTTTCCGTCTGTGCAGTAGCATTTTCGCTAAAGTGTTACAGCAGCCAGTACAGCTGCGACGCTGAAGCGCTGTATGTGTAGATAACCCCTAAGTGTTATTTCTGAGTGCCACTGCATATAGGGGTTGATGGTGCTGTAGCTGTTCATTGTGCAAATGAGCTATTTGGTTTTATATGGAATTTGTTGAATGCCCCTGTCAGTTAACGCTATGGGCCTAATTCCCCTCTCATTCTTTGGGTTGTATTCTTCTCTGGTGTAAATCAGGAATAACTCAGTTGAAGCTCTTGGATTTACATAGCAGTGAAAGTGCAGTGAGAGAAGAATCATACCCCATTAGTGGAGGAGTTTCTGTTTACTTTCCTTCCTCAACAAGAAACAAAAAGCTGTGGTCCAGTGCTTTTAAATTTGAGACTTGAGAAAGCCATTAGACTCTACACATTTCCTTTTCTTCTGAAAGATGATCAGTATTCATTCTGAGAAGGGTCATGGGATTATTGACTTCATAAACTTGCTTTTTTAAAAACCCCAGACACTCTCATGTATTGGGTCAAATTTGACTACAGTTTATTGCAAACTTGATGAAATTGATCTTTGCTTCTTCCACCTTGGGCTGAATTGGTCCTTGTAGATAAATTGCTTGAATGAGCCCTGCCTGTTGGAGGATAATTGAGTGAGCTTGGGGAATTTTGCCTGTTCCAGGTGTCTGGGAGTTAGGAGAAAATAACATCTGTTCTCATCAAATGGCAGAGTGGCAAATTACAAATTACAAGTCACTTTTAATAAATTCTGGAGCAGGAATGTTGAATATAGAGTAGTACAGGCATGTCAAAATGAAACCTGTTCTACAAAAGATGCTCATTTTACCAGTTTAAATGTAGTACAGCTGAATTGCTAGGTTCTGGCTCATTATTGTGTCACTTACTGTGGCATCCACCATGTTCACAGTTTCTCTTTGTGGCCAAATCTCTTGGTTTGCAGTGTTCATTGTAGCCATATACAACATCAAAGAGGGGCTTGGCCAGCTATGTGCCTAAGCATAGGTTTCGGGCAGAGGCATGCTGCAGAGTATTTGCCTTTGCCTGGTAATCCATTTGTTGATACAGTGCTCTTCTTGGTGTCTGTGATGCCTCCATTATCTTGTGTATATGAGGGCATGCTGTTTCTTCCCTTATGCTGTATCTTGAATCCCGCTCTACTACATGTAATATTAATAAGGAATATTAAATAGACAAATGCGGTGAAGGATTTTCCTTCTTGTGAGCTTGTGCTCATTGCTGCTTTACATCCCTTACACGTTATTCATCAGCAAACATCCTCCTTTGGGAGTAGCGGACAAGGACAGGTTGAATCCTAATAGCATAGGGATGAATACTGCTTCCACACGGTCTATTCCTGTCATTGGTACTCCTGTTGCTGTCTTAAAAGACGAAAGTTGCTACCTGCACAATCTGGATCTTAGCCCCAAAACAGTCACTGTTTATGGAAACAGCTACTTGACTCAGCAGGCATGTTCACTAAACAGTTTCTCATGTGCGGAAAAGGGGAGGGAGGCTGTGCAGTTTAAACCCCAAAACACTTGCAGTATTGGTGGTATTGGAGGCAACAGCCTTCTGCGTATACAGGGCCTGATGTTAGTCTCACTTTTGTCCACATAAATTTGGAGTAGCTCACTAACTTCAGAGAAGTTATTTCACATTTATGCCAGTGTAACTTGAGATCAGAATCTGGCCTGATGACTCAAGCTGATCTCATGAGGCCAGGTCATCAGCTGGTGTAAATCAGCTTAGCTCGGTGGACTCCAATGGAGCGATGCCCGTTTATACCGCCTGATGATCTGGCCCATAACTTACACCATTATCATCAACACTTTTTCAGTGTATACTGGTTAACATAGGTTACTTTAAAGTTTTTCCTCTACAGTAAGAATAAGATCAACTTTCCTGTGCTCTTTTTGTGTGTGTGTGTGTATGTGTGTGTGTGTGTGTGTGTGTGTGTGTGAAATATTCCAAAAACCTGGGCACAGCCTGGTTGTCCAACTTGCTCATGCTCTCTCCTGGAGAATGTTATTCTCCCAGGGTGAAAGTCACCCCTAGGCAGAAGGCCAGCATGACATCTATGCACCAATTAAGTCCCATTTTAACCCTGTTTTGAGCCCTGAAGGTGGGACTTAATTGGTGCATAGAATTTGTGCTGGCCCTTGCACAATGATGAACGTCATCCTTTCTGAAGAGCTGAAACTGTAACCAGTATCTGGGATTTTGGCAATACAAGTACTAGTGTGTTTATTTCGTACTATTGCTTTTGATTTGCATTTGAGTCAATATCTCTTTGCTGCCCTTCATTATCCAGTTATCCTTTGTTTAAAAAAAAAAATCACCCCATTCTGATAGATTAAAGAAGCACTCTCATCAAGTGATAAGGGCGGTATGAATGTGTAGCTAAATCATTTTATCCTATCTATCGTCTGTCTGATCTTGTTATCTAAAGCATTAATAAGGCGCCCATCACTGTGATGTCTAGTCTAAAAAAAAATCTACAGTAAATTCTAGATCAGTTTTTGTCTTGGTGATTATATGTAAGCTTTCCATTCATTTGCATATTTGGGTTTTTCCACATTTTTTTTCAAAACTTTTATCCTCCTAAACTCACTAAACCTTATTTTCCTTTGTTGTGTTCAGACATCTTTTTTAAAAAAAATAATGCAACTGAATCTCCCTGAATCAGGTAATATTAGTAATTATTTTCTCTATCTCTTATTACTGTACAGCTTTGGGGTACGATTCTCCATTGTTCTGTCCTTAGAGAATCACACACACACCCCCGACTGACAAAAGTGCCAGTGTGGACAGCACTATGTCAGCAGCTGCTCCTTTGGGGTGGTTTAATTGTGCCAACGGGAGAGCTCAACGCAAAGAGTGGCTACATAGGAGATGTCGCTGTAAGGTGCATAGTGTAGATGTCGCCTAAGTCATGTTTGAAAGTATGACTTCTGCCTTAGTGACTTAGGAGCCTGTTTGAAAATGTTACTCTTAATGTATTGCTGACATTCCCATTCAAACAGGATAGATACCAAAGTTTTACACCACTCACTGCCACCATCTATCTTTAAAACTGCCCCTTTCTTCTAAAGATCATTTTAATTCTAGAATGAATAAAGGAACAGTAAACAAAATAGCAGATTTAATCATGTAGGTGCTTCTCCCAAGTGACTATAGAATCGTGGAGTGTTTGTTAGGGTTCAGAGTTCTCCAGCTATTCAGCCTAACAGGGCCTAGCATCCTAACTGTGGTTTCCACAAGGACAATTGGTTTGGGTTGGCTTGGACTGCTTGGCAGTAGAAAGTATCATTGTGATAGACCAGGAAAAATGTCCTTGTTGCACAAGATGGATTTTTTTGGTCAATAGAGTTGCAGGTTATCCACAGTACAGTTAGTATCTGCGCAGTCATACTGTGTGCTTCTTCACTCTGCCTCAGCAGCTACCTGAGCTGCGAGTCAGATGCAAGTGATTCAGTCTCCATGGCAGCTCAGTGCTGTTCTCCTCTGGAGCAGAGACTGACAGTGATGCTAAATATAACTTGTTGCTCTTCTGGGTCCAATTTCATACCTGGTGCTAGCAGAATGTCAGACTTTAATGGAATTGCCATTGGTTTCAGTGGAGTTGGACCTGGTCTGCATTTAGCCCATAGTGTGGAAACCACCAAACTGGGATTGCTCTTGAATCTAGATGTAATGTTTGTCCCAGAATTGAAAGTTCTGCAACAAATGTATTGCTTACACAACTCAATTATTCCTACAAAAAATACTGTACACAAAGGCCAGATCCTCAGCTGGTGTAAATCAGTGTGGCTCTGATGAAATCCGTGGAGTCAGGATCTGGCCTTGATACACTCTACTATACTAGGTTAGTTATGTAATGGCCCATAACATTTCTGCTTTTTTGTGATTATCCACGAACGGCATTGTGTACTAGTCAGTTACTTAGAAGTAGATGCACTACTTAACTCTTACCAGTATGAAAAAAGTCTGATGCAGATTCCTGTGAATTTTCGAGACACTCGTGTACTTCACAAAAAATCCTGTAGAACTAATATTTGTAACAAGTAGCTGCTGCTGCTCTGTGATTCTAATGCAGTGTTTAGGAAGAGCAAATAATTCTTAGTAGAACTTACTCTGCTTAGGACAAGACACTTACTCATGTTCGTTTTACTTAATCATGCCCCAAAGACCTTTCACTGAATGAGCCTCTCAGAAAGGATTCCTGTCTAGAAGGGAGACAAGATTAATTTTCCTAATAAGACTAGAACACCAGGCATTTGGTATGCAGGCAAAAAAGCGCTGCAGTGCAGTTGAACTGAATTCTGATCACAGGTGGCCCCCAAAATGAGAGACATCAGAGTTAGTAGAATTATTATTTATTAATAGGCCCAAATGTGTATCTTACTATATAACCTGCCTCCAAATTCTGTTTAGAAGGGCAATTGTTCCTGGTTATCCACTCACTTCTCTTCTAAGGTCCTCCATGGAAATATGGTTTCTCTGTTAAACCCATTAACATTAATCCATCACTCAAAAGACAGGCACCAGTAATGGAGGAAACCAAAATAAAATGAAACTTCTATGATAAATTTATAAAAAAGCAATACCAAAATCTTCCAGAGAAACTGCTAGTGTGATCTCACAGTCCTATTCAAGACACTAATCACAGGTAACATTATGGGATGTAGCGGTTGTTGTGTTCCATCATCAGTGTGAGTGGAGGAATTGAACATTAAACATAGTCCTCCACCCCAGTAAATCAGTCTTCTGAAATGCCTGCTGTTTTATTTGCAAGGATGGGGCATAAAAATGTGATGAAGTACGGATGGAGAATGGAAGTATCTGAGAAGACATGGGGCAAAGCGCTATTATCCTGCTCCATGCTGTGTCCACACTCCACACACTCTGAAAACAGCAAGCACTGGAGAAGGATTTGTTTCTGGCTGGGTATCTGGCATAATAACTGTCAGTTGGATGTGCCTTATCAGAATTAACTGTACACAACCAGATTATCTTTCAGCAGGAAGCAGGGAGAGAATATCTGGATCTAAGGATTTTGGAGAATAACGTACACACACTAGTGTGCTGCTTTTTCTGTAGTCTCTGGATTCAGGAGTGAACAATAGATTCTAATTTAGAACTAAGTGAAAATTGGAATTTAGTTTTGGCACTCTCAATTCAAATGAAATATGTTGATATTTTCTGATTGAAATACTGAATTTTGGTGCGTTGAACTGACACAAAACATTTCATTTTGAGTCAGCGCAAGATTAAATTGCATCTCTATGGTGCCATGTTGCCTCATGAGAGTTTCAGTTCAGGTGCCTCATGCCTGTATTCTTCCCTGTGGGCTGGGCTCCCTGGCCGCTGACCGGACTACACCTCCCATGATGTAGTCTCCTTCTAACCTGAACTGTATGGTGCACCATGGGGGAGACACCACTACAGATAGATCACAGGTGAAGTAGTCTGACCACTGAGCCCAACCAATAGGGAAGAATTGGGGGTATTAGGCATCTGAACTACATCTCCCATGATCCACCTGTAGTCATGTGTCTCTGTATGGCACACCATGGTTCAGGTTAAAGAGAGACTACATCATGGGAGATGTATTCCAGTCAGGGAGCCTGGCCCATATGAGAGAATGGGGGCATGAGACTCCTGAATTAAAGCTTCTGTGAGGCAATGTATCACAAGAGGGAAATGTGGTTTAATATTCAACTGACTTGAAACAAAAGTTTTGGGTCAGTGCAACAAATCAAAAGATTTCAATTCTTTTTCTCCAGTGGACAATCAAAAAATTTCAACCTACATTTTCTGTTGAAAAATCACTTTTGATGGGAACATTTCTGACCAGTGTTACCTAATGATGATGCACCTTCCTAATCGGGTAGAACATGTATCTTTGAACAACATGAATCAAATGATGAAGCTTATAGAAAAAAATGGGCACCACAACCCATTTCCCAGTTAATAATTCTATTCCCAAGGCTCTTGTGATAGAGAGAAAAAAGGAAAGTATGGTATCCAACTTCCTTTCCTTTTTGGTGTTCTCGCCCTCTGTTGTTCTTGTCTTCAGACTCCACTGTGTTGGTATGCTGTCATTGAAATCAATGTCAGCATTCCTGTTGGAATGGCTGTGGGAGCAGGACTGGACTCAGCATGAGCTATGGTTAGTGAGGAATTATCAGCAAAGGTAAAAAAAGTGTCTATTTGCTCCTGGGCAATTATTGCCTTAAAACTGAAGATCTTGGTTCTCTGACATGTTACCCCAGTCTTATGCTGGTGTGACGTCAGTGGCTCCAGTGGAATCATGCTGGAATCAAATTGGTGTAGAGGAAGCAGGCTTGAAATCTCCAGTGCTCCTCCAGGTGTGTGTATGTGTATTGTTTGGGGGTGAACTGTTGAGTCTCTGGTATGGTAGCTAAAAAGCTGAGAATGAAAAGGCACATTAATAAGATGTATGTGGAAACTCCAAGAAACAACATGTGAATGGTTATCCATGCTTCAGAGCCATGACAAAATTCATGACTGGATGCAGTGGATGTGAGAACCCCAGTAGAAATGGTTGTTGAAATCTCCTGGTGTGTTCAGTGGCCTACATAGTATTTTATAAAGCAAGTTGCTTTGCCCTAGAAATGTCAGGGCCTGTTATGCCTTCTTTTGAAAGGGGAGAACAATTTATTCCCATCCTTCGTGAATGTCTCTTTGTGGTGCACAGGGTCCCAAGTTGAGGTCCTGGCAAAGCTTAGGATCCAAGACAGTTATGATAGATAAAAGCTTTAGCATCTGTGCTCATGAACGGTCACCTCTTTCCTCCCTTACATCCCTCTGAGGATATTTCCTTTTGTCCGAGCACGTCCTATTCTGCTGCATGGCAACATTTTCCAGCTGAGGACAGAATTCCTAAATCAGACAGCAGAGTCCACCATAATAGTTCACACCCTCCTCCTTCAGAACTGAGAGAGTCTCTTCTGTAATGTTCCCAACTTCTCCTGGCCTGTGAGACAAAAGAACATGCTTGGGAATTACACTGGACCTCCTGCAAGCCAAGCCAGTGTGTTACCATTATGTCACTGGGGCAGCCACAACCTTGTATTCTCAGTAGCGTATGACAATTCTTAACTTTAAGGCCAGTTTTGTAGGATGTAGAAATACATTGATAGATGTACCTTACACTTCACCTGGGTTTACAACTCTGCCTAGTCAAAAAAGATTTTCCACATTTCAGGCTGAACCTCAATGGTATTTAGAACAGGAATATTACTGATAGCAGATCTGTCGATTCTAGGAAAGGTGAGTGTCTGTCACTTAGTGTCTTCAAGTAGCTGAGGTCTGCTACCTTTCATGTATTAGAGATGCATGGTTAATCACCTCCATTACAGATTCCATACATTCAAAGGCCAGAAGGGCCCATTTTGATCATTTAGTCTGACCTGCCGTATCACAGAGGCCGTAGAACTTCCCCAAAATAATTCCCAGAGCAGATCTTTTAGAAGAAACATTGAATCTTGATTTTAAAATTGTCAGTGATGGAGAATCCATCACAACCCTTGGTAAATTGTTCCAGTGGCTAGTTATTCTCACCATTAGATAATCATGGAGTGGTTCTACCAGCGGATAGGAGTGACTTCCCCCCCTCCATCCACCCACACACTTCATGCTGGCCCAGGTGACATGTTTTGGCTTACAGAGCTCATTAACAGCCCTAAGCAAATACTTCAGTGTTTACTGTTCTAGAAAGAGGCCTGTCAGATCCAATTAGTCCGTTAAATGTATATAGTAAATTGTATTTGTATACTCTGTAATCAGAAGATGCATATTCCAAACAGAATGTTTCTGTGAAACAAAGCACAGGAACTCCATTGTGTTTGGGAACCCTTTACACAGAGCATTAAATATAAATAGGTTTGTGGAATTGCTGAAAGAGCATCGGGGGGGGGGGGGGAGGGAAGGGGAAGGTGCTTCTCATGGTTTTTAAAGTAGTGTTGTCTTTTGTTTTGTCTTTGCTGTGATAATGGAAACTGTTGTTTTTCATTAAGAGCCTTGTCCTCACTAGTCCAGATTTATGCCCTTCTCATTTTGTATCAAAACATAAAGTCCTTATTCAGGCAAAATGCTTATTGAACGGGACTTGCCTACGTATGGACTGTGAGAGTGCACATCAGAATTGGGCCCTTAGCAATTTCTTTTCACCACAGGAGATTGAGTGGAGGGTGAATCTGTTTCTCTCACTCTGCTCTGAGTAAGAAGTACTTCCTTACACTACTTAGACAGTAAAAAAGCAGTCAGGATTTGCTGGTAAGGTGGTGTGCTGAGATAAACTTCTGCTGCTAATGGCATTATGGCACAAAATGTTTCTTTTTAAGATGAACCTAGTGATAATTTTTATTCAAGTCTCTTGGATGTGCATGTTACTTCTGCTTGCTTGTCCCGCCAAGACTGATCTGGAGCTAGTGCCAGCATGACCAATTTAGAAAGAAATGTGGAAAGTCTGACATTGTCAGCGAGGAAACTCTGGCAGTTTCACAACTGCTTGTATTGAAAATTCAGCAACTTTGCATTGCATCTGCATGATCTCAGATGACAAGCTCAGTATGTTATTTCTGGAGTTGATCAGCTTTATTGACAACTACCAGCTGTTATAAATGTGATCGCTACTTTGACAGCTATGCTGTTTTGAAAAATATATAATTTATGTAATTTGATAACGTTTGCTGTGTTTTAGCTCTGTGCAGGGGGTAAGTTAGATAAACTGTTGGGTATTTGCTCACACAAAAGGTGCAACATCATTGTAAAGTCAACAGTGATGTTAATTAAGAATTCTAGGAGCATTGTAATTGGGGAAGAATTGTTGTTCTTTCGGGTAAGTTGCCATTTATTACATTAAAGTCCACTTTGCTGAGAGGTCCTTGCAAATTGTCAGCTGAAAGGCCACCTTTTTCCTTTGAAATGACTCAGACGCTTTAAAAATAGATCACTCAAAAACATATAACCTTGGGATTGGGGAGCCAGACAGGCAATTATTATTGTAGTTAAGAGTATTTTATCAAGAACAAGAGTCCTTCATTGTGATCAGCTAATCACTGAAACTGCTTACTCAGGGTTGCATGTATAACTTGTAGCAGAGCGATGTCACCACTTACTCCATTAATGTCTTGCTTCAGCAAAGCATGTAGGCACGTGCTTAATGGACTAAGTTCCTGGAGCACATTTTCCTTCTAAATGGATGCTTCAAGCTAGTGACTTTGTGGCTCACGTTATTGCATGCCATGAGCAACAAGCCAAATTCAATGGTCTCAGCTTCTTTGTTCTACAGGTTACATCAGTAATGCTTCTGTACTGTTGAGAGCAAGTGCACCAAATGAAAGCAGTCTAGCCCCTGAGTTCCACTGTGTTTGGGCACTCAGGGAATTAATGAATGGGCATCACTGGAAGGGAAATTAATTAGTAGTACTGCTCATCCTTTACACTCATTTATCCCTCTCCACACAGTCTCTCTCACTTCTGGATACTCAAGTATAGGCAGCCAGCATCTGTGTGTTTTATTTCCTAACCGAGGAAATGTATGCTTCACTAGATTAACCTCCTGTCACTCTCAATTTCTTACAGAAAATGAAAAGGAAGATTATAAATGAACTATTGCAGCTTCACTTATAAAAACTTTGGAAGCAGCAAAAAGACGGTGTGGCCTGGAATGAAGGGCCTCTGGAGCAATAGCCTGAGAACTCGAGTCAACAAATGGTGTAAATGGATTCTGGTGAAATCTTTAGGCAGAGTTTTGCTGTCATAACCATTGAGGAAAAACAAGAGGCATGGGGAAAAAATACATTCTTTCCTCTGGTCATCTCTGCAGTCATGCCAAAACCATTCTGTGCTCATCTCCTGATGTGGCAGCAGGGCAGCAACATCTGCTTTACTGTACTGTAGTTGAACCCTCCGCGTATGAGAGACAAAATGTCACACGCTGGCGATTTCATGGCTGCCAAGAACTTTAATCACCATTCCAGATAATTGTTTTCAGCCATAGAGGCTATGATGGCTTTGTTTCCACCCAATTAGGTGTGTGGTGTACATTTCAGATCTTATGCCAAATACAGGAAGGTCTGCTGCCCTTGGGAGTTGATCTGATTGTGTTTCCAGGCTCTGTGCACTATTGATTTCTCCTGCTCAGAGCAAATAATTCTCATCAGAGAACACCTCTACAGGTAGAGGGCTATTTGCTCCAGAGAGAGGGGATTTGCATTCTCAGTTTGGGAAGGGTTCTATAACTTTTTAAGAGAAATTAGAAGCTCCTGTGTTCAAATTTAGCAGCTGCATTCCTTTCCGTTCTTTCATGAAATCCCCAAACATGGTAGGACAGCCTACTTTCTGTAGCCTTCCTGAGTATGAGCTGGTTTTGGAGCATCACTGGAGGCTTTCCAAATCAGCAATGCTTCTTCTTATGTCTCCTGTCTATTTCTGAGCTTATCAGAAGTGTTTGCCCTTTCACAGTAGAAAGGGCCAAAGAAAATATAGCTATTCCGGAGGAATCCGATTCTGTCACCCTTTCTCACACTAAATAATACCTTATTCTTCAAGTAATCCCAATGAAATCAGTAGAGCTACTTGCTCAGAAAGGTACAACCCAACACAAATGAGAGTAACAAAATCTGGCCCTTTATTTATTTTAATAGAAATTCTTTCTTCCTGGCTCTGTTTAGTCCTACTTAAGCTCTCCCACTGGAATAGATTACAAAGCAACCTGGCTTAAGCTCTTTTCTGCTTTTAATGCTGCTCCGAGAAGATCAAGATTGGATTGCTATAGTTTTCTCCCATATCAATTCATAGTTCTTTCCTTGACTATTTTTCTTGGTCTGGCCTTTGGGCTTTTAATCTTGTTAAAATTTTCTTCATTATTTTGTTTTTCAAGAATGAGAGAATTAGGTGGCTTTACTTGCATGTGTCAATGTATCAACAATGCACTATGTTTCCCTCCCTTGTGCAAGGTTTCAAGTCAACAAGATAAGACTGAAGGTATATAATAACTTATTTTGAGAAAACTGCATTAATTCCTTCATCAAAACTTCTAAGGTAAATTCCAAAACCACTTTTTTGGGTGAAATTGCTGTTACTATATATTTTTTATTTCATTGGTGTATTTGCTTATGCAGAAAAAACCCCCCACCCCCTCCAAAGGGCGGGAAGGGGGGAAGAGGGAAAGCAATGAGGCAACAGCATTTATTTGTACACCATGCAGAAAAAGCACAGTGCTGCTTTTTGACACTGGAATCTTGCTTTCTTCACAGTAAAACCACCCAACTCTTTTCAGGCAATAACTGGGAAGTTGTCCTTTTTTTGTTTGCAAGGTTTGTAAGTCCATCACAATATTTGCAAAGGCCACAGCGCTTATTATATAATGTGCACTCAAGCTGCAGTTTACTTGCAGTAAAAAGTTTCCCTGTTTTGACAGAAGTCTGAGAATTGGTCCAGTTGTTCTTAGCTTGAGAGATGTTTGATGAAGTATTTTCTGGGCAAGATGACACATACATTTTCTAGTTTCATAGCTTTCCTGTCTTAGCTTCATTATGACATCTTGTTGTTCGAGGCAGGTGTTGACTAAGACCTCCAATCAAGACCAGGGATGTGTTTCTGCATTCCCCTGTCATATTGCCTTGTACAGTGAGAAGAGTGAATGAGATTCTGTGCAGGACATCAGTTTTCCTAAAAAGTCTGGGTTAATGTGCAAAAAGTATCCATGGGGGTGAAATTCTCCCCTGTGCAGAGAGTAACCACTCATGTCTTAATATAAGGCTTCAGTTGGAATTCAGGGGTACGTCTTCACTACCCGCCAGATCGGCGGGTAGCAATCGATCTATCGGGGATTGATTTATTGCGTCTCGTCTAAACACGATAAATTGATCCCTGAACACTCTCCCCGTCGACTCTGGAACTCCACCAGGGCGAGAGGTGGAAGCGGAGTCGACGGGGGAGCTGCGGCCATCGATCCCGTGCCGTGAGGATGGGAGGTAAGTCGATCTAAGATACGTCGACTTCAGCTACGCTATTCTCGTAGCTGAAGTTGCGTATCTTAGATCGATTTCCCCCCCACCGCCCCCCAGTGTAGACCAGCCCTAGGTGATGCACAGGTCTTTTGCTGGTCCTCTGCATAGTGGTGAATGTCATCAAAAGTGAATAAACTATATAGTTTGATTTGTTGGTCTTCCCTTGAAGGCTAGGGGATTTAAAAGATAAGGAAAATGATGGACCCTCCAGTGAAAGATGGATTCTCCTAACAAATGCATGTCATTTTTTTTTTTAGAAGCTTAATTTTTAAAGGATATGCATACTAAAATGTCACATGCTAACGATCGCTCTAACATGTTTTGGCCACTGGTTACAATTAGTTTGGGTCTCACAAATCTTTTAGCTATTCTACTTTGGTTTAAAATAACTGAACTTCCTGCACAGTAACGTTGGCATTGTTTGATTCTAAAAGTAACGCTTTGGAGGAATTCTCCCTAGGCATGACCAGTCTTTCTTTTGTAAGACTGAAACCAGCAGAACAATGTTTGAAGTAGGTACTTTTAAAGTGAGACTTCCAAAGCTGGAATGAGCGTTCCAAGTGAGCTCTACTACTCAACTAACTGCTCGACTTACCTTTCTTCCTGCTCGGAGATGATGGGAATGCCAGTTCTTTATTCAGTGTAGCATCTGGAAGGGAAAAGAATGCACATCTGTTTACATATTTTGCTTGTAAGTCCTAAGCAGCATAATTTACGTCCATTTTCTGCTTCATTCCTTCCATGTGAGTGCTGTGGACAGTGAATGTCTACGGAGCCTAATCCATTATAGTCAATAGGGACAGTTTACATGAATAAAGACAATCTTGCCCTCAATCCCAGTCCTTAACTTTAATTATGAAAAGGGCCTAAGGGAGTTAGGCACTCAATTCCACTGAACTTCAAAATCTCAGCCAGTGGCAAAGTCTTCATTGACTTCAGGTTCAGGCTGTAAATTATGTATCAGTCAAGACTTCAGGACCAGGCTCTATATTACATATTAGATAGGAATGTAATTACTTACTGAGTTTCTTTGTAAATTAATTCTATGAATTATACCATATAGCTGTACATGAACTTTTGTTTATTACATGTATAGAGATTAGCTATCCGTTGGAAACACAGGGAAATCTTATACCTTATTGAAATTCTAGGGGGAAACGTCTTTAGAATGTCAGACATTTATCCTTGCTTGAAATAGTAACTTGCAGGGAGGTACATTTTGATATATTCTCTTTGCAGAATCTAAAAATATATTAACACAATGGCTCTAGTGCTTTAGTTACATCTCCCCTAATCCACTATTTTACCAGTAATTAATTATATCATTGTAATGAGCTTTGGAGTTGAGATACTTAGACTGCTTAAATAAACCCTTCTTAAACATTAGATTTATGATGTTTTGTGCACATTTGTAGTAATTCACCGATTCGGGACAAGACAATAATACATAAGACAGTGTGAACCAAATAAGGAAGCCAAATGCTTCCATAACGATTGGCGTTCTTAACTTGTATATTATCAATCTATAGAACTAAAGCAAATGATTTTTTTGCCATTTGGGAATGTTGAGCAACAAGCCATTATAAGCACAAAAAAGCAATTTATACTAATGCTTCAGTTGTAGCCTTTCCTTCAGGCTGCTGGCTCCATCGGGTATTGGAATATTAAATTGGCTTCATTTATTTTGCGCAGTTTTCAATGCAGTTTCACAGAAATGATGCACACTATACATACCATTGGTGTTTGCTGGGTCCTGCATTTTTATTTGAATCCGGGAAGCGTCTCGGTATTGCTTGGTATGTGGAATTTAGATATTTGAGTGTGATGTCTTGCTCTTGGGATTGTGCTTTGCAATCTAAAACAGCTTTCACGTGAAGCAATACCATCTTGACTTTCCACAATCTCATGTTAGACGGAAGATTGAAAGCAGCTCAGTGGCAGAATATCAAAAGTATCACAATAAAGGGTTAGGGTCACAGTGTAGTGCTAGAGAGATACAAGCCTTGGGTTAAGTTACTGGTCTACTTCAGAAAGAGCAATTAATGCTATAGGGAATTAATAAATGACTAGGAGGCTTCCTATTCTTGAAAGTAAATGTAGAGCATCTGACAGGTGCTGGGTTGACCAGCCGAGGAGGTTGAAGTTCTCCATTTATGCACATTTCAGATACAAAGTGGAGAGCAGCATTGTAAGTTGCTTTACCCCATATTGTGTACTCTGTGGTTTGCTGCAGTTAGGGCCCAATCCTACTTGTCCCATTATGCTCGTAATTCCATTTAGCCTGATTCTCCATTACCTTGCACCTTCTGTAGTCATTTACACCTGTGCAGAATGAGTACTCGGAATAGTAGCCTTTTGCACCCACACAAGTGACCACACAAAGTACAAGGCATTGTGGAATCAGGTTCCTTGACTTCAGTGGGAATGTTCAGGTGAGTAAGACAAGCAGGGTTTGGCCATTAGAGGCACCATGATGCAATTTAAGTGGCTGCCGTTGCTCGTGTTCTATCCTGGATGGAGAACAAGAAAGCTGTATAATCTGAAAACAATTTAATTGAACTTCAGCCTTCAGGGCTACCAATCTGGTGCCTTTCACAAGCACTAATTACTTACTTTTTTTAAAAGTGAAAGAGAAACCATTCCATTGTTGCTGGTCAGGAGGAACCCGTAATGCAAAGATTAGGGGATTTAAGGATCTTGAAGGCTTTATCGTAATTTCCAAAACATGTGTTAAGACAATATCTGGGACAAAGAGCTTGAAGTATAAACTGTTTCTGTAGAGACTCAGCCAATGTCAGATAATTGTACTTCTCAGCATAGTTTCTTTTTTCATTTATTTACATATCAGCATTACTCTTTGGGAATCAAAAGGGCAAATACTGTTTAAGCCAGTACCGTATGCTAATATTTTCTTTTTTAAAGGGGGGAAAACAGATGAAAAGGTTAATGTGCAAGAAAGACCAGCTAAAAATAGGCAATAGGCTCCCAATAAAATATTTTAAAATTCCTTTGCCTGCAGCACTCTCTTGAGATAAAGTGTAAAATAAGTTTTCATCTATACTGCTGGGAATACTTTATGCCGGAGTAGGTACATAGGAATCCTACATAAGTAGGACGGTCCATCGGCCTGCCTAATCATCTGGGTTTTTATATTGCACTTATGATTACAATAGTTCATAAGGGCCTCAAACTGGTCACAGCCCCATTGTGCTAGGGACTGGACAAACCTATAGTAAATGACAGTCCTGCCTTCAAGAAATTTACAGTCTGAGAGACAAGAGGAAGGACGGTCCCAGTAGTTAGGGTGCTAGCCTAGGACTCAGAGGCGGGTTAGGTTTCCTGCTTTGCCATTTACTTGGCAAGACTTTCTGTGCTTCATTTCCCCCTTCTGTAAAGTGGGAATAATAGCCCTGCCCTGCCTCACAACGGTATTGTGAGGATAAATACACTCAAGAGTGAGGTGCTCAGATACTAGGGTACCCCTCCTGCAGCTGTAGTAAGTGTCTACACTACAGTGCTACAACAGCGTAGCTGCACCTATGTCATTGTAGTGTAGATGTACCTTATGTGCTTTACATGTGTAACCCTTCTGCCCATCTAAGTTGGCAGCAACAAGGGCCGGGTTCTGTATCTAGGGGTTCCGTTTCAATAACGCAATGCAAAACCGGCTCGAGCCCCCACCCAGTGACCTGGGACAATTACATACCACCCCCTGGGCGCCTCTAGGAGGCAATACTTCCCCTCTCGCAAGCACAGAGTCTGAGTGTAACAGAAAATGTTTAATAACATGAGGTAAACGACATCAGCATTAAATTGGAAAAACAACACAAACAGGCTTCATGAGCAAAAAACCCACCCCAGCAAATTGGGCTGTGTCCTTGCCCTTTGGTTCTTGAAACCAGCAACCCAAGAATCACCAAAGTCCCAAAAGTCCAACAACCCCAAAGTCTCTTGGGTCCAGCAACCCAAGGATCACCAAAGTCCCAAAAGTCCAACAACCCCCCAAAGTCTCTGTCCCTGTTCAGTGCAGCCCCAGAGTTCAAGGGGGGGGGGGGAGAAAGGCACGCAGGGTGTTAAGGGGCACCTTACGTGATCCGAGGCCGACTGGCTGCCTCTCTGTGGGGTTCCGCCGCAGCCTTCTCCACGAGCCGCTCCACTCCACTCCACCAGCTGTCCCGTGAGCCGCTCCCGCCGTCCACGAACTGCTCTGGCAGCTGCTCTGCTCTGCTCACCAACCTGTGAGCCGCTCAGCTCTGCTCCACTTCAGCTGTTCCTTGGGCCGCTCCCACAAGGCTCCGCTCTGCTCTGCTCGCTGCTTCTCCAGCTGCTCCGCCCTGCTCACCGACCTGTGAGTCGCTCAGCTCCACTCCAATCATCCCTGTGAGGCTCCACTCTGCTAGCTGCTCCGCCAGCCGCTTAGCAATATAGCTTCAGGCTCCCCCACTAGTTAACACAGTCTCAGTGATCTCAGCTCTTAATAACTTTAGCTCTTTTGTGATTTCAGCTCTTAGCAATTTCAGCTCATAGTAGGGGAGCCCCAGTGCTAGTGCACCATTGGCCCAAAGTGAATTCAGCTCAGCAGCCTGTAACCAGACTCCTAACGGAATCAAAGTTAGCTCTGACATTCAACAGTGGAGAGAGGAGGTAGTGCAATTGATGTTTCAAACCCTCAAAGAGGGCCCATACCATCAGATATAAATACCTGTCCCCATCCTCTCTCAGTTCACTGGGTTTTGTAACCCATGCCCCTTGTCAAGCAAGTGCTACTTAGGTAATGGTGAAGGACTCACTCAGTCCTTCTGTCATACAACAGTTCCACTGCCCTTGATTCACAGAATCAGGGTAACAAAACTTTATTCTTCCTGCCCCAATAATAGAGAAACTGGGGATCCCACACCAGCCAAAGTAACCACTTTGAGTTGCTGTTGTTTCATGCCAGGCGAGTGGGTGTGCCTATGCAAACCAGATCAGCCCCTGGAGTTCTTTTCCACACTCGCCATAATTCAACACCAGATGTCAGGGTAGAGCTCATCCTGACTCTGCTTACACATGTTTGTTATATTTTATAGTTTATATCTTACATTTCTTCACCCCAAAGCTCCTCCCCTTCCACTTTTTTAATTTCAGCTAACTTTGATTGACATTTCTTTCAGACTACTTATCTGAGTAATTGGCAAGCTTCAGGGGCAGAGAGTGAAATAAGCCACGCTTTTACACAGTCCTGGGTTAGGTGGGCACGTACTTGGAAGCATCTGAGCAAGTTGGGGCTGGTGGGTTGCATGCACTTAACTATGGCCCTGGACCTGCAAAGGCTTATACATATGCTTGCCTTTACACACTCTGACTTAGTCACATTGACATCAAGGGGGCAACTCACAGTACATAAACCTTTGCAGGATCAGGGCCTGTGTGTCCAAGAAAGCCCCAGCTTGAATGTGTGCATACACTGCAGTAGCATGGATATAGAATGGAGACTTGGAATAGCAATGTTTAGTAATCTTCTAAAAAGTACAAGCTATGGTCTTCTCTTCTATTTGTTAGGCACAAGATACTAACTAGGAATGGTTGAACTGTGAGCGAAACTGAAAATTTATTGTGCTAATTCATAAACCGATTTTTTAAAATATTTTTGGATATTATGGACTAAACAAAGTGAATTCCACTGAATTCAAAGTCCTTTGTAAGTATTATATTTGGCCCAGACACAACTAATTGACCAGAGCTTGCCAAAATGAAGCTAAAGGGTTTGTGGGCATGTAGTCCTTGACATCATTATCCTAAACTCTGAAGTTGCTACCCAAGGCCCTTTCCACCCAGAACTAGTGCTAAAAGTTTCTAGTGCAACAAACATCAAGATAAATACTATACAAGGTATGAATTTAATATGAAGAATTTATTTGGTGATCTTCATGGATGGGAAAGCGAAGGATATTAAAGCAAATCACTAACCTGACTTGTGATCTATTTCTCTTCCAGAGGCTATTGAACTATAACTAACCACATGGATTTGTTCAATTTGAAAAGGAACCTAAGTTGCATCAAAATAATGAACTGTTGCTTATTTACAGATTCATGGAATCAGTGGGACACAATGGAGCTTTGCTACAACAGTTGAGGATCCTAATCCAGTTAGACTGAAACATGATGCCTAGAGCCAAAATTTGCCTATCCAGTTCCCATTGGAGCCTGGTTTGGGCTGCTTGGCCTGAAACACAGGAGATTTAACAGGTTCTTTTGAAGACCAATTCTGTTGTTCAAAAGGAATGGTCAAATGGACCCATTTAAAAGAAAATTCTTTGACCTGACTGGGCAGAAGAAATGCAGACTTTCCTGAGCAGCTCCATGAGGAAGAAAGACCTTAATAGATGTTCAGGGAGGAAATAGCTTATTCCCTTTCCTAAGTGTATCTAAGACCATACACTCATAGAAGTAGAAACTGCATCTACCTATGTATTAGCACAATCAGCGCCAAGCATGACTGGGGCCTCCGGGCATGGTTGTGATATAAATAATTTGTGGGAGGAGATCTGTTTCCCACCCACAGTTGGTGTTTTCCTGTGTAAATCCTGTAGCACTGCCATGCTTTGATGCTCTGAAATTTAAGACCACAAACAGCCACTGTTTATTTCCCAGCAGGAAATTTGCAGGTGCATAGGGCTTTCCAGGAGTTCGCTGTGACAAAGAGTTTTACTAGTGCAGGTCATTAAAGTTGCTAACTAAAATGAAAGACAGTACAAAGATTCATTGGAAGACTTACAAAAAGCTTTCCCCTCTGACCTTATTGAATCTCTCTCCTCAGACAGACTGTGACCGATGTACTGACCTTGTCTCAGGAGATTTTCAGTAGATTAATGTCTCCACCTTGTCATTTTTTCCCTCCTTCTCCTCTCATCCCTCACCATCCCCTTCAGTCTCACTTCCTAACAGCAAGTGCACAAAGATATTCATGAATGATAAGCCCTTGAGATTTTTGTCATACTGAGGCCCAAGCAACGATAAGTTATGGGTCTCAAGTCTACAGAAAGTATAATGAATGCCTCTTATGGATAAAGAAGAGAAACAGTTGTGGGTGAACCAGTGGCTTTCTTTATTTACTATCCTCCTGATTTCTGGGTGTTGACAGTCACCTCACCATTGCAGTATTTGGCTTAGGTAACTGTAAAATGCTAACCTGTAACACCTGCCATTTCCTGACACCTGACTTAATTAAACAGCCAGCATTGGTCCATAGGAGGAGGCGCGTCCTTGAGGAGATGTGCTTTATTTTCATATTGCAGCTTTGACAGACTGAAAAATCAAAATCCAGCCCAAACACAATGGGCCCTGGCAGGAAGCTGCTTCTCAGAGGAAATCAATCCAGGCCTGGTGTAATGGAGGTGTTAATATTTTTATGGTATTGATTATTAATAAAGTCAGGGGAAGTAAAAGGATAATTACATTTTGTTTTCATTGGGGATTCAGATTGTTTGTTTGCAAAATGTCACCCCTGGCCTTATTAGCATGTTAGCACTATACCTCTGACAGCTAAGAATGTATCTGCACAAAAATAAAACTTGGGATTTCAATCATGCTCATGATAAAATAAATGCTGCCAGTCTGTCTGTCTATCTTAGGTATTTATAGAGAGCCAATCACTGTAGTGTCCAGGCCACAGTGGTGTCTAGGTTTAATATATAAACCTTAGGCTATTATCCAATAAGTGCTAAGATGGCTTTGTAATGGAAATATCAAGCTGCTGTCCATTGAATCCCCTCCCCATTCCTTTGTTTGAACATTGTCTGTTAAGGGCCTGATCTTGTGAATTCTCTGAGTAGGGAACTGCTATTGGTTTTAGTAGGAGTTTTGTAACTGTGCAAATTGCAGGATTGCAGGTTCTTTGTAAGATCTTAGGTCAAAGAACTTGTCTTTATCCCTCTTCTATAGATAAGTTGAAACCGAAAGAAAACCTGAGTGCAAAACACCTTGTACACATTATATCAAAAATCAATAACGCTGATGTTGTTTGAGAAAAGATTAACATTTTGGTGACTTTCTGCTGTGAGCTCTTCCTGCTGAGTTTGGGATTCTCTTTCTTATTCTTTGTACAGGACCTAACTCAGCGGGGCCCAAATCCTGATTGAAGCTGCTAAGCACTATCGTAATACCAATAATCAGAATAATACTAACAAGAAAGTGCTCCCGTGATGTGCCGTGAAACATTTCTGTGGGTGAGAATAAGGCTGTATTAATTACTGTGGGAACTAAGAAAAACGTACCCTGTAAGGCATCGGTATGGTCTCCTGACTAATGAATAGGACTGGGAGTTAGGAAATCTGGGTTCTGTATTTCTCTGCAATTGGTTTGTTCTGTGACCTGGGGTGAGTGACTTAAATTTGTGCTTCAGTTTCCCATTTATAAAATGGAGACCATAATAATTACCTATGTGAGAAGGTTGTTCTGAAGCTTAATTTGTTAGTGTTTGTGAAGGTCTCAAGATGGCAAGCTCTGTAGAAATGTAAAGAATTATAGAGTAAGTAGGAAAGTTTTGAATTCATAGAACAAGTGTTTCATTTGGACCAGAGCTTTCATTCAACATCAGGCCAAGTCAGGAAGTAATTTTAGTGGCTCAGAGGGGGAAAGCATCCTGCTTCTTATCCACTTCCTTTACCCACTGCTGTAAGGGATTGCAAACTGACCAGTGAACAATAGATCATAAGGCACAGGAAAAAGTAGGGTCTGTGAAGATTTAATCCTGGTAATGTAGCAATTTATAGTAAGACTAGTGAACAGATAATGCTGAAGCACCGTGAAAAGTGGTGGACAGCAGAGTCTAGCTACTTAAGCAAATTGCTTGTAATAGAAGCAGAGATTTTATAACCTTTTTTTGAAGGGAAAACAAAACCAAAAAACAAAAACTGTCTACTGAACCTAATATGCATCTGTCAGATAGCAGCATTAGACTTGCACCTTTTTTATCCATCAGAGACCCAGTTGCAAGCACACAGAGGGGAATTTGCAGTCGTTCAAGTACAGTGTAACTGCTGCACCTACCAATCAGTAATTAGCGTGCTGTAGTTCTGTGACAGTCCTGTCAGAACTTCTGTCTCCCAGTGTGCTGCATGTCTAGCTGGTTCCCTATGTTCAGGACTATCAAAAGTACAGCACAGGAGAGTGCTATACATCAGAGATGCCTCAGCTGTGCCTTCTACTCACTGTTTGGTTCCTCAGACAACAGCACTACCTTCCGTTTGGGGTTCCTAGAATGCTAGTTGGCCTGGCCTTTGCTAATCTAGAGCCTTGTTAGAGTTTCTCCAGTTCTGAAGCCTTTTCCTTCTATCAGTGGTCTTTTCTTGCCATCCCCTTCAACTCTTTTTTGTTCATGTTCTGCAGCATGTCCTTTAGCTTCTGCTCTTTCCTTGTCTAGGTTGTCTACAGTGTGGGGCTATTGTCTGCATCTTTGTTTCAGCATCTCTATCTTGAAAGCAAGGGTCTTCATCTCCTTATGCTTTTCCTTACACGTGAGGCTCATATTCATTTATGTCATTTATGTTAGCGAAGTGCTTTGAGATCTGCAAAAGGGTGGCAGAAGTGCTCAGTGTGATTATTTTCTGTTTATAGTATGTTGAGAGTAGTGAGCATTGCTGGCTGATGTGATTTGGTTGTGTAAAGCAGAGAATCCTTCCCGCTCCTATATAACACATTGGAGTTACACTACCTTACCTGGCATCTGCAGCTAATTATTGCAGATAATTAAAGAGAAGTGTACAGCAGAATTTCCCTTGAGGATCTCTAGCTGATTCTCTCTGCTCCTGAACCTCTTACCCCAGTGCATCCAGCTCCATCTCAGAGTCCCCTTTTTAAATCCCCCTACCTCTGACCATCTCATGATGTGAATTATTTGTACATATCCCTCCTCTACCGTCAGTGAAACACTTTAACAAAATGTTTAGAGAATGACATTGTTAAATCTGAGAAGCATATGGTAAAATACAGTGAACATTGAAACAAGTAAAACTGTGTCATCTATGCTGTGCAGCATTTGTGTGTGAAATTTCTCTTTAATTTGTACTGTCTGGTGCTGAAAGCTTTAAAGCCTTTTTGAGGCATTCCTGGTTTGAGAGTGTGTGGGTGGAAAGTCAAGATGCTAAACCTTGTAACTTTCCACAAGGACAAAAGCAGCTCTTAAAGTTACAGTCTCTAAAACATTGCAACCTAAAACCATCAGACTTTTATTATACTTTTAATAAATGCTGGCTGCAGCTGCCAATGCTGCCATGGCCTCAGCAAATTTAATTGGGGTGGGGACCCACTGTGGGGAGGTGTTAGTTCTAACAGTCTGTTTCTGAACTTCTGTGTCCTGAAGTTTGAGGAGAAAATTAATCACATGAGTGGTGTTGCCATCAGCCTCCGAAACTGTTTCTGCCATTCCAGCAGGAGGAAATGTGGCAGATTCTGCAGGAAAATGGAAAGAAAACCAGGAAAAAATGAAATAATATAGATAAAAATACTTTCACAGCCAGGGTCTTCCACGCAGAGCCTGATACCGTTCTTGTGTGAAAGCCAGGAATGATCAGAACGCTGCTAGCTTTTACAGGCTCGCATATCTATAGAAAGGAGTCCTTAACTCCACTTCAATTAAAAAAAAGAACATTGTGTAATTTGACAGTATCCTGTCATCTGTTTTTTTTTAAAAAAAGACCCCACAAGTTTCTTGCCTTCGTTCATATCAACACTGTAAAAAACCACCATTCTTGCTGTTGCTCTTGGTTCCGATTGGACAATGGACGGGGGGTGGAGGGGTGGGAGGCTGAGTCAATTTCTCTTTCTAGTAATTTTTGTAATCTGTGTTCCCTTTCTGGTTCTCATGAACTAACACACTGCTGCAGTACCTTGGTTGCAGAACATTTCCAAAACGTGCTTCGTTGCATTATTTAAGAGAAGAGCGCATAACCATTCTTGGTAGGGATTGACTTCACCAGAATTACGTGTCAAACAGGATTGGGCTCTAGGTTTTGCAAATCCTTTTACAATGAACAAAACTGAAAATCTGGTCTTTGAGGGGCAGGAGAAGGTTAGCTTCGTGACCCACCACTGACCTAATTTGGGAGTTGCATGAGTTAGGGTCAGATTGTTGCCTGACTGTCATGGCCACACAGGTGGTTAAGGTGCCCTCATTTTCTGGCACCAGTTACATAGATCTCAGGGAGGAGATCAGCTTCCACAGGGCTGCTCCGTCCCCCCCAGTACCCCTGCGACTGGCCAGGGTAAGCTGTCTTCGGCTCGTGGGGCTAAAAATGCAGTGTAGACATTTGGGCTCCGGCAGGAGCCTGGACTCTGCAACTGGGAGAAAGTCTCGGAGCTCGGGCTCCAATCCAAGTCCGAATGTCTGCACGGCAATTTTATTAGGGTTGCCAACTGTCTAATCACACAAACCCAAACACCCTTCCCCTTCCCCTGCCCTGCCCCTTCCCCAAGGCCTGGCCCTGCTCACTCCATCCCCTCCCTCTCTGTTGCTTGCTCTCCCCCACCCTCACACTTTCATTGGGCTGGGGCAGGGGGTAGGGGTGCAGGCTCTGGGGTGGGGCCAAGGGGTTTGGAGTGTGTGTGGGGGCTCCAGGCTGAGCCTGGGGCAGGGGTTGGGGTGTGGGAGGTGTTGCGGGGTGCAAGCTCTGGGAAGGGGCTCAGAGGTTGGGGTGTGGGAGGAGGTAAGGGGTGTGGGCTCTAGAAGGGAGTTTGGGTGCTGGAGGGGGCTCAGAGCTAGGCCAGAGGGTTGTAGGGCAGGAGGTTGAGGTGCAGGAGGGGGTGGGGGCTCTGGGAGGGAGTTTGGGTGCTGGAGGGGGCTAAGGGATAGGGCAGAGGGTTGGGGGCAGGAGGTTGGGGTACAGGAGGGGGTCAGAGCTCTGGGAGGGAGTTTGGGTACAGGTGGGAGCTCAGGGCTGGGGTTAAGAGTGCAGGCTCCAGTTGGTCAGCACATGCCTCGGGCAGCTCCCAGTTGGTGGCACAGGGGGGCTAAGGCAGGCTCCCTGCCTGTGCTGGTCCCATGCTGCTTCCTGCGGCCCCTGGGGGCATTGTGGGGTCTCTGCCCGCTGCCCGTGCCCCGCGTGCCAACTCCGCAGCTCGGAGACTGCCTTAGCCCCGCTGCGCTGTCCACTGGGAACTGCCCGAGGTAAGAGGGGGCAAGGGGCTCCATGCGCTCCCCCCTCTGTGCGCCGCTTCCGGAAGGGATCAGCATGCCTCTGTCGCCCGGGACGGTGGTGGCACAGGCGGCTCCGCGCGCTGCCCCTGCCCTCAGGCACCACCCCTACAGCTCCCATTGGCCACAGTTCCCGGCCAATGGGAACTGTGGAGTCGGCGTGTGGGGCATGGGCGGTGCACGGAGACCCCCGTGCCCACCCCCCAGGGACATGCTGGCTGCTTCTGGGAGCCATGCGGGGCCAGGGCAAGCAGGGCGCCTGCCTTAGCTGCGCAGCGCTGCCGGACTTTTAGTGGGCTAAAATCTCCCAGTTTAGCTTCAGTAGCCTGCGGGAGATGGCGTCTGATTCTGGGAGACTCCGGTTGAAACTGGGAGGGTTGGAAACCCTAAATTTTATAGTCCTGCAGTGTGAGCCCTAGCCAGCCGTGGGTGTTTTATTGCAGTGTAGACATACCCTCATTGCACTGAAACTACACCCCATAAAGCTAACAAGTCTTCACTACGGAGGAAAGAGTTTTTTATTTTTAAAGGTCAGCAGATGTGTCCTGTGATCTTGTGGGTCAGAGTCTACATTTTAATTAGTGAAAATTGTGCTATGAATCAGAAGTATAATTGTCTCATGGATTCACAGGTTCTCTATGTTCCAGCTTTTAAACTGTCTCTTGGAGGAACCCCATCAGTATGCTAGACCCCTCCCAGGGTTCCCACTCCTCCTTAAGGGTAGGCCACAGGGCCTCAATGCCTCCAACACTGAGCTGCTAAGCTCCAGCACTTCTGCTTCATACGGTGAGCTCTGCCCAGGCAGTCCCAACTGAGATAAATTCCTGGTCAGAGACTTACACTTCTGAGAGACTATTGTATCTCCTCGAGTATTTGCAGTGACACCAGGCAGCCTTTTCAAAACAGTAGATTTATTAGTCAACTGGAACAGAGCATGGGGAAGGCCTTAGGTTAGCATAGAGAAATAAAAGTTAAAACATAATCTATTGTGGCCAAGCCAGCATTCCACCTGGCCGAACTGCTGTGGAATCCATTTTGGTGCATCACCTGTCTCCCTGTCACATCCAGGTGAGAGCTGTTGAGCTGTTCCAAAAGCCAACTTTTATTCACAGCCTACTGACCTGGCTGAGTCCACGTGAGAGTGGACAGGAAAATTTAGATTTGCTGATGTTTTCTTTAGTTTTTTTTTTTCCTTGGGAGAATCAGAAGGAAATATTTTATTTTGGGTTGAGTTGACCCAAATGTAAACGTTTGGATTTGTTGCACTTAAACTGAAATATGTTGTTTTGCATCATCAACACTAATCTTTGTCTGCCTGAGAGGTAACTTATGAGAGTTGCAGTATGGGGGCCTCATGCCCCCATTGTCCTCTGTGGGCTGGGCTCCCTGTTTGGAATGCAACACCCATAATGCACCACTGTCTTCCTGCTGGTTGAACTGCTGCAGTGCATTATGGGAATTGCATAATTGTGGTATAAATGTATCAATATTTCTAATTTGATTTTTGTGTATGGAATTTTCTGATCTGTGAAAGATTTTGATATTTTTTGTCTCCATTTGGGATGAAAATAAATGTTGAAATATCAGAACTTCCCATGGGATGGACATTTGTTCTCCCTCCCCGCCCTCCCAGTTCAGCTCCGAACTTACCTAGTGCCATACATCTTCAGAGCACTTTACAAACCTAACTCATCCTTTACTCCTGGGGGAAATCTGCGCCAAAAAATGTAAAGCTCTGCAAAATTCTGCATATTTTATTTGTCAAAATAATACAATATAATTATACCAGTTTCAATTATTTTGGTAATTTATTTAAACTACAATACAGACAAAAGTCACAATAACTATTCAACATTTCCTAAACATGTGAAAGTTAAATTACAAACACTTGGTAACCAATATCCTGCATTCCAGTTACAATCCTGGCTGGCTAGTTTGGGAAGTGCTTGGTACTGACTGCCTGATAAACATTTTATTTGCCCACAAAGTCTTTATTTTTTTTAAATGGGTAAGTAAAATAGATTCTCACCTGTGAAGCTCCTAGGTGGTGTTATCCTTGTTTCCATTTCTAAAAGTTGTTAGAAAACCAGCTCAAGATCATGGAAGTAGTCGTTGTCAGAGCCAGAGAAGAGCTCCTGAGTGTAGCTGGCTGATACTAGGAATTTCTTATTGACAGGAAATTTTATCACTTAAAGTTCTGATTTAGCTCTGATGTGGAACAAAACCAAAATTCCAAAACTTTCATTTTGGAAACACCAGCACATGGTGTTTCCAAAACCAAATAGGCTCCCTGAGAGCTGGGCAGCTGCTGACCAAAATGCTCATGATAGGCTGTCCTGGAGTTAAGGACCTTGGAAATTCAGCTGGTAGGAAATTTTTTCCAACAAAGAAGAGTTTCATCGGAAAATGCCAGTTCGTCAACCCATGAAATCTCTCGTGAAAGCATGTTGGCTTTGACGTACTTTTGCCGAACCACAGGCAAATTTCCAACAGACCCAAGGCTTCTGGTTCTCTGCCTCTGGGCTGCTGGAGAGCCCTGACACATGGACTGCCACGGGGCTGGGGATCCCAGGTTTTTAGGGTCAGTGTCTTTGAGGGAATATGACCTGCCATATGAACTGTCTGAGGACAAGAGACTTTGGGCTTCCAGGGTCTGTGTCTCCGGGACAGAGTCAGGAGCTGACCCCCTGTTAAGAGTTGGGGCTTTCAGGACAGCCAGGCTCTTGGTTCCACAACAGGGAGTCTGGAAATGCTGGAGGCCCTAGCGTGGCAAGGCTGCCTGGGAGTCACAGACCCTGGACGCCAGGGCTCTCCAGCTATGTGTAGCTGTGTAGACAGTACTTTGAAGCTGTGGCTTGGGCTGGAGCTTGGACTCAGAGCCCTAAGGCAGGGCCGCCTCAGATCCAGAAGATCTGTTGGAAGATCTATTGTCCAGACCCTGCATGGAAATTTTGTTGTATCTTAAATGTGTCTGTGAAACACCTTGATTTGACAAATTGGAGTGCCATCTGAAAATTCCTCACCGGTTCTCCTCATGAGATCCTGGCTCCCAAATCTCTTCACTCCACTGAGATCTCATTGACAATCTGTAGTTCTTGCTGCCAGAGGGATGAAAAGGTTACATACAAAGAGCTCTCAGACAATAACAGAGGTCTGGAGTAAAACTTTAAAATGTTGTTTGATTGGATCAAAGGAGATGACATCTTGCCACGTACTCACTAGTTAAGAACTGTATGTGCTAAAGTGTGCAAAAATTGGAAAGACTTAATGGGCTTGCATATAATTACCCGTTGGTTTCACAGATTCAAATGTTTTTTTAAAAAAGTTGTTGGTATCATTTGGTGAAATATAGTAGAGTACCATCTCCCTTGTAAGGGCACAGCTTGTTAGAAAAGTGCCTGTTAAATTAGCAAAATTTCTGACACTTGCAAATGAGCACATTTATGGGCTAATGAGAGAACCTTGGTCCTGAATTGCTGAATACTGGCTGCTCTGATCCATGATCTCTGTACTCTTCCCAATCCTCTTTTTTATTTTTATTTTTTGGACTCGGATGTGAATTTCAATCATTATGAAACATTTTCTCGACTCTCAGTCACAGCACTCATGGGGATGACTGGGAAATAAAACCTTCAGTATTAAAAAAAGATAGCCGCTCTTGAAATTAAATATTAAAAGGTGCATTAATAAAACAATAAAATAATATTGTAAGTAGAAACTTAATGAAATCTAATGAAAGAACAGTTTAAGAATCAACAACCATTGTGCAGCCTGTGAAGAGCTCAAGTAATTGAAAGTAAAGAAAAATTATATAAATTCCACTTATTAAATAAGGTTGTGATTGTAATATTAATGAAAATAGTAGAGTAAATCATGCTTGGTTCTAAGTAATTTATTATTCATTTATGCAGAAGTGAATCATAACATAGTTCTCCAAAATAAACTGAAACGCTGAGCTCATTAGTATAAGAAGAGCTTGTTAGATTTTTAACCTGAAGCTTTCCTGTTGGAGTGCCGATCTGTTTACAGTTTACCCTTCCATACTGTCAACAGGGGGAGATAAAAGCAAGATTAGCATATGAGAGACAGCCACTTGGACCTTTCTTGCAAAACTATTTTTGTCTTCACCTGGAAAAACACTTCAGTTCATTGGTGGGTTGTACCTGTGAAGACAGTGAGGTCAGCTTGCTGCTTTCATTTTAGTTTGATCTCTCTGATGAACGTGTGTTGAGTAGTTGGCATCTTTTTGAAAGAGGTATTTAGAATTACCAACAACAAGTAATGGTGGCGTATGGTCTCTGCTCTCCGGCCACAATAGGGCTATCTGAATGGAGGCAGGCAGATGTGCGCAGTGCATAGAAAATGTAGGATGTGTTTATATGCCAGCACTCTTGACAGTTCAACTCATGCTGATTTGGAGGCTCCTAAACTAGTTTCCTAATCTCTCCTAATTCTTCCAGCTTGGCTTTTTCCTCCATCTTTCCAGTTGGGGCAACCAATTCCACTGTATACTATAGAGCCTAGTCTGGACTCCTTGATTTATCTTCACCATTTTTTGCTGTTTCTGATAGTGAGTTTGTATCTAGTAGTCACTTGTGTGTGTAGGGTCATTATTGTGTCCCATCCAAATCTCTTTGAAGCCCACTAAATGAAATGGGAGTCTTTCCCTTGAGTTCATTTGGATCAGGCCCATAGTAGCTAGATTTTACCACTAAAAGTAGCTCTTCATCTGTTGGTAAAAGGAAAATGGTTTATTTCAGTTCTTTGGTGAAAGTGCTTAATCTGTTGCCTATGGTTTAATAATATTGTTTACCCACAGATCAGATTTATATGCACACTGTCCACCCTGGTGGAGAGGCAGGTCTTTCGGATGAGATGGACATTTTTCAGATCAGATGCTCACCAGCATAAATGGTGGTTTTGTATTTGCCCTGGCAAATAGTCCTATTGAAACTGATGGAATTACTTGCCTAAGAAAGTGCTCACCAGTATGTGATAAGGGGGAGACAGTTAATCCCTAAAGGATCCACGTTGTAAGAATTAGGGTGTCAACCCCAACTTTCTGCCTGAATTCTTACTGGGATAATTATATTCTACCTGCCTAGATCTCATCCCCAGCAGTTTCAGTTGCAAAAGTGGCTAGATTTCAGTGATGAGTGAGGTGATTGCTGTGTATCATTAAGACATCAGAGTGAGTTTCTATATTTTTTTGATCTTTCAAGACAAAAGGTGGTAAATCAAATGTTAGATGCTATCAATATTTTAGATTTCTGAATCTTTAATGAAGATGACCGATGAGGCAAGCATTGTCTTTAAAAGTTTCCTCATCTGCATACAAGGTTTGTGTAAATGCAGCACAATTTCTCTTACTGTAGGTTTTCAGTTTTTCGTTAAACAGTAGTATCTGGGAGAATGTGGTATTTAACCTGTCACTGGGTATAAACAGATGTGTTTGTGTTTGTAAGGTTGGCTTCTGCAGAAGTTCATACATTTCATGTGAAGGGTCAGTGCAGACAGTTTTTAAAGTCTTGGCAGCTTTCCATTACACAACAACTAGACATCCACCAAAAAAAAAAAAAAAAAACCCAAACAAACACCCCAGACAATGTCAATACATTTAGGAAAGAAAAGCGCCCTCATTGCTTGAATGGTTATAGGAAAAACTCTGACAGAGGTGTTTCTGTCCTTGTTCCTGTTAAGTGACTCCTAAAAGACTCAGGTATTGAATATGTAATCCTGTGAACTGTCAGATTGACTGAAGGGACTACTTGGAAAGCTTGGGTAACCTGTTTCACTTCTGGGGTGGCAAAGACTTTTTGGCTTTTGGCAGCAGCAAAGCCACCCACGTTATGTCATGCAGCAGAATAATTAGTAGAAAATGCAAATGAGCTCTGTGCATGGAAACTGTTAAATGAATAAACATCCAGCTCCTTAAAAGTGATGTTGAAAACTCAGACAATGTGGAATTGTGTTGTCTCTTAGAGCGGCATTGTCAACTTTAAATCTAATCAACGTATAAGTAAGTTCAGGTAAGACACCTGCCCTTTGACCTGTTTTAGGGACTTCTATGGTCCCCGTTACCACAGTATCCAAGTGCCTCACAGTGCTTAATATAGTTATTCTTACAACACCCCTCTGAAGAGGGATGTGCTATTAGCCCTATTTTACTGATGCGGGAAGTGACACAAATGAAGTAACTTGCCCAGGGTCACATAGGAAGTCTTATGCTAGAGCTGGGAATTGAAGCCAGGCTTTCTGATTTTGAGACTAGCACCCTAATCAGTGAACCGTTCTTCCTTTTTTTGAGCTGCTTGCTCTGGTGGTGGTTTTACCATTGTACTGAAGTGTGCCTTTCTTTCCATTTTGGAAAGCAACCTGCCTTTTTCTGAGCACTGTTGAAGTAGTAACATTTCACACACTCCCAGGAAATGATTAAAACTAGAACATCTTTGAAGAAAATAGCTTCTATTGTCTTTCCTTCAAACACCCAACATCTCTCAAACGTTCTAAAGATATACTGTTTTGCAGCAATGTGTGTAAAGCACATATTTCCACCTGGGATGAGAAATGGTCTCCAGTGAATTTAACAGTGCGAGTTCTTCTGAACTACAGTGTTGTGGAACTTCTGCAAATGATTAAAAAACAGTTTTCTATTGTGCAACATAGGTCACTTCTCACTTCAGTTTTCTAATTAATAATTTAGTTCTTTATTTGCAATATGTGGCAGTGAATCTCCACTGATCCAGTACATTGGTCTATTACCGTCCTATAATGTGACTCTGTGAGTGAGAAAACAACCTGAAAGTGAAGCAAATTAATAACTGAATGACCAGTCTTCTGCTCGAACAAGCCAAACTGCCTCCATATTATGTAAATATTTCCATAGCAACCTATTGTATATTAGTCCTGGCATTGGTAAATGTATTTTGGATCTGTTTAATGTCATGTCTTAATAGTGCAGTCGTTTGACTGCTATGACCGAGCTGTGGAAAGCATCTTTAGCAATAGCACAGTGATATTTGCACGTATAGGCATCTGGTTAGGAGTTTATATGATGTGTGTGTTAAACTGTCAACCATTAATGATCAGATTAACCCTGTCTTCTAAAATATTAAACAGATCTTAAAATATAAAAAAAATTTCACTACCATCCAGCCTTTTTTCTGATATATTATGTACCAGTGTTTTAAAATCTATACAGCAGAAGGTATCTCTGTGCTGCAATTAGAAACCCGCGGCTGGCCCATGTCAGCTGACTCGGACTTGCAGGTCTTGGGTTAAGAGTCTGTTTAACTGCAGTGTAGATGTTCTGGCTTGGGCTGCAACTGAGCTCTGGGACCTTCCCACCTTGTAGGGTTCTAGAGTCCAGACTCCAGCCTGAACCTGTACACAGCAATTAAACAGCCCCTTAGCCCACGCCCTGTGACCCCGAGTCAGATGGCACAGGCTAGCCCCAGGTCTCTAATTGCAGGTAGACTCCCCCTTAGATGCTAAGTGGCCTCTGCTCCCATTCAACGTAAATCACTTTCTCAGGGCACTGTGAAAAACAAACAAAACAATGATAGTGTGCTAGGTAGTTTGGAGTACAAATAGAAAGACATGCCCTGAAGAGTTTGCAGTCTAAGGCCCCTACCCTGCAACCTGAGACACGGGGGCAAACCCTCTCTTCAATATGAAGCCTCATTGACTTCAACTGGACACTGGACACTGAGCAGGTATAAGGGACTGCCCACAAGGATCAGATTGAAGGGTTGGGGCCTTGTTTTGCATGCAATTCAACGATTGCGACTAACAAACAGTAGAGACGGATTAGAGTGAGGAAGGATGGGGTTACAACAACCATGCCAGAGGGTGCCCATGGTGTGGTATGTGGAGAAATTACTGGTTGAGCTAGGTGTAATTTTTATGTATTTATTTATTGGCCTTTTTGTGGGTGTCAGAAGAAATGAGGCTCAACTCACCGAATGGGAACAAAGGGTTCTTAGCACCTTGCAGTGCTGTGCACAGTGCCTTGCAGGATTGGGCCCCTGTTTAATAAAATTGGAGGTTGTTTTTTTTTATTTTGTTTTCCACACTTTATTGTTGCACAAGACCCAGGTGTTTGAAATCGAGATGGAATCGAGTACGTGTGACATGCATCCTTATTATCTCTCCTTTGACATCAGTCGAGTGACACCACGGATAAATTTGGTGCTGTTTGACCTGTGAAAGCCATGGTAGTTGCCCCTTGCATCTGTACAGCTCACATTTTGTTTCATGTATGTTTGACTAGCATTTATCTATCAATATGATTGATAAACCAGGATATCTGCATTGATGAGGACATGATTTCTAGATGCTAGTTGTGCTGTTCATGCAGGTCAGTAACTCTACACTGACTACTGGGTACAGTTCTAGGTATGATTTGGGTTGCCTGATCTTGCTGGGAGCCAAACTGAGATTGGGGAAGGCAGCAGTCTGTACTTGTCAGATTCTTCATGTGGCTGGTTTGTGAGCTCCAGGTCAAGTCAGCTGCTCCTAGCCCTGTTGGGGATTGGAGTCCAGGGGCATCTTTGAAGAGCTGTCAGTTTAACTGGCAGATGTTTATGCTGCTGGGCCATTAGCTGTGTGAAACGCCGAATTCCAGTTTAAATAGCTATGACATCAACAAACCCTTGGGCTAAATATTCTGCGAGTAAATTAAAATAGCATGTTCATTCAAGGCTGCATTATCACAAGCGAAAACACAGCCTCTGGAAAGTAGCAATAAGTTCAGTTTATGGGATCATGCTGTTAACAATCAAGAAGCACCTAGTGGAGGCTCCTTTGAGTTCTAGTTAACCCTCACTTTGGTGTTCATCTAGCATTTATTCAGGAAAGCTTCTGCCACGGAGACCTTGGGATCCTGCTAGAGGTCAAGGTTCTTTGACTTCCATTTACATCACAGGGAGTCAAAGGAGCTCAGTATCTCAGAGGACTGGGCCTTCCCAGATTTGCTGAAATTAGACTTAGGTAAGAAAAATCAGGTTCTTCTAGGCTGGAGGGAAATTTTCTTTCCCTAGTTCTCATTGCCCGTGAGTTATTGGGAGATAGGTAAGTGTCTTGAAGGGTCTGCTTGAATTTATTTAGCAGCAGAGCAAGCATAAAAATGTTTGATACCTTTAAATCAGGGTCCATGATAGCTAAAGCCAGATTGTATACAATGCTCATTGTACCCACATTACTTTATGGTTGCAAAACAGGTGAACTGACAATGCAGCTTTTGCTCCAGATGCTATAATTTGAAATTAGGTGCCCGCATCGTAGCCTAGGTATTGCAAGGCTAGATAGACTAACAAATGATGATATCTGTAGAAGACTGAAAGTGCAATGTGTGACCTACAATAACCAAAAGGCACCAGCTGCAATGATTTGGCCATGATGCTAGAATGACCCCATACAGACTGCCTAAAATTGTTATCTGTGAAAAAGTGCACGAGACAGGCCATTGACATCCAAGGAGATCGTGGTATAATGCAGTTATAAAACCATCCAGGCAACTCCCCAATGGTTGAATGGCGGCTCCAAACAGACATGGATAGAATCTGCTCATAACTTTGTCCCTGTCCAACCTTGGCATTGGATAAAGGAGATGAAAGATGATTAATTTGCATCTGATCATCTGTGTCTTTTACCAGTAATGAAACTGTGTCTGCCTGGAATTATAGGGTTTGGGGATTTTTTTTTTTTTTTGGATCAGTTGAAAACAAGTACAGACATATTTAAAATGGAAACCCAGAACTGTATTCTTCAGAGGGTAATTTTATTCATAGTGCCTTGAGCACATTATTTTTTTGTGTTGGTACTATCTTCACCTACTTATTGTAAGCTGGTGCGTGTGCTTTAAACTGCAGTTTCCAAAGACAGGGACAATGTTTCTGGGGTGTACACAATGTCAGATAATATTCTTGCTTGCTTTTCAGATTAAGCAGTTGAATTTGATCCCCTTATAAAAGACCATCAAGACTTGGCTTGTCTTTGCACTGAGTCACTGTATAGACCAAGGCTTTGATGTACTTTAGCATAACAATTTTGGTCCATTACTCATCCTGAACATCAGGCCTTTCACTTAACTGAACCCAAAGCTTTTTAAGATTAAAAAAAGCTTTGACAAGGGGCTTCCTACCTCCCCTTAAAAAGAAGAACAGGAGTACTTGTGGCACCTTAGAGACTAACAAATTTATTAGAGCAAAAGCTTTCGTGGACTACAGCCCACTTCTTCGGATGCATACCTCCCCTTACTCTCTCTTAACCTTCATGACCTACTAATATTCCCCTAGCACTCCTGACAAGGGTGGGGTTACCTGCTGAAACATAGAGCCAATCCCACTCTCTCTCCTCTGTTTTCTGAAGATCCATGTGGATCCAACAGGTCAACCAAGAAGGATGGTCCAGTGGCTAGGGTGCTAGACTGGGAGTGGGGAAATCCAGGTTCAATTCTCTGCTGTGCTACGGATTTCTTGGGTGACTTTGGACAAGTCCCTTAGTTTCTCTTTGCCTCAGCTCCCCAGCTGTAAATTCCCTAATTCACAGGGGTGTTGTGAAGATAAATATCCCAATGATTGTAAAGTGCTTAGATACTGTGGTAATGGGGGTCACAGAATTACTTAAGATAGATATCTGCTGGCTCCTGAAATGCTGAAACACTCAAATCGTGCCCTCTCTGCTGTCAACTGCACCCTCTGTAGCAGATTATGCCTTTCCGACCACAGAAGCCCTAACGCAGCAGAAGACTTCCTTGACTCTCTCAAGGCAGAGTCTAGATTCATTTTGAGACTGAGTGCTAGAAACTCTAGATTTCTAATCATGCATGTGACCATGTGACACTGGGCAAATCACTTAACCATTTTGTGACTCAGTTTCCCTCATTCCCCAAAAGAGGACAATATTAATGGCTGAATTCACACAGGTGTCGTGAAATGATTAGTTTGTGTTTGTACAGAGATTTAGGCATATGTTTGGGCCTGTCACTGTTTTATAGTAACCTTATTGCTTCATTTTTACTTCACATTCTCTCCTTTTGTAACAATCTCATTTGCCTTATTTGCAACTGCTCTGCTTTGAGCCAATGGTTTTAACAACTTACTTACTTGAACCCCCATGTCCTCTACCTTATGAGAAGTGTCTTATGTTTCCTGGACAAAAATAATGATATGGGGTGTAGTGACTAAATAGAAAATTGATGTAGCTAGCATGTGACAGGTGAATCTTTGTAGTTATTAACAGCTTATGCTATGGCCAATAATGACGAGCAAGAGTGGTGATCCATTTATAATTATAAATGTATCAGGCGTGAGAATTGGAAAGCACCTTTTATGTAGAGTACCAGAATTCTCAAGAGATTCATCACAAATGTGCTAATGCATTTTGTGAGAGTAAATGTATTCCCAGAGCACATTCAGGACTTAAAATAAGGGACACACCAGGCAGCTTTGAGTGCCTGACAGCTATTCAAACTCAACAGAAACTTAAAAAAAAAAGGCAATTGCTGTGAGAATTTCTGTGTTCTGACCAGGACTGTCTGTTAGTTATTATCTGCTTTATCTGTAGATTGTCTACACATATTCATCTATCTCTAGCTTATGAAAATACTGCTCGTTAATAGGGATGTCCTTCAGCCACAGAACTTCAATATAGATTTCAAATGACCCGAAATTTGGGATGTTTTAGTTCAGCCCATTATAACCAATATTCTGATTCTGCAGCTATAGATGTTGCCACAGAACCCACTTCTTGCTAACGAGTTGTGCTCCAGAATATCATTTTTCATTAAAAAAAAAAAATCTAAGGCTTGTGGCTCGAAGAAGCCCTTTGAAAACAAATGCAACAGATATGATAGTGTTTCCAGGGAGCAGTGTGAGGTGTCTGCTGGTCTTTGATCTCAGTGGGCTTTCAAGTGAATATGTGGGGACAACATAATTGACTTTAAAATCAGTTATTTCGCAGAAGCAGCTGTGCTAGTTTGTATAATTTAATTTGCTATTTAATTCATTGATCTCCCCTCCCCCATTTTAGAAATTTTAACTCAAATCGCAGCAGAATTTCCTATTCAGGCAACCAGATCTCCACTAGGTTCCTGGACTCTGTGGCAGAATTTAGGTCCCCTTACCATTGAACACAAAGTATTGATTAGAGGACAGCTGCCATATCTCAGTGTCATGCTATCTTGGACAGTAAATGGTTAATAGGGAAACTGGCTACTCCCTCAGCTTGGGCTGATTGGTAGTCTCACAACTGCGGCAAGGATAAAAGGGCTGCAGATCAGAAGGGTAGGGTGGTTGCTAGGGAGGTTGAGAAGCTATTGAGAATAGGAGCCATCAGCAGCAAACTGGTGAGAAACCACTCAACCAGATCCTGTGGAAGAGAGGACCACAGGTGTATGTAGCTCTAAGTAACAGCCTGCAAGAGAGACGTGGTAGGAAGCAGGCCAGGAAAAGAATAGTGTTAGGAGATATTGGTGCCAGCCACTTTATGCAGGGTCCCTGGCCTGGAACCCCGAGGAGTGTGTGGGCCTGGGTTTTCCTACCAAAGTCGCGCGGGGGAAGGGAATTATTGAGGCCTTGAACAAGTGAGCCATACTCAAAGAGGCTTTAGACTGTAAGCCCCTCATGTAAGGTGACTGGCCTCCTGGGGTATTGGACTCTTAACACCCTGAGAAGGGAAAGGACTACTGATGACCTGGCCAGAGGACTGAGCTTGTTACAAAGAATCAACAAGCTGACTAGATGATGATTGATCCACCAAAGAAGGAAGGAAACTGAGGTAGAGTAGCTGTGTTGCTTGGTTTTCCTGCAAGAGGATTCCAGAGGCTGAAGACAACCACCAACAATCAAGACCTAGGTTTGTATTTTAGACACTAGCGAACTTGACCTTGTTTGGATCAGCCTATCTTTATTCAGGGAGGGGCAGATCTTTGGGAGATTCATTACAGAAGTTATAGTCTCTACTGTATCTGTAGGTCAGGGAGAATGGAGGCTGCCAGATCATACTGAACTGTGGGTGTTAAGGATCCAAAAGAAAATACATTTGTTTAGTTGTACCCCTCCAGAGGTGTTCAAATGGCTTAAAGCTGAAACACCGGTCAGGCTGTCTGGAGTAACTCACAAACATGGGTGCCAACCTATGGGCAGACTGTCAAGAAGCAGGGCACAAACCCCAAGCTGGTTCTATGTTCTATAATTGGATTTCACCAATCAAGTAACAAGTATGAACTCTACAAGCGCTATAATAGCTTTACTGTGCAGTCACAGACTGTCCCTTGGGCTCTCTGGTCTATCTTGCCACCCAGGCAAACTTGCCTTTGTGATAGATAGTCCTTTACACCAGAAAATCACAACAATATTCAGGTTACTCCCAGTCCCAAAGAACCAGTCACTTACCTCAGGTCAATTGCATGCCCAGATCTCTCAACAAAGACAATGCTTGCAACCAATCCTCAAAAAAACTAAAGATTCATTAAATAAGAAAAAGAAACAAGAAAGTTATTTGCACGGTTAAAGCAGGTAAACACACAAATGAGTTAATCTTAGTTTTCAAAGGTTAATAGAAGCTGCCATAATAAGTAAACTCTATATGTCCTTTAGAGCTAATCCAAGCTAAGCAGCTTGGGGATCCCTTGCTTATGCTTAGAAATATTGCTCTCTCTGAATCCCAAGCAGCCTAGTGATAACAATTACTCTTTAACAGAAATTTTTATTCCCTTCCTTCAGCATTCAAGCTGTGACTGGATTAGGGCTTGTATACGTATCCTTTTCAATCAACAGTCTTTTGTTCACTGATGTTCTGCTGTAGTTTGACTGGTGTCTATGCGCCTTCTTTTGTTGGGGAGGAGACAACACTGCTTGTGATAAACTAGTATTTCACACTTGGTAATGCTTCTCCCCTGACTCAAGGGGTTTACAATCTTAGCAAATATTTTTCTAGTTAACAGAGTAAACACTTACATATTATCTTATAACATGGGATATGGATATTATAAGTAAGGATAATACATGCAGCATCCAACAAGCATTTCATAAAGTCTAAACACTTTCTTATAACTCTAATATCTATTTTAACAATATAACACACAGGCAAGCCAGACTGGCTTCCAGCTATGCATTTGTCAGTGACGAATGAAGCCCAGTGGCGTTGGCATGAGGTGGCACCTGGCCTTCCAGTGTCACAATACCACTGTTCCTCTTTTGTTGGTGCTTTTTTTGTAATTAGCCTGATTAAAAACCCTTTATTTGAATTTAAGGTAAATGGTCAATTGCTTAATCTTCGACAGCAACTGAAACTAAAAACTCTTCCAAGTCCCATTTCGTAACCATACCATTCCAGGCCGCAGTGAAGATGAACTGCCCCAGGACAAATCTGAAAATTAAGGGGTAATTTTCACCGTGAAGTTAGTGGCAATAGCTTCTTTTTAATTCTTGATATCTCGGCATGAACCCAAACTTCACTGCACTTCTGTGCCTTTTTGGAACCTGTGCCCGCAATGTGGGCATGGTTGACCTCCATTGTCTTAGTTCCTTACTAAGGCTAGGAGCTATGGTCATACAGGCAGAAAATAAATCTTTTCAGAGTATCGATAAAGTGTCTCTTGTAACTGTGCTAACTGAACCAGGAGAGGAAGCTGTCATCCTCTGTGTTCTAGTTTATGGAACTATATCCCAAATCCCAGCCTTCACAGTCTGACTTGTATATTCCCCAGCATTGATTCCTTCTGAACTTTGCTACATTCTGCAATACTTGATATGACTGAATCAGGGTTTTTTTAGGGCTGTTGGTTAATCGCAGTTAACTCACGTGATTAACTAAAAAAATTAATCATGATTAAAAAAATTAATCTTGATTAATCAGACTCTTAAACAATAGAATACTAATTAAAATTTATTAAATATTTTGGATGTTTTTCTAAATTTTCGAATATATTGATTTCAGTTACAAAATAGAATACAAAGTGTGCAGTGCTCACTTTATATTATTTTTATTACAAATATTTACACTGTAAAAATGATAAAAAAAATACTTTTCACTTCACCTCATACAAATACCATAGTGCAATCTCTTTATCATTAAAGCACAACTTACAAATGTAGATTTTGTTTTTTGTTAAATAACTGCACTCAAAAACAAAACAGTGTAAAACTTTAGAGTCTACAGGTCCACTCAGTCCTGCTTCTTGTTCAGCCAATCACTAAGAGAAACAAGTCTGTTTACATTTATGGGAGCTGCCTGCTTCTTATTTACAATGTCACCTGAAAGCGAGAACAGACTGCATGGCACTTTTGTAGCCAGCATTGCAAGATATTTACGTGACAGTTATGCTAAACATTCGTATGCCCCTTCATGCTTTAACCACCATTCCAGAGGACATGCTTCCATGATGATGATGCTCATTAAAAAAATAATGTGTTAATTAAATTTGTGACTGAACTCCTTGGGGGAGAATTGTATGTCTCCTGTTCTGTGTTTTACTGGCATTCTGCCATATATTTCATGTTACAGCAGTCTTGTATGATGACCCAGGGTGTTTTTGTTTTAAGGCCACTTTCACTGCAGATTTGATAAAATGGAAAAAAGGTACCAATGTGAGATTTCTAAAGATAGCTACAGCACTTGACTCAAGTGCCTTCCAAAATCTGAGAGGGACGAGGCGTTGAGCAAGCTTTCAGAAGTCTTAAAAGAGCAATACTCCGATGTGGAAACTACAGAATCCAAACCACCAAAAAAAAGAAAATCAGCCTTCTGTTGGTGGCCTCTGACCCAGATGATGAAAATGAACATGTGTCGGTCCGCACTGCTTTGGATTGTTATCGAGCAGAACCCATCATCAGCATGGACGCATGTCCACTGGAATGCTGGTTGAAGCATGAAGGGGCTTATGAATCTTTAGCGCATCTGGCATGTAAATATCTTGCAACACCGGATACAACAGGGCCATGCAAATGCCTGTTCTCACTTTCAGGTGATATTGTAAACAAGAAGCGGGCAGCATTATCTCCTGCAAATGTAAACAAAATTGTTTGGCTGAACAAGAAGTAGGACTGAGCGGACTCGTAGGCTCTAAGTTTTACATTGTTTTGTTTTTGAGTGGAGTTATTTTTTGTACATAATTGTACATTTGTAAGTTCAACTTTTACGATAAAGAGATTGCACTATTTCCTTTATTTTTACAGTACAAATATTTATAATATAAATTGAGCACTGTACACTTTGTATTCTGTGTTGTAATTGAAATCAATATATTTGAAAATGTGGAAAAATATCCAAAATATTTATATAAATGCTATTCTATTGTTTAACAGCACTATTAATAGCGATAAATTTTTTTAATCGCTTGACAGCCCTGTTTTTTTTAAACCCACTTTTACCAGTTCAATTCCACCCCTGCTTTTGAATTGTTCAGTACCATTTCCACATAGAAGCATTTACTGAGAGAGAAGGGTAAAAGGACATAATCATATCTATCTTGTCCTGTTGAAGTATTTACAGTTAGGGATGGAATGAGGTGCTAGTGGTGAACTAAACGAATCAGTGCTAAAACTGATCTAGGTCATTTTATAAATCGCTGGCATAGAAGAAGGATCATACAGCATCACTAATGTATAAAGGAGAGATTGTAGCACCCTGACTCAGTTTGAATAGTACCTTATACTTCAAATGTTCCCACTAAAATCAGTGGGACTACTTGTGGAGTAAGGTACTACTCAGCACAAGTAAGGGAGGAAAAACCTAGCGCTACCAAAATGGGGTCCAGAGAGAATGACTGATGACTAATCCAGTTAAAGTAAAGGAACGTATGGTAACAAGGAGTAGATAGAAAAGGCATGTGTGTATGTGTGTACACAAGGCCATTGAAGTAAATGGAAAGACTTGTACTGAATTTGAAAAGCTTTGAATCAGGCCTTTATTGTATTCTACAGTGCCACTTCTTCCAGAAACCCACCGAGAAGGACATGATGTAGGGCAGGGGTTCCCAACGCCGTGCCCATTGGTGCCATGGCGCCCGCCGGGGCGTCTAAGTGTGCCTGCGTACTGGCCGGCAGACGAGCATCCGCTGAAATGCCGCCGACAAGCCTCTGGATGACGCTGCTTGTCGGCGGTGTTTCGGCGGCGACGCCTATTGACGTTGCCGCTTGTCGGCGGCATTTCGGCGGATGCTCGTCGTCTGGCGCCCGCCAGACAAAAAAGGTTGGGGACCACTGATGTAGGGAATATCAGTTAGACATCCAACACCCTTAGCTCAATGCTTCAAACAGCAGAACATGGGAAATTATCTTAGTACCATGCAAGGTATGTCCACACTGGGGGTCTGATTCCCAGCTCAAGGAGACATACTTGTGCTAGTTCTCATTCATCTAGGGTGACCAGATGTCCCGATTTTATAGGGGGAGTCCTGATTTTTGGGTCTTTTTCTTATATAGGCTCCTATTACCCTCCCACCCCCTGTCCTGATTTTTCACACTTGCTGTCTGGTCACCCTACATCCAGCTAATGCACTAAAACTAGAGTGTAGTTGGGGCAGTTTGAGCAGCTAGCTGCCCTGCGTATGTACCTGTCTGAGATGCTAGATGCACATTTGGAGAGGCTGGCCACTTGCGCCACGGCAGCTACACTCTCTCCGTTTTTTAGCGTTAGCTTTAGCTTTGGAATCACACTCCCAGCTTGAAGGGTAGACATTGCCTAGGGTTACCATATTTTGTGCCTCCAAATGGAGGACACTCCCCGGGGGCCCGGCCCCGCCCCCAGCCCCGCCCCCAGCCCCGCCCACGCCCCCCGCCCCAACTCCGCCCCCTCCCAAAGTCTCCGCCCCCTCCCCTGCTTCCCGCGAACATTTAATTCGCGGGAAGCCTGAAGCAGGTAAGGGGGGGGGGAGGAGGCGCGGCCCAGGCTGGTCCCCCCACGGCTCCAGCCTGGGTCGGCTCGGGCCCTGGGGTGCCGGCCCCGACCGACCACCCCCCGGCTCCCAGCCCCGCGGGCCCGGCGCACCCCCCGGCTCCCCGACCCCGGCTCCCGGACCCCGGCGCACTCCCCGGCTTCCGGACCCCGGCGCACTCCCCGGCTCCCGGCCCCGGCTCCCCGGCCCCGGCGCACTCCCCGGCTCCCCGACCCCGGCGCACTCCCCGGCTCCCCGACCCCGGCTCCCAGCCCGGCTCCCCGACCCCGGCGCACTCCCCGGCTCCCGGCCCCGGGACCCCGGCTCCCCGACCCCGGCTCCCCGACCCCGGCGCACCCCCCGGCTCCCCGACCCCGGCGCACCCCCCGGCTCCCCGGCTCCCCGACCCCGGCGCACGCCCCGGCTCCCCGACCCCGGCGCACTCCCCGGCTCCCCGACCCCGGCGCACTCCCCGGCTCCCCGACCCCGGCTCCCAGCCCGGCTCCCCGACCCCGGCTCCCCGACCCCGGCGCACGCCCCGGCTCCCCGACCCCGGTGCACCCCCCGGCTCCCCGACCCGGGCTCCCGGCCCGGCGCACACCCCGACCCCGGCTCCCGGCCCCGCGCCCAGCCCGGCCCCCTGCACCATGCCCCCAGCCCCGGACAAAGAGGCCCCGGCCGAGCCTCCCGATTTTCCCGGACATGCCCGGCTTTTGGGGATTTCCCCCCGGACGGGGATTTGAGCCCCCAAAAGCCGGACATGTCCGGGAAAATCCGGACGTATGGTAACCCTAACATTGCCATAAGAACAAATGAAGCTGTGATTGGAACGTTGTGCTCGGGATTGGTCGCCTTATTGTAATAGAGGATGGCAAAGGAGAACAAAACTTAATTTTTTTCAAAGTTGAAAGCAACTAGGCTCTTTTCTTAATAAATAAATAAATAAATAAATAAAAGCAGATGAAAATGGGACCTCACGGAGAGAACCTTTATTCTAAGGGGAATAGAGGGCAGAGATGTTGCAAAGCAATTTGTGCTAGTGTCAAACACGAGAACTGAGAAGTGTGAAATGAAACTAAGGAAAGATTGGGAATTGAATCAGAATTTCTTTAGCTAGGCAAGCCAGTAATATGGACAGTTACAAAATATTGCCTTTTAAAAGAGAGAGGCACAGGTACAGATATTTGGGGAAGAGGGGGATAAAATATCTAATTCTCAGGATGAAAGTGGAGAGGGAGGGGAACAGGGACGTGCCCCTGTCTGCTGCTGGACCAAGTACAATGTTTATGTCTACTGCATTGCACTGGTACTTGGAAAGCATCAGTGATGAACCGTAAAGCAGTAGGATGGTTTAAGAGAGCAGTTTGGATGCTCCTGTTTGTTTGCCCCTTTCCAAGAGTATGGGGACACGTGATCAGGTAAAGTCAGCAAACTTAAAAGAGATAAAAGGAAATAATTTTATTGTCACATTTGATGACTTATGGAACTCGGAGACTTCCTTGAATGCAGGCCTCAGGCCTAGTAGCTCCTGACTGAACTCTGCTCCCAGAGCTGTTTTTCAGTTCATAGGAAGCCCTGATTCTGTTCCAAAAGCGCCAGTTTAATACCATGTTTTCAGGCAGCCCAAATTATTTGAGTGCTGATGAGGTCAGTTCCAAACAGTTTCATGGGGGGGAAAAAAAAAAGGAAAACGGTTTCCCGGGTTTCAGAATGGAACCATTTTCTTTTCTTTTCTTTTTTTTTAAAAGCTTGAAATGTTGTTTTCCCTCTACTTTCTTTTCCCCATTTTGGCAACGAGTGCAATAAATGTCCTGTTTGGGTTTTTTTCCCTCACTAACTGTTTTTGAAATTTACTCAACTTTAAAAAAATTAGATTGAAGAAAGGAAAAATGTGAAAATGGTAACCCCTCCCAGACCCCAGACGTTATTGTATTGCTCTCAGTGGCCAAAATGAACAAAGGGGATAGAAATAAACATCCAAATTTTTGATATTTCAAACTTTTGTTTTAAAAAAACAAAATGAAAACTTCAGTATGAAAAGAAACAAATTTAAATTTATTTTCAAAGTTTCCCATGGAGAGCGGGGTGGGGAAGTTTAATAAAAGGTGGTATTTTGCTATAAAATTTTTAGTTTTAGACAAAATGAAAAATTTGGGCCAGCTCTACTAGTTAGCTCAGGCTTAATCTTGAAGTAAACTATTGTTTTGCCTGAGTACTGACTTCAATCTTCAGTTCTAGGTCCATTATAACCAATTTATACAGAGTATCCTGTAATAACATCCAACCATACTAATGAGAACTGTGAAATATCTAAGTAGGTATCAGTAGTCACAACTGAGGGTTGTAATAAGACCGCTATTAAATTTACCAAATAAAACTGGTGTGTGCTCAGTAAAAGTATAAGCGGCTTTTTTTAACGTTCATACTCTGTCTTTGGAAACTGGTAATGAACTCATATTTAGCTGTATTTGTTGTTTTTCAGTTACTGAGGCTAGAAAAGGTTAATTGGAAATGTCAAGTTGTTTTTTTGCCTTTTACAGTTTGTGATGAAAATCTTTATAGATGTGGCAAGTGGGAGCTTGCATGTTTTTTTTTTTTTTTTTTAAGATCAGTGTCTGTAATATACATACCATGCCACACGATGATTTATGATTAAAAGCATCTAGGAGAATCATAGGGTCACATCAATTTTTTTTTTCTTTTTGAGCAAAATTCAAGTTGGGAGTTCCATGTAAGAACCAGTATCAAGATATCCCCTATAGAAACTGAGATGATAAAAAGATCTACTGGGCACCTTGAACAGGTTACTGTTTAGTTATGTTTTAGTGTTGTCAAATTATGGTGCCAGCAAAATATTTGGGAATTCACAGCACTAATCTATAACGAAGGACAAATATTCTTTGTCACAACACATAATGTTCCATTAAGAAGTTTCCCCTAGCGTTATTTTCTTTCATTCCATGCTAAAATGACTATCTTGGATTTTGAGCTATGAAAAGGGTGGTGTGTGCATAATTCCGACAACTTCACAGTGAATATCCAGTTTGTGGTTTAAACCCAGTCAGTCTTTGACAGCCTGGTCAATTCTTGATTTCAGTGTCATTGGACACTGACAGCAACATGTTTGAATTATAATACAAGCCTGCTACTGAACTACATAAACTTGATAGTCTCTCCCCATCGTCCTGACCCTGAGGGTAGAGAAGCTTGGATGTGGAAATCACTTTGCAGTTGTTCACACCACTAGTCTAATGTGATGGTGCAAAAATGTTCCTGAGCTTTCTTTGTCTCTCAATCATTGGAATTAATGTTTGTTTTTCTCTCTACCTTGGATCTGGCAAGTATGATCTTGTTGCATCGTGATTTGCACCATTGGAGGAGTGTGGTGTGTAGATGATTGGGGAGGGAGGGAAAGAGAGCCCCTGTGAATACAGGGAATCGTTGAATGGGTGTGTTTTTAGTGGCATTCCCCAGGGATTGGTTCTTGGTCCTATGCTATTTAACATTTTTATTAATGACCTGAAAGGAAACAAAACCTCACTGATAAAATTTGCAGATGTCCCCAAAATTGGGGGAGTGATAATGAGGAGGACAGGTCACTGATGCAGAGCAATCTGAATTGTTTGTTAAGATGAGCGCAAGCAAAGAATATATATTTTAATATAGCTAAATGTAAATATATACATCTCAGAACAAAGAACGTAGGCCATGCTTCCAGAATGGGGGACTCTATCCTGAAAATCAGTGACTGTGGAACAGATTTGAGGCTTAAGGTGGATAATCAGATGAACATAAGCTCCCAGTGCAATGCTAGGGCTACAACGGTTAATGCAGTCTTTGCAAGGGTGAACAGTAGACTCTTGAGTAAGAGTAGAGAGTCCATTTGGCATTGCTGTAACTGCTGCTGGAATACTGGCAGGACTGGCTCTAGGCACCAGCAAAGCAAGCATGTGCTTGGGGCGGCACAATTCCAGGGGCGGCATTCTGGCCAAATTTTTTTTTTTTTTTTGCTTGGGCAGTTGCGCTCTCGGAGCTTGGGGCGGCAAATTTTTTGCTTGGGGTGGCAAAAAACCTAGAGCCGGCCCTGAATACTGAGTACATTTCTGATGTCCATAACTGAAGGAGGATGTCAATAAATTGGAGAGGGTTCAAAAAAGAGTCCCAAGAATGATTAGAAGATTAGAAAAAATGTCTTATAGTGATAGACTCAAAGAACTCAATCTGTTAAAAAAGAGAAGGTTGAGAGGTGACTTGATCACAGTCTAGAAGTACCTTCATGAGGAACAAATATTGAATAATGGACTCTTCAGTTTAGCAGAGAAAAGTAGAACATGATCCTATGGCTGGAAATTGAAGATAGTCAGACTGGGAACTAAGGTGTAAATTTGTAACAGTGAGAATAATTAACCATTGGAACAATTTACCAAGAGTTGTGGTGGATTCTTTACCAATGACCACTTTTAAATAAAGATTGGATCTATCTAAAAGAACCTGCTCTAGGAATTATTTCGGGGAAATTCGATGGCCTGCGTAATACAGGAGCTCCTACTCTAGGATTACAGTGGTCTTTTCTGGCCTGGAAATCTGGGAAGGTAGAGATGGCTAGACCCTTATGAGAAGGTCTGACATTATGTAAAGCCTTAGTGTTCTGTCTCCATCTTCTGGCTGGGAGAAGCTTTAATATATATGTACAAAATCTCAAAGAAAAAGGAGAGGTAAGGAAACCGGTATTGTACTCCTCCCTCCCCCCCCCCCACCCAGTTAATATTTTTGAATAACAAAAGTGTCTGCTTAAGGGCAGACTGTGTGAGCATAAGCAAAGTCTCAAATTTACCTTCCTCCAACCTAAAAATTCTGAAATTTGAAATGGAAGTTGTTGACACTGTTAGCTATACTTCCTTCATATAGTTAACATTTTGCTTCTGGCTCTCATTTTGGGGCCTGAGTCTTAGGACTGAGGCAGGTACTCCCCAGTGCTTAGAGCATATAATGAGAATTAGAATTTATGGGTTCTGTTCCTAACTCTGCCACTGATTTGGCCTGAGATTCCCAACAGGGCACTTAATCTGTGAAGCTGCAAAATGGGTATATAATCCCTATTGTTTCTCACGGGAATGTAACTAATTAAAATGTTTGTAAAGTGCTTTGTGCTACTCCAAAAAATCTACATTAAGTGCCAGGTATCTTATTTATTATTACATTGGGTATATTTTTGTCAGTAGTTTGACTCTGGAATGCTATGAACTCCGAGAAACTAGCTGTGTAGCAGAAGCTGCTGTGCACATTACAGGGAAAGTACAACTGAGTTATTAGACGTTCCATTGTGTATCATTAGGATAAAGCCTGTTGCAATCTGCCCAATAGAGCACGGGGGAAGTGGAAATCATGGGTCCAAAATATGACTAACGTGAGAAAAAATTTACTTGTTGAAGGCCTAAATGTGGTGAACCATACTACTTTGCTAATCAGTATGGATTCAGCTCCCTGCTGCAGTGGTTTTCTAGTACACTGACTGGATCCTTCATTGCTCGGATGCCTGCACTACTGAATTAGACAGTGGACAGATGGTGCCTATTGTGTTTTCCCCTAGGCAGACAAGACAAGCTGTACTGTCAGCTAAACTTCCCCAGACGTTTTAGGCAAGTTACTGCTCAGTAAACATGAAGGTGCAAATTTCGTAGCTGTTCACCAGTCCTGGCAGGCCATATTCACTTCAGGCATTCATCCCAAGCTTCCACCACCATCATGTATGCACCCTTGAAAATGTTTTGCCGAAGGCTTCAGAAATAAATTTCAGCCACCGATTTCGCAGCCTTGAAAGCAGAGCTGTGTCTCTCCCCATATGCAGATGGAAACTGGGGAGAGAAAAAATAAGCACCCCGTTCAAATTTTTGCTTTGGTCACCTACTTAAATCATGGGTGACATTTTAAAATAGGTGAGGGATGGTTTTATTCCAGAAATGCTATAGGACTCCAGGATTTGAATGTTTGTATTAAAGCGAACAGCACACTACATTTTTATTAAATAATTTTCTTCATCTGAAGAATCACACAAAGGGCTACACTGGACCAGGGAGGTACAGACCCAAGAAAGGCAGACCTTTGGGAGGCACAATGGCATTCTGACCTTCACCGGTGTGCAGGAGAGCATGCTATTGCTACAGTTCCTCAGGGGTACTTTCTCTTCCTCCCCTGCCCCATTGCAGTGGCTGGCACCCTGGAGGGGGTGCTAGCAGGGAGCAGGTCTTGTCTTTGGCATGCAACTGTGTCCAGCTTCTGCACGGGATCCAAGAGAAGTTAGCTTTTTGTGCCCTTTCCAGATCAGGATGAGCACAGCCTGATGCAGAATGATTTACTGTGAGAGGCAGAGCCCTCTCCTGGACCTACAAGTATATTGAGTCCATTATTCCTTTAAGGCAGGGGTTCTCAAACTGGGGTTGGGACCCCAAAGTGGGTCAGGACCCTGTTTTAATGGGGTTGCAAAGGCTGTCTTAGACTTGCTGGGGCCTACGGCTGAAGCTTGAGCCACACCACCAAGGGCCAAAGCCAAAGCCTGAGGGCTTCAGCCCTGAGTGGCAGGGCTCAGGTTACAGGCCACCTGCCTGGGGCTGAAGCCCTTGGGCTTTGCCCCCCCCCCAGGGATGGTGGGGCTTGGGATTTGGCTTTGGCCCTCCACCCAGGATGGCAGGGCTCGGGGGGGCTCAGGCTTCCATCCCTACTCCTGAGGTTGTGTAGTAATTTTTGTGGGCAGAAGGGGGTTGTGGTGCAATGAAGAACCCCTGCTTTAAGGGACTAATGTGCACACACCTTGTTACCCAGCCACTTCAACTTGAACACACTGGATTAGATAACACAAGTTTATTAACTACAAAAAAAGATTTTAAGTGAGTACAAGTAATGAGGGATAAAAGTCAGAAATGGTTACAAGAAAATTAAAGCTAAAACACTTACTGGTGCCTAATTTAACAAACTATATTAGATTCAAAGCAAGGTTTTCTCACCACATGCTCTCAGCAGTTTTACTGACCAAACTATTTAGGTGAGGACTGCTCCCCCAGAGGCCAAGGACTGCTTCCTTTGTCTGTTCAGGCACAGTGAATGCGATGGGTAGGGAGATTGAGAGAGAGGGTTGCCTTGGGGTGTTTGTCCCTCCTTTTTATAGTTTCACTCCCACTTTTGAAAGACATTTTCAGCTGAGACCCAGGAGACAGTCTCGATGATGAAGGCTATTCTCTGCTGTTTTTTTTAACCTGTTTTGAACTTCCTTTGTTTTCCCTCCTTGATGACTCCGTTTACTGCTTAAATTCAAATTAAGGCAAGCAAACATTCCTTCTTTTGTTTAGGAATAGACCTGACTTCTGCCTGGGCAGGTCAGTGGGGTTTGGAACATGTGTTGTTAACATCATACAGGGGAATCTTATAACTTCACATACAATGTTTCCCTGCATTTTATCCTGACAATACTGACCAGCAAATTACTAGTTTTCAAATGATACCTTACAAGGCATATTTTGTACAAAGATTATTACAATAGTGGGTGGGGTGTGAATATAGGGGTGTATTCTGTCACAAATGCACAGGAAGATTTGAGGGTATTCCAATAGAAAGCATTCGCCAGGGGGGAAAAACCATTTATGCTCACTCTTTCAGCTCTGGCATCAAATGTGAATGGGGAGGAAGATGGCTTTGTGTTAAGTCACTGAACTGGGACCCAAGGATTGTGGGTTCAATTCCCTGCTCTATCACAGACTTTTATGTGACTTCATCTCCATTCCCTATCTGTAAAATGGGGATAATAGCACTTCCCTGCCTCACAAAGGTGTTGTGAGGATACATTTATTAAGGTTTGTGAGGCACTCAGATACTTCTCTGTTGGAGACTATATGCCTATCTAGATAGAAGATATAGCACAAATCAGGGACTTGGAGACGAGTGAAACCCAGAAACTGTATAAAATGTCAACAATAACAGGCAGCTACTCCTCTGTGATTAAGGGAACATTTTTAGGGCCGAATTCAGTGCACATTGGTGTAAATACCCTCAATCTAATGGAGTCGCACCAGTGTACATCAGGACTTAATTTCCCCACCATTCTGGGGGATTTGAGTAGATTAAGAAAGCCAGAATTGGTATTAAATTCCATTTCCTCCACAACCTTCAATGTAAGGAAGGAGAGAGATTCAGTCTCCAGTATAATTGTCACAGAACAGTCATTGTTTCTTCATCAACTCTCAGCACAGCAGCAAAAATAATAATTAAAATAAGGTAACAGTATTTTATCCATCCGTGTTCTCAGAGTTATTAAATGTAGGGTGTGTTACTATCTTGAATTCCGAACATTTTATAATGGAATCCAAGATTGGCAACAGAAAGAATCCTTTTATTCCCAAAGACTGCCATATGTGAACAGTCATGAAATAATATGACAATACAATGATGACACTGAGTACATGGTGAGCTGTCTGTAAACTGACTTTTGTCCTTGCCTGCTCATCTTCACTGGGGACAAAACCCATTGTCCTCTTTTCCCTTTAATAATTGGATCCTGAGTCTGTTTCAAAAGATGTCAAAATTTAAAGCACTTAAAAGAAAAAACAAACCAACCATGAAACCCAGCGTTAACAAGCTGTCAAGAAATCATATGACATTAAAGGGAAACAAGAGTATTATGTGTGAGATTGGGCCCATTATCTGTCAGTGATAGACTCTGGACACTAGAGAAATTCAGTGGACTCCAACTGAAATCACACCTCATGGAGTATGGTGATCCTGCTTGTAGCATTTCTCTAGTTTATAACACAGTCATCACTGTGGTATCTCGGTACCTTTGGTAACCTCTTAAATGTATAGTGTAAAATTTCCTCTGCAAGACTTTTAAATCAAAGTGATCAACATTTTATTCAGATTCAATAGCACGGATAATGGACAATAAAAAAATACATATCACTTAATTCTTTTGACGCCAGTAACAGGTGAAATGTCTAATCCACCAGTTGTCATTTTGTTTTGTTCTTCAGCTCAAAGGGCCTTGCCTCACAGTAACTCCAATCCCCCTTTTCTACAGATCTGACCTTTTCTTTTCCATGTCTTGTTTCCAGAGACTCTCTTGATTGGAATGTACTTTTTAATATTAGATCTTTCATCCTGCAGCTATTGCCAGCAGTGACAGCTGAGGACAGCATGCAAACAAGGTGACTCATCTTAGTGTGGCTTTCTTGATCTTCATTGATGTTAAATAAATACTGTCTCCCAGTATTGGCTTATTGGCTGCTGATACAGATTTCCCGTCCCCCCCTGCCCCAATGCCTGAAATGTTCTATAAAGAGTTATAGGAGTCAAGAATGAAGGTAAGCAGTACCAATGTAGCCAATGGCTATATAGAATGCGTCAGAAAATATATTCTAATAGACATTTTTCTCTAGTGGTTTGATTTTTACCTTCTGCTGTTTCTACATATTTTATTTATTCAATTCTTTTCATATCAATCTCTTTCTGGAAGAAATAATGAAAATACATTTGCCAGAAAGAAGCCTAGCTAGAAACCTTAACAGGCTCTTTACTTCCCTTGTGAATTTCACTGGAATGAGATTTCACTGCAGGTGAAGAGATAACCTTGTATATGTCTTAAAAAAAATTTCCCTTGGGAGAGCACAAGCTCTTACAGAGGCATGCACACAGAATTTGACTGAGATTTGTTTGCTTAATGCACTTTTACATATTTCATATAAGTGTAAATTAAATTTGACAAGGGATAGCAAGGCAGCTAAATTCAGAAGCCATGTGACTAAGAAGGGAATGGTGTCTGGAGGAAAGCGCTGGTGACATTCTTTAGTTTGCTGTGGGCTGTTAATAACATGCATAGTCATACCTTCCGAGAGGAAACGTGAAAGCTTCATTGCACTGAATGTTTAATTCTGGGGCTGATAGATTGCAGTGTAGGCTTTGGCATGCAGAGATTCTGTCTTATTGGATTCAGTGCAGTGTTGTGTTCTCCTCTGATCCCAGGTTCTGGGAAGTTGGTTTTTATTAAGTACAAGGAGATGGTGAGAGGAGACGATGCTAACTTTTATTCTGTAGGTATCTGAGCTTGAGGAGAGTGGGAATCACAGTTTCAAAGTGCTTTTTCCATCCTTAGAAAAACAGACTTTGCCAGGACATAATGATCCCTAGGATCCCAAATGAGGTAAATGAAAAACTGAATATGGTGATATTGGTTATAGTCATGTAAGATACATTTTGAGCACTGCAGAGTAAGCGTCAGCTCCACAATAAAAACCATAATTTCTTCCTACTATGGTAAGTCCCTCTTCTCTGCTTAACCTGTGGTAGGACATGGTGGAAAATAGTTATAGATGGTTGAAATAACGTATGTTTGAGGAGTAAAGAGCTAATTTAGACCCTAATCCAGCAAAGCACTTAAACGAGTGGGTCTCAAACTTTTTTTACTGGCGACCCCTTTCACACAGCAAGCCTCTAAGTGCGATCCCCCTAATAAATTAAACACACTTTTTAATATATTTAACACCATTATAAATGCTGGAGGCAAGCAGGGTTTGGGGTGGAGGCTGACAGCTCGCGACCGCCCATGTAATAACCTTGTGACCCCCTGAGGGGTCCCGACCCCCAGTTTGAAAACCCCTGACTTAAGCCCATGCTTAACTTTAAGAACCAGTAGTCCTACTGCAGTCAACAGGACTACTCGCATGCTAATGTGCATAAGTGCTTTTCTGGAATGGGGCCTAAGAGAGTGATTGCAAACAGCAGGAATGTTGCTAAGCACCGCTGGTTACTGACTTTTATTTATATAGTAAACTCTCTGGGACACAGGTGTTATCCTTGTATAAATCTTTTAAGAGCCATGCACACCTAATTATATTGACACCAATATCAGTGATCACTTTTGAAAATTTTGGGCTGTATTAATACTACATAATTATAATTTTGCTACCTTGAAATCCGTGATCTTGCTTTCTAATGAACTTGGCCCTGAGAATACATTGTGCATGGGGCTAAGAGGTACTGTAAGCCAGTGGTTCTCAACCAGAGGTACACAGAGGTCTTCCAGGGGGTAAATACATCAACTCAGCTAAATATTTGCCTAGTTTTACAACAGGCTACATAAAAAGCACTAGCTAAGTCAGTACAAACGAAAATTTCATGCAATGACTTTTACTTATGCTGCTCTATATACTATATGCTGAAATTTAAGTACAATATTTTATATTCCAATTGATTTATTTTATAATTATATGGTAAATGAGCAAGCAAGCAATGTTTCAGTACTAGTGTGCTGTGACACTTTTGTGTTTTTATGTCTGATTTTGTAAGTAAGTAGTCTTTAAGTGAGGTGAAACTTGGGCTGCACACTACAAATCAGACTCCTGAAAGGGGTTCAGTAGTCTGGAAAGACTGAGAGCCGCTGCCGTAAGCGAAATAGTATACTTCTCTAGGAAAGCATTTAATTCTTTGTAGGTTTCTTATGATAGTGGAGGTATGTAACTGTTCCTTATGCAAGAATTGTTGCCTTGTGCATTTTTAAGACTTGCAGTTCTGCCCCCCTTAGGATGCAAAAAGCCTCATACTTGATCAAACAAGATGGTCTGATTTACGTTCATAGCTTAATTGTTTCTTTTAAAGGAATTATGGCTTAAATGTACACATTTAGGCCCCAATCCTGACTATTCACATGCATAAAATTCTGAGCTTATGTGTAAGGTGCTGAGCATTCTTCTGTGTAGGCAGAGGGGAAACAAGAACAACATGTTAGAATGGGGCTTCAGAACACCGATGTGCAGCATGCTCCAGGGCCGCCCAGAAGATTCAGGGGGCCTGGGGTCTTCGGCGGTGTGTCCCGGAGCGGAAGGACCCCCCCGTCGCCGAATTGCTGCCGAAGACCTGGAGCAGAAGAAGCTCCGGGGGCCCAGGCCCCGCGAGAGTTTTCCAGGGCCTCCGGAGCAAGTGAAGGACCCCGCTCCAGGGACCCCGAAAACTCTCGTGGAGGCCCCTGCGGGGCCCGGGGCAAATTGCCCCACTTGCCCTCCCGCCCCCTTCCCCCCCCCCCCCCCCCGGCAGCCCTGGCATGCTCTTAGCTCTCAAACCTTTTGAAGCTTCTTAACCCAACTATTGCACATCTCAGACATTGTTCCTGTCACTGGAGGAGTAATCTTAATGGAGGTGGCAGGGATGTGGGTTCAAAATGAAGATGATTTGCAGTGCTAATTGTACATCTGGGGAAACTTAGCTGAGAGAGAGACGGGCCAAATATTCATAAGCACATATACTAAATTATGCATTTAATTTTTGCCTGTAGGCAAAATAAGTTGTGATCGTGTACAAGTGTTTGTGCTTACAAATAAAGGTTTGTGTGTGTGTGCAATTGCATGGGCATAAATTGGGCATGTAGTAAAGAACACTGCAATTTAGCACATGACCTCTTCAAAGTTTGGCTACCATGTCAGCTAGGTTTAGTATTATTATAAAAATAAAAATGTTTTTTAAATTAAAAATGTCCATTTATATATTTTTTTTGTCTAGATTTAAAAAACATCTCTGCAGTGCAGCGAACACAGACACGACAGTACTGTGCTTGTTAGATGAGGAGCTGAATGTGAAACTGAGTGAGGACGAAAAAAAGCTGCTCTGTTTTTAACGCTGCAAGGTGCAAGGAATGAAAAACTTAACTAGTTTCATGTGTTGGGAGAAGTGAGTTAGACTTATTTCCAGTTAGAATCAGCTCAAGTGCTATTAGGAAGAGAGGTAGGGTAGAGTTTGCTGTTTTTATGTGGCCAGTATCCCTTTACCATGCTAAGGTGATTCCTGATGAATTCTTACATGAAGATATGGCAGAATGGTCCTAAAGCATCTTAATTTGAATGAAACTTCATGATGGTGATGCCCTTCTACTTCAAGAGCTTAATCAAGCCTGATGGATAATTATATTTCAGAGAGTTACTCCAAAATGTATCATCTTGGGTCCTTTTGGGGCAACTAGGTTGCCCCATGTCACATGTTAACAGTATGTGGGTCAACATAGTTAGCTCAAAACAGCTTCTTTTCTTTCAACTTCTCCGGCTTGTTGCACTGCTGACACAGATCAGAGAAACTTCCTCCTTGTTATCCAGACCCCTTCCTTCTCTAAATGGCTGGAAGGAGAAAGTCTTTATGAAGTAAAATGACTGTAATAAAAGGTCTGATGTGATTTCAAGATGAGACATTTTCTCTTTTCTAAAGCTACCATGTACAGGTACATTTAGTCACCCTTTCCTGCTGTTCCACTGTCAGTGAAATGGCAGCCATAGTATTTTAGTAAGTAAAAAGTCAGCCAAAAATAATGATTCCACTAAACCAGTGGTTCTCAACCCGCGGGCTACTTGCGGCCCAATCAGCACACAGCTACTGCCCATGTGACATCCTCAGGGCCATACAGGTTGTGTGTGTGTGCGTATATATATATAGTGTGTGGATGCAGCCCACGTAACACACACATAGCTGCATATGTGGCCCACAATGGTAAATAGGTTGAGAAGCACTGCTCTAAACAAAGGCAGCTTATTAGAGGAAGTACCTTCTAAAAAAAAAAATCCCAGTTTCCCCACACTGCTATGTAGTGATGTAGGACTCAACCCTGCGGCGCCTCCTGCTGGTCGCTTCTGGGAATTAGCTCATCCAGCCTCCAGAGCGCCCTCAGCAGGCCAGTGTCCCCTGCTGCTTGACCCCCCCCATATCCCTCCCGGACCCCGGTGTCCCATTATCTGGGGTGCTGCCCCCTGACAGTAACCCCTTTCTCTCAGGGTCTCCCCTCCCCAGGGAACCCCCACCCACCATCCCCACCTCGCCTCAGTATAAGGCCAGTCATCGTCTAGCCCCCGCGCCCAGGGGCAGACTGCAGTATAAGCCACTCACCACTGGCAAGGTTGGGTTTGGACCTGCTGCCTTTGCCTACCCCTGGGCGGCCCTCTGCAACCCCCAGTACCCGTTGGCCTTCTGCTAGGCCGCAACCTGGGGCTTTCCAGGCTGGAGCTCCCCGGCTCCTCTGCCTTTCCCCAGCCCTGCTCCGCTCAGGTCCCTGCAGCCAGGTCCATCTCCCTCTACAGCTAGAGAGAGACTGATGAGCTCCTGGCTTTTATAGGGCCAGATGGGTCTGTTTGGGGCATGGCCACAGCTGAGGCTGCCTCCCCAATCAGCCCAGCCTAAGGCTCCCTGCCCCAGCCCTCTCCAAGGGCTGGCTTTTAACCCTTTTCAGGCCAGGAGCGGGTGACCACCCCGCTACAGCTACTACCCTGGTTATATAACATCTAAAGAAATAGAGTGGCCATGTTGATAAAAAGTGGGTTGAGGCATACAGAGATGTTACCAAGTATATACTAGAAGAGTTGAGCACTTGTAGGGTGCTTAAAACCTCATGCAAGGTGCTCTGTGCTCTCAACTTCCATTAAAACCAATAGAAATTGAGGTTGTTGAGCCTCTTGCAGGATCAAGCCCTCACTAAGTCAATAGGACTTGTGCCCAAGAGGGATTGAGTAGGGACACCAGCATTTTATTTAAACAGTACCACCGAACATACTAAAATACAATAGAAACAAAGGGCTAGAGTGTAGCCTGGATTACAACACCCACATGGTGTAGCAAGAGGGAGCGAGAATCTCCTTTATACCCCTACTTGGGCTACTCAGACCTTGCCTGGGTGTGGAGGAATATGTGAACATAGTACCTGCTAACTCCCTCCCCAGAGCATGAGGGTGGGGAGTGATGGGGAGTGGAAGGGGCCTTGGCTGCACACAGGGGCTTCATTTCAGAAAAAATTGGATGTGATGGGGGAGTTGGCAGGATATAATATAATCATATATAATATTCTATATGCTGACAAGTTGGGGGATGGTGCAAAAAGTGGAAGACATAATGGAGCGTATAGACCTATGACAAGTCTTGGGGGGGGGAGGGGGCAAACCAAGGTCTGCGGGTCAACTACCCCCCTTGCTCCATAGCAAATAATGACCCTGGTTCAGGGGTGGGAAAGCTACAGCCCGTGGACTGTTTTAAGCCAGCCCGTGAACTCTTGCTGAGGAGCGGGGTCTGGGGCTTGCCCTGCTCCAGCTGGGGTGCCGGATCGGGGGCTGCACCATGCGGCTCCCGGAAGCAGCTGTATGGCCCCGCTCCGGCGCTCTAGCAGGGCCAGGGGCCACTCCACGTGTAGGAGCCAGAGAAGGGACATGCCACTGCTTCCAGAATCCACTTGAGGTAAGCGCAGCTCGGGGCCTGCACCCCTGAGCCTCTCCCCATGCCTCAACCCCCTTCCCCAAGCCCTGATCCCCCTCCTGCTCTGCAAATCCCTCGATCCCAGCCCGGAGCACCCTCCTGCACCCCAAACCTCTCATCCCCAGCCTCACCCCAGAGCCCGCAACCCCAGCCGAAGCCTACCCCCCAAACTCCTCATCCCCAGCCCCACCCCAAAGCCCTCACCCCCTCCTGCACCCCAACCCCAATTTTGTGAGCATTCATGGCCCGCCATACAATTTCTATTCCCCGATGTGGCCTTCAGGCCAAAGAGTTTGCCCACCCCTGCCTGGTTCCACTCTCTCTGTTTGCTGGCTAGTGAATCTGAGGAGGTGCAGAGGGCTGGGGGGTGACTTGCTGCTGAGATATTATAGGTCACAAGAATGTGTGCTGGTGTTGAGTTCTGTATGTATTTATAGCATATTTTAATCTCTCTCCCCTCTCTTGTAGTTGTGTGTCTTCCTGTTACCCATGGCCATATTCGGACCTCAGGTGCAAGCATAGCGTTACCACACATTTAAAAGAAACAGAACACTCTATGCATCTGAAGAAGTGGGCTGTAGCCTACGAAAGCTTATGCTGAAATAAATTTGTTAGTCTCTAAGGTGCCACAAGTACTCATGTTCTTTTTTTAGAACAAAGTGGTTCACTTGCATGTAATTTTTTAAAACCAGATCTCAGCTTCAAGACTCCCAGTGATAACATTGGAATAAATAATACCTCTTCCTCTCCCATCTACACACTTTTTTCTTCTCTCATTTAAAAAATTATCTGGATTTTATTTGACGCCTAGCAAGCCCTTTCTTGAAACAAGGGAATATTTGTGTTGGCTCTGGAAAGAGACAGCAGCCTGTATGAAGCACAAGGCGGACCTGATGCTCTGGCCAATTTTCTAATTGCTGAGAAGTTGGTCATTGTCTTTTCTGTATACTTTGCTCTTACGCTGAATGTGTGTAGATAGGACTGATATATAATATGGCTACATGTAAGTGGTTGTCTAAAACCATCATGGTTTTAGTGGATTAGGGCTATTGCCTGCAGTTTATGGTGAACATCAGCATTCAAGAAGGGTTGTGATGGTTCCCTGACTACAACTGTCATTGTGCATCAGTGCTTTTTATGGAAATATTGCTCACTGTTTGATTCCCTGTGATTGTCTCCTGCTGTTGTTGGGAGTGTCCACCACTTAAAAACTCACTACCACATTTGAATAAAACGAGTACATTTGATTTCTTTGTGTGTACTGAGACTGCACTGTGTAGCATGCCTAATGCCACTGTTTTTCATTCAGATAGTCCATTTAAATGCTGTGTTTCACTAATTTTCTTTTAGTAGAATAACACTGAAAGAAATCGTGTTTCATCTGAAAATAATTGCATCTTTATAATATAGAGCCCTGAAAAATACTGCCTTTGAATGGAGCTGTATATGTTTTGATAGTGTACAAGTGTGTTATGTTTTAAAGACAGAAAAACTGGCCTAAACTTGCTAAATTTTCATTCTAGAGTGTGATTTCTCTGGGTCAAGGATTGTCTTTGTGTCTTGGTTCAGTGCTTTAGTATAGATATTATTACAACAGCAATAATAATATTTAGTAGAGTGATTAGTGATTTTTGAGCCTTGATGCACTTTTGCACATGCGTGTATCTCAATTGAGTGCCCAACTTGAGACGCATTAAGAAGGCCTGATTTTCAGAGAATGGTGGTCAGCATTTTCTGGAAAATCAGACTTAACCTGACATCTAAACGGAGACACCCAAAATCAGTAATCACTTTTGAAAATGTATCCAGGCAAGAATGGCACACTTTCATTCTGGTGACCAATATCTGTCTCTTTATACTTTTTTTTTTAATTAAAAGCAGTAATAAAGGAAACCAAGCAAGGGAAGGCCTATATTACCATTAACTGTTTATTGTATGTATACTAAGACCATTATTAAACTAATTTTAAACACCAAGAAGTAAGTGGCTCATGTGCTGTGATCAGGAAGGGATTTTCCCTGTAATGATCAGTAGTGTCCAATTAGTAGCTGCATTATATGGAGTTATTTTCCTTGCTCTTTCTTCTGAAGCATCAAGCATGGGCTGCTGCCAGAATCAGGATACTGTTCTAGAAAGGCCAGTGGTCTGCTGGGCCACCATTAGACTCATTAGACTCACTGGGGCCCTGCAGAAACTAAGGAGTGGTCCCCCAACCCGCTGAAGCCTGAGTGCCACCACCTGGGGCTGAAGTCCAAGCTGCCTGGCATCACTGCTCACCCTCCCCCAAATGCTCTTCCATGCTCCCTGGGGGGTTGGGGGGGGGGCAGGCCCACAGTTTGAAAACCCTCTGGTTTAGTGTGGTTTGTATAGGTTTACATATTTTCAGCCTCCAAAAGGAGGACAGTCCACGGGCCCCGGCCCCGCCCCAACTCCGCCCCTTCCCCAAAGTCCCCGCCCCAACTCCGCCCCCTCCCCTGCTTCCCACGAACATTTGATTCGCGGGAAGCCTGAAGCAGGTAAGGGGGCTGTGGGGGGAGGAGGCGCGGCCCAGTCTGGCCCCCCCCGGCCTCTCCAGCCTGGGTCGGCTCGGGCCCTGGGGTGCCGGCCCCGGGCACCCCCGGCCCGCCCAGCAGTGCTGGTCCCCGGGCCCCCGGCCCGCTCAGCACCCCCCGGGCCCCTGGCCGAGCACCCCCGGCCCGCTCAGCACCCCCCGGCCCGGCCCCCGGGCCCCCAGCCGAGCAGCCCCGGCCTGCTCAGCACCCCCGGCCCCCCGCCCGCTCAGCACCCCCGGCCCGGCCCCCCGGCCCGCTCAGCACCCCCCGGCCCCCGGCGCTCGGCACCGCCAGCGCTCGGCGCCCCCGGCGCCCGGCCCCGCCGGCCCCAGGCCCCGCCGGCCCCCGGCGCTCGGCACTGCCGGCGCTTGGCCCCGCCGGCCCCCGGCCCCAGGCCCTGCCGGCCCCAGGCCCCGCCGGCGTTCGGCACTCCCGGGCCCAGGTCCCGCCGGCCCCCGGCGCTCGGCACTCCCGGCCCCAGGCCCCGCCGGCCCCCGGCGCTCGGCACTCCCGGCCCCAGGCCCCGCCGGCCCCCGGCGCTCGGCCCCGCCGGCCCCAGACCCCACTGGCCCCCGGCGCTTGGCACTGCCGCCCCAGGCCCCACCGGCCCCAGACCTCACCGGCCCCCGGCGCTCGGCACCGCTGGCCCCCGGCGCTTGGCCCCGCTGACCCCCAGACCCCGCTCGGCACCGCTGGCGCTCGGCACCGCCGGCCCCCGGCGCTCGGCGCCCCTGGCCCTCGGCACCGCCGGCGCGCCCAGCCTGGCCCCCGGCCCAGCCCCTCCGGTGCCGATTTTCCCGGACATGTCCGGCTTTTTGGGATTTCCCCCCGGATGGGGATTTGGAGCCCAAAAAGCCGGACATGTCTGGGAAAATCCAGACGTATGGGAACCCTAGGTTTGTTTCCACTTTTGGAGATTAAATTACTGTAATGCTCACATTACATTTACCTCCAGTGACTTTGTAGATATGATGGAACTTAGCTTCGCGGAGCCCCCTGTGGCCCCAGGCAACCGCCCTGCTTGCTACTCCCTAACGCCAGCCCTGGTGGCCTGTTTCTTCACTTCGTGTTTTGTTCAAGAAACAAACAGGGCCGGCTCTAGGTTTTTTGCCGCCCCAAGCTCCGAGAGCGCAACTGCCCAAGCAAAAAAAGGATGGCCGGAATGCCATCCCTGGAATTGTGCCTGGTCCTGGTAGCAAATCAGGCAATGACCAATTGAGATGGTGGCAGGCTATTCTCTGGTGTTAATGACATAGTGCTGTAAATGTACATGGCACCTTCCCAAAGAAATGACAATGTATTAATACAAAGGGGCCCAGGTTCTGTTTAGGGCACCTGGGTATGTTGTAAAGCAAATACATAAGGTGAGCTTCCTCATGCAAACAGCTTACAATCCAACACAGACAAGACCAAAATGAGATGCATGGAGCTACCACAAGAGAGGATTTGGAGGTGCTTAAGGAACAAAGCATCAAAGGTAAAACTAGCTGTCAACAGTTTCCCTACCTCCAACATCCAGCATCCCTGACACTGTAGAAAATCCAGTCATTATTCAGGATGGCCCCATGCTTGCTTCAGGTGACCAGCTCCTAATAATTTTAAAGCTTGTAAGTGGATTGCTGTTGATTGAAAACATTGATTGTGAGCATCTGTATTCGCCCCAGCAGTACTGATCAGAATGAAGTTGATGCTCTCCTATAAATTGAAGATATTGCAGGCAGGTAGAGAATCCTCTTTCCAGCCTGTGAGTAACAGCAGCACAATATCATCTTAAATGGGAACACTTTGAATGTAAATGTCTTGTCATTATGCATTATGTTGGTATGCAGCATGATGCCCTAGTCACTAGGCATTCATCCGCTGTTCCCCTGGATGTCACACATGCTGCTGGATGCGTTTGGCTGTAATTTATCCCTTATTAATGAACACTAACATTAAAGTGTGTTTCCTATTAAATTTGGCAGTGAAGGCATAAAAAGTAGCACTGAAATTACACTGTGGAGCGGAGCACAGAGAAAGCAGAATAGGAATTCGATTTTGGTGTCAACTGTTGATCAAGTGATGGCATAACACTTGATGTCCACATTCGGAACTGCAATTGTAATAGCACTACGGGGTGTTCAAATGAAGGCATTACAATGTTACAAAAGGCAACTTGTGTGCACTTACTGACTCACCCTTATAGGCTCTGGCTGGTGGAAACAAATGGTGACCTTTTGGCTTTGCACATCCAGCCACGTCCGCTTTGCTTGGTTTGCGACGAGATCTGTAGAGGCGGGGGCACTGTCCATTTCTTTTGTGTGTTGGTTTCTTACTGTAGGGTTGATTATTTTTAAACTGGTAATATATTGCACATTTGCTGTATTGGGCATATGTAACCTGACTCTTGAAAACCAAAGTCAAAACCAAATGACTGCCACCCCTTCAAATCAGTTACACACAGCTGCCCCTAACTCACCATGTACAAAATGCTTGAGAAAACTCCTGGGCCTAGTAATGTCTCTTAAATATCAGCCACATTAGAATCTGTCATAATAGTAAGTTGTCATCTGGGTATCCTAAAAAAAGAAGACCAGAGACAAGGCAATAACAAATGCTAGGTTGCTGGCATTAATTTTTAAGGGACGATATAATTATTGGCCACTGTCAGAAGACAGGATACTGGGCTAGATGGATCTTTGGTCTGACCCAGTATGGCCGTTCTTATGGACTTTGCTATCAGCTACCACTATAAAAATTAGCAGATATTGGAGAGAACGGAGGAAAAACAAAAATGGGAAAGCATTGCTGATCATCTGCTAAAATATAATCTTGATTTGAGTAAATAGGAGTCCTTTGTACCCAGCCAGTCTCTTTCATTAGCAGCCTGATTCCCTTTTGAGTCCTGGTCTAAAAAGAGAGGGGAAAATGCACTACAAATATTGGAACTATTTGTGTCTGAGGAATCTAACTGTGCAGAACAGTATGCAGATGGATTCCTACTAAAAAATAGACCTAATTCCTGGGGTTTTCATGTTAGCAGAATCAGTTAAGTGGCAGTAATTTCCCATAGCTAATATCTTTCGATGATGTAAAAGGAGTAAGTTTACAGAACAAGCAGAGATGCCTAGTTGCTTGGTTAGGATGGCTTCTGCTTGTGAAGCCCCCTAAAAACAGAAATTCTACAACCCATGCTCCACAAGGAGTTTAATTCAGCATGTCTTCTGACCTACCTGCAATGACAGGCTTCTGTGGATTCCCTGCTGGATTTTAAAGCTGCTTTCCGTGGCTGAAGAGCTGTGGTACTTCTACCTGCTGCCTGCGGGGCCCTTGGGGTGAAACTCTGGTTGGGCACAGCTGTTGCTGTGAGTGTGTTGCCGGCACAGGGGCCCGAGGACAGCAACAGTGGGATTCGTTGCCCGGAGTGCTTCACGCCAATAAACATACCGGGGTGGAGAAACAATCAAAGTTTATTTGAGATCTCAAAGTGGTGCAAGGAGACAGGCAAGTCTCAAATCAAGCACACCAGCAAAAACAGTTTCTCTCTTCTTTATACATTTTACAACTAAGCCCCCCCCTCTCCCCCTTCCTACCACCTCCCCTCTACTCCCCCTCCCCTCTCTACCGAAGGCATGTTTATACATTTAAGCAATTAAATCATTCTAGGGCTATAAATCTAGCTTGTTAGTAACTTCTCCCTAAACTGTTATTTGGTTCTGTTTACCCTTAGTTTATTACCCCTTCCCCAGCTAGAAACATGCAAACCTCATCATTATTGTTTGGTACCTGGTATGAACAAGATCGTAATTGCTAACTAGCTGTTTACACATTCAAATTCCTATCCTTGGTTGTTGAGGTCGATTAGAGTTAAACATGGAAGGACAGAGTTTAAACATGGAAGAACTTTGGCTCAGGCAGGCCTAGTAACCCCAACAAGTGTAAACTGCACCACTCCTCTGCACCTACTAGTTTGAACCAAACCCTTCTTGTTAACGTACCTGCATTATTTGTTGCATAACTCATGAATTCTTCTTTCATTGAACAAATGAGCAATGATACTCATTAGCACTCATGCCGCTTATCCTGGTTGCTCTGTGGTCATTCAACTCAAGTTGTGCTCTGAGTCCTTTGTTGTTTCTGATGGCAGTTGTGAGCTGATCAGTGACACTTACAGTTCTGCTCTGACAGAAAGGTGGCCTTGGGCTGTAGGTTCTATTTACAGCTCCCATATGAGAGGAACAAGTTCTGCTTTGGACATACCTTGACAATTGCTGAATGGCAGAGAGAGAAGGCTCTTTGATTGCAATGCTCTGCAGAGGGTAGGGCTTAGTTTAATTGACGAAGAACTTAATTACTATGGTAATGATGGAAAGTCAGACCAAAGAAGAAAGAGCCCAATAAAGGAAACCTGCTGAACACTTGATGATGTGTTGACCGTTTTGCTTTGCAGCCTTAACACAAATAATGAACCTTCGTCCGAACATACCCTGAGCTGAATGTACCTTCAGATACTCATGAAGTATATCTACAGAGTTAATATAGATGCCTGTCTTGGTGCACAGCCCATATAACAAAGCACAACCATGATTTTCTCCTCACCTCTATTTCCCCATTCATTTTAGGATCCAGTAAAAATGCTCTCTTATTTTAAACATGTTCTCTATCCTACGTCATTCATGCACCTTGTCTCTCCCTGTTGCTCTAATACCAGCTTAGCTTCTATGGCCATCTCGCTTGGCGATGTGATAGCTGCCTTCTGTGAAGCTCCTGTTTTCTGGAGCTGCTTTCCTGTATCTCCGTTGCTGCTCAGATCTTAGCAGCAAACATGACTCTACTTTTAGGCTTGTACATACACTTAAATCTCTCTCTCTCTTTACTAGTTTTATGGTTTCATGTTGTAATTGCTCTTTGAACTCCAGGGTTTTGAGTGTGCAGTTTGCATGCAAGACACAAAATGAGACATTCATCCTGCAGTTTACAACAGGGGCTCCACGTGGATACAGAAGACCACCTGCAAACTGTAAATTGCAGGATTGTGGCCTAAACTTGTATTATAATACATTAAAACAGTTGCTGCAAACAGTATGCACATTTCTAGTCTTGAGGAAAACCCTGACCATGGGCCAGATCAAGATCCAGAGCCTGTCGGCCAAATTATGGTCCAACTAAATTGGAAATCTCAGTTGTGACCGTGACATGGAACCTTAATTCCCACCTGCAAATAAATACCATTGGGCAGCAGAAGCTGCAGCTGCTCAGTGCCTCTCATAGTTTTTAGGTCAATCTGGGTAGTGGGATTTCATGCCGTGCAGTCAAAACCTACTGATTTGTAGTTAATTTTGCACAAAAAAGTGTGAAAGATTTAGCAGTTTGTTAAAATAATTAGACTTTGATCCAGTTGTGAAATTAACAAAGAAGCACTGTCTCACAGTCTTTTTGTTTAGGGCTACTATGTCTTTGGAGCATAGCCCTGTTTGTGATGAGGCTCAGGTAAGGATTGTGATCCCTGGTGTGGCTGGGGAGTAAACGGGGTGTACTGACTTTTGGGGTGCTCTTCACCCTGGGAACCTACAAAGGGAGATATCCCTCTTCTTCACTGATCACAAGAACTGCAGATATCTCAGGCTTAGGCTCCTTGCATCATATCCCCCAGGTGCAGTTGCAGAAGAGCTGGAAACAATATGGACTCAAGTTTCTGCCTTTGCCTCCTGCTGGAATAGGAAGGAGGCTGGCAGGGCAGGGAGGATGGGTAGCTGTATGATGCAGTATTTAATTGACCTGCACTTTTTGTCCCTAAGTTTCTCTGTGTGGGTCTGTTTTCCAAAGGAGGTTTGGAAAATGGCTTCTGTAGAGAAACTGGACAAGTTGAACTCCCAAGTGTATGTGAGTCAAGATTGAAGGAAACTGGCTATGGGATAAGTGGCAAACTGATGGTAAGGTCATCTGTAAGTTCATCTTTCTGTTGTGTTTCATTGGAAAGAAGGCCTCAGGATGAATGACAGGCAAGTCCTGCAGACAGACAGGCTAGTGCAGCAGAGGTGCTATAGTTCCTTTCAATTAGCCCATGGGAAGAAGTCCCAGACATCGTTCCCAGACCAAGGAGACAAGAATTCCTTAAGACTTTGTGGCCTGACTTTTTCTTCCAGTTCTGCTGGCTTGCTGCTCATCATGCCTCTGAGATCTGACCTAATGAGCAATATAACGACCAAATCTGTGGCTGCCAGGGAATAGCTGAGGGATGGCTTTCTGTACTACTGCCCTCAGGCAATATGCTAAGTAGCATGTATCCTGCTGGGCTGTATCCTGTTCAAACAGTGTTACCCTTTTATAGTTCAAGCTCTGCTTGTTTCGACATATAGAAAGTTACCAAAAACCAATTCATTGAATTAGGCAGCATGTCTGGCAGTTAGGTCCAATGGCCTGTGGATGGTACTTAGCAGAATAACCCATATGCGTTTAGCAACTTTGTATGGTAAAGGGCATGTCACTGTGAAATGGTTCAGGACTCTGTCCTCTATCATTTGCTTACATCAGTGATCAGAGGACCTCTGAGTGCCCACACACGATGCCTAAGATTTCCAAAGGGCTATGCACCTCCATTTGAAATTTTTTAGGGGTCTGCAAATGAAAAAAGGTTGCAAACTGCTGGCCTACATTATGGCTTGTATTAAAATTGATGTTAAAGTGAGTGACATAAACTAAGAAATAAATGAACATCAGCTCAGGCAAAAGAAAAACAAAAATACAATTACTGAGGGCCAATAGGGTATTGCCCTGTTTTTTAAAATGACATTGTTTGTAGTGTGGGCCCCTGGAATGTGACTTCTGCTATTCTTTTCATGCTACACGGAGCTCAGCTGGGTTATTTGTCATTCTTGGTCTGGCATATGAGGTCAATCTGTGTTAAGTGCAGTGGCAATCATTTGTCTCCCTAAATAGCCATGCACAATAAGAACGAACTCTATGAGGGCGGGTAATGCCAAACAAGAGGAGATATCTGGTCAGGCTCTGCAAAACTGTGAAAACATTATGACTTGGATCATTTATGCTAACTCAAGGCCACCACTTCTGGCTGTGCAGGACCTTAATGACCTCTGAATACTGCAAAGATTTTGTGTAAATAATGTGGGAAGGTTAAAGCTTTCCTAAGTGGTGGGGGGATGGGGAGTAAACTCCCTCTTGTTGGCTGTGTGAGCTCTGGGTTGACTGGAGAAAAGGTGTGCTTGATGCTAATTTCATTTTAAGGTACATTTCAAGTGGGGATGTTATTCACCACAAATAAGTAGAGTGAGTAAATAAGGGGAAATACCCGCTCATTAGAGCAAATTCCCGAGCTTGGCTCATTAGCATGACTCCTGGTGACACTGCTTGTATGAAATACAATTTACAGCTTGTTAAATCCATTAAATCTCACAGAAAAGATACAATTATAAATTTAGAAACTGATAGCAAAATTAGAAAGCAGTTAAAAAAATCTTGTTGTTGCCAGAGTGACCACGATACACTATGTCTTCTCCTCTATTCACTTTAAAAGTGACTTGCAAAAGGAAGAAAAATGGGTCTTCCTTTTATTCCCCTTCATTTTGTGTGTGCGTGCATGTTTTCTGATTGTGTTTTATATTGGAAATGCTAGGAACCCCTTTCTTCCCTGTTCTTGTTGGAGGACTCCTTGGAGGACCAGAAAACTGAGCGGGCCGTGTCTTGGTCTTCAGTTGACAGAAGTGAACTGTTTGAATCTTCCACAAAGAGTGTTTTTCTCCTAACTGTCTGTCACTGCCTGTTGTGTTAACTACAACAAAAGGCCTTACTCTGGGGTGCTGTTGACCTGTACACAGCACAGGCCAGGGATGTATGTGTTCAAAGTTGGATTAAACCTCACCTTTGCACTCACTGATCTTGGCGCTGACACAGGACATGGCTGGTTTCACCTGTGCATCGAGTTAGAACCGGCCTTGGGCGGCTCTAACCTACACCTCAATGTGCCAAACCTGCAGTGGAGGGATTGGTGTGGTGCAGATAGGAATCCTGGCCACAACCCTTTGCTTTGCAGGACCATCCCAGGAATGCTGACTGGCAAAAGAGCTGCCATTCTGTCTCTCTTGGACTAGAGGCTCACCCTTACAATGGGATGACCCTCCTTCCAATGGTTATGGCAGTGGTATGGCCAGGTTCCACACGTGGTGCAGCGACAGGAAACCACATTGCTCCTGAGACTGGCCCAAAAGATTTTAAACAGTAGGACCCATAAACTCTTTGGGACAGGGAAAGTATTTTTGTTCTGTTAGTACAGCACGTAGCACAATGAGCCTTGACTTATGACTGGGGTCCCCTAGGCACTACCCTTATACCAATAATAGTAATGTGACTAAGTCTGTCTATCCAATCTAATGTGCCCATTACGTGGCACCTGAACACATTTTCTAGCTTTCTTCAGATACAGAAGGTTGATATCTTAAGGCTTTCATTGTTTGCTTCTCTCTCTCTCTCTGGATAATTGAGTTTAATATTTCTGACTGCACATCACATTTCTCTCTTTTTGAGTTTCTTTTGTGCTAGATTGTGAGAGTGTGCAAGGGATGGAACATCAGATGGCCTTACACCCTCTCTGAAGGGGAGGCTAAAAATGGTTTGGAGCTGTTTTTCTGACATTTGGTGCATGTGTCCCCAGTAGCTAGCAGCTGGGAATGGGAGCCAGCAACGACAACTTGTTACTGATAAAAACTGAAGATGCTTGAACACAAATCAAACATCTCTGCAGTGTGATTCATTATTTTCAGCAGGTTAACTGAAAATGACACGCCTGGGTTTTCAGGTTTTGAGTTACCATTCTTAGCTTGGACTTATAACCTTGTGTCTCTCTTGCAGTCAGTTATATGTACCAGTGACGTGTTAGAATGATATTGGCACAGCTGGTAGGGGTTAGAGAAGAAAGAAAAGACATTTTGTTTGACCTTTTGGCTCTGGTCTTGAATACCATTTCTCTAAATCTAATCACCATGTACATGAAAGTTTCCTGTTTCCAGAGTGGCTGCTGTGATCTGTTTAAATGTAAGCAGAGAATACAGACTTTTATTCCCTTTGACTTGATTTATATGTCAAAGCTACAGAGAGGCTGACAATCTTGCCTGTTTTCATTAAGTCAAAAGCTGTAGAAGAAGATATTGCTGTAATTATTGTGGGCATTATTTGATAGGCTATAAAACAGTATTTTATCTCATCATCTAGAAAGATAGACTGTTTCCCATCTTTCATTTCCTTACCTGTCTCTCCATTTTGGTAGTAAATTTTCCTTCCTCCAACGAATGCTTGACCAACTTTCTGAGTTGGTGAGTTCCAATAGTCAAGTTTAGTTTCTTGTTAAATACATTTGCCTCCGAGACATTAGATGGAGGGGGACCTGAATGAATCTCAGTGCTTGGAGTGGGTTCTCTTCAGTTTTTGTGGCCCATCTCAGTGTTTTACTTGGAGTCCTTTGAATGAAATAAGTAGGCATCCCCACAGGCTGGCTGTGGGCTTGTGTATACAAGGACACTCCGAAATTAATCCGAATTACCTAAAGATGTGAATTTCAAGTGGATTAGTTAAACTGCATTAAAGCCCTAGGTGGGCACTCTCTCATTCAGAATTCAAGTGGCCTTAATTTAGTTTAGTTTAATTCACTTTGGAAAGCGAATTAAACTAAGGGTCTGTCTGCTCTTGGAGGTAGGTGGGTATTTTGGAGCCTCAGCTGCACACCTGGGTCCTAAGGACAGAAAAAGAGAGTGGGTGCAGGCTGGCAATTCCTCTCCAGGGTCTCTGTCTCTGTCTGTCTGTCTGTCTCTCTCTCTCTCTCTCTTTTTTTTTTAAACTACCTTTTAATGGAAGACTCTTCCTGAGTGGTTGGGGTCACAGAACCAGCTCATTTGAAGGGATGCTGTCAGACAGGTTAGGCCCCAATTTATGTTTCGTTTAATAAAGAGACAAAAATTGCTTCCTTTTTAAAGCTCTAAGGTGCCGCTAATAGGGCCGCTGGAAGCACTGGTTGAATTTCCACATCATAACACAATCTTAAAGTCTCTCCACACATTTATTATTTGCAAAGGGTTCCGCTGCATTGATCTCTGTTTTTTTGTTTTGTTTTTTTGTTTTTAAGACAAGGCCAAGATTTTCCAAAACCGATTGCCTACCGTTAGTCTCCTAAATACATATTTAGGCATCTAAATAAGTGACCTGACTCTCAAAAAGACAACTTTCATTGACCTCCATTTGAGGTCGATCATCTCTTGATGCTACAATTAATTTAGTTAATGATACATATGATGCTTTTATCTTCTCCTTACTCAAACCTCTTTTAGACAAGCTAAATATATCTGCTTCTTTTCATGAACCAAATCAAACTCTGTAATAATTTTGTTACATTTCTTTGTATTCCTCACCAACATACGGACATTTTTCTAGTATTGAGGTGCCCAGATCTGAGCACAGAATTCCAGGGATGGTTTTACCAGTACAGGTACTGAACTTTCCTTATTTTTTCCCCCTTGCAAATCTTACATGACTGACTCCTCTGGCTCAATTAAAGCCTGAAGCACCAGACTGCCTTCCTGGCTGCAGTTGCAGAGAGGGCTGGCATAGTATCCACAGCACAAACAATCCCTGTGTGAGGAGGTAAGCCATAGTGGTTGTGTATGTTACTGAGTGACACACTGGTGTGCACTGGAGTTTACGCTGTAGCTGGTGAGTACTAACACACCATGTAGAAAAGCCCCTATGTAACACTGAAGAGCCCAGCATTTTCAAAGTTCAGAAATATTATTCAAATTTTACAGATGGAGAAATGGGTGGGGGGGTGAAGTGATTTGTACAAGGTCACACAATAAATCAGTGGCAGAATGGGATCCCAAGTCCCCGCTCTCATCTCTAGACAATGCTGCCTCTGTTTTCCATTCTCATTTTTACTTTAAGTTCCATCTCCTGCATATATCGCAAAAGGAATACATTCATCTGTTTCTAAGTAAAATGATCTGGAAGATTGTACTTCAGACGTGCTGTCAACAGCTGCTGCTGCTCTGACTGGATGAACATTCATTTTCGAATTCTCAGATCCCTGACAATAATACTATCACAGAATAATTAACATCCTTTCCAGCCCAGCTTAATTTTGCTCAATAAAGAAAAAACAAAGATGTGCAGCTGGATGCAATGACTTGCATCTCAATAAACATTATATCTTCTGTAATGTGCTTAAAGGGCTTCTCTTTTATAAACTATTGGCTTTTAAAGAATATTATGGCCTAAAGGAGTAACAACTCTAGAACCATTTTGGTGACTAAGCACATTTTAAATTCACCACATGTAGCAATTTGTCTAGTTTTCTTATTGTACGAGAAAAGCAAAAGCAATGTCTTTAGTCTATTAAACTGTTTTAACATTAACACCTAAAGTCATGTTCTATTTCATTCTGTCCACCCAAGGGCCTCAACTTTGCACACAATTATATGGCATGCATACAGTTAAGAACAAGTAGCCCCCTTTACCTGAATGGGTCTACCCAGGCATGTAAAGTTAAGACCACAGAATCCTAGATTTAGCGATCATCTTGAGTCTGATCTCCTGCATAACACACCCAGAATCTCCACCAGTAATTTCTACATCAAGTTCATAACTTCTGTTTGAGCTATAGCATATCTTTTAGAAAGATATCCAGTCTTGACTTAATGGCTGCAAGTGATAGAGAATCCTTACATTCATATTGTTCTCCAGTCCCCATGTGCACCTTATTCTTGAGTCTCTCGCTAAAAGGCAAGTTTTCCAGAACAAGTGTAAGTGTTTTCGGGACTGGGGCCTATGATACACATAACACTGAAACAGCACATTACAAAACTGGACAAAGTTAGTCTTATTTTGTAGCTCTACTTTGAAGGATCTTGATGTGGAAGTGGCACCCTCTTAATTCAACAGACCTGTTCTCTGTGTCTATTCAGACTCTCATCACCTTTTACTCCTGTTAGCAATTCAAAACCAATACAAGCATTGGAGAGGGAGCTGAACTGCCTTCTATTCTGGCTGATGCATCATCATCAGACCTGTTAACTCAATTCTGATTGTAGTATATTTACTATAGGTGATGTGTAAGCCAGAAAGAACCCAGACTGATAGATCCCTGGAAGTCCACAGCACTGACCATTACAATAAATCTACGTTTGTCCTTCTAAACTAGACATATTTGATCTGGAAGTCACTGAGACACAAGATATAGGGAACGCCATGGTGCCATTTTTATAAGGTCACTTTTCTCAGCATAACCCACACCATATAATTTTTCCCTATGTCTTAAGTAAGCAAGCTCCATTATCTTTATTTATGGATTCACAAATAAATAATAATGAATGGGAAGACTAATGCAGACAGGTTACATGACTTCCCCAAGATCACAGAAGGAAGCAGTGTATCAGAGCTGAAGAGTCAGGAACACAAACTTCACAAATGTCTGTCTCTGTGCTTACACGACGTCTGCGTATTGTGACTTTCAGCTGAAATGTTAGGTTTCAGAGTAGCAGCCGTGTTAGTCTGTATCCGCAAAAAGAACAGGAGTACTTGTGGCACCTTAGAGACTAGCAAATTTATTAGAGCATAAGCTTTCGTGGACTACAGCCCACTTCTTCGGATGCATATAGAGTGAAACATATATTGAGGAGATATATATACACACATACAGAGAGCATGAACAGGTGGGAATTGTCTTACCAACTCTGAGAGGCCAATTAAGTAAGAGAAAAAAACTTTTGAAGTGATAATCAAGATAGCCCAGTACAGACAGTTTGATAAGAAGTGTGAGAATACTTACAAGGGGAGATAGATTCAATGTTTGTAATGGCTCAGCCATTCCCAGTCCTTATTCAATCCTGAGTTGATTGTATCTAGTTTGCATATCAATTCCAGCTCAGCAGTCTCTCGTTGGAGTCTGTTTTTGAAGTTTTTCTGTTGTAAGATAGCCACCCGCAGGTCTGTCATAGAATGACCAGACAGGTTAAAGTGTTCTCCCACTGGTTTTTGAGTATTCTGATTCCTCATGTCAGATTTGTGTCCATTAATTCTTTTGCGGAGAGACTGTCTGGTTTGGCCAATGTACATGGCAGAGGGGCATTGCTGGCACATGATGGCATATATCACATTGGTAGATGTGCAGGTGAACGAGCCCCTGATGGTATGGCTGATGTGATTAGGTCCTATGATGATGTCACTTGAATAGATATGTGGACAGAGTTGGCATCGGGCTTTGTTACAAGGATAGGTTCCTGGGTCAGGGTTTTTGTTCAGTGATGTGTGGTTGCTGGTGATTTGCTTTAGGTTGGGGGGTTGTCTGTAAGCGAGGACAGGTCTGTCTCCCAAGATCTGTGAGAGTAAAGGATCATCTTTCAGGATAGGTTGTAGATCTCTGATGATGCGCTGGAGAGGTTTTAGTTGGGGGCTGAAGGTGACAGCTAGTGGTGTTCTGTTATTTTCTTTGTTGGGCCTGTCTTGTAGGAGGTGACTTCTGGGTACTCCTCTGGCTCTGTCAATCTGAAATGTTGTGTGTGCTCTTTCTGTTTAAAAAGGTGAGTTACCACTTTATAGCACTTTACCAATTCTGCTAGAGTATGCATAAATTATAGATAGTCTAGAAAAAGATACTTGAGTCCTGCGAGGAAAGAGCTGAAGTTTAGAACAAGTTACCCAGTTCTCAGTTACTAAACAACCTACAAATTCATCCTATCTTCTCCGTATTTAAAAGGCCAAATGCAGCTCTTCATTATTAGTACAGTGTTAGAAGTGATCATTGCAGACTGCTGCAGCAGTTAAAACATTTGCAGATGAAAAGGCTTAATTGATTATGGAACATGGGACTATCAGTGATCCCCCAGTCTCAGGATTCTGTGGTACAAAATTGTTCATACAAGACTGAAGGCAACCACAGACCAGTGTCACTACCACAAATGATTCTGCCCTTAAGAGGTTCTCTTGCAGAAAACATGGCATATGTCATCCTTGTTCATTATGTTCATTTTTTATTGTTAGTGAAAAATACCTAGGGTAGAGTGACACAAACCACTTGGAACTCTCTAACCATAAATGGTTAAATCTTCCAAAGCCTATTTCTGTGTTTAATAGTTTCACAAGAACTGCTCATTATTCTGATTATCTTGGAAAAAATGTTCCTGTAACTATTTCTTAGCTCTACAAAAAAGGCTTATATATAAAATACAACATACCCAGAGAAAGATTTCCTGCATTTTTCATTGTGTGTGTCTAAAGCGTATAGTATAAAGTATGTTTTACAAACATCCCTGATAAGAATGGTATACAATAGTAACAGAACAATGAATAAGTCTTGATCCTCAATGGGAGAAGGATCAGACAGAAGTAATCGAAGTAGAAAAGAAACAACATAGTAACTACTGACCTTCTTATCTACTATACTCTTCTCCCGTTCCATGGCATGCTAAATGCTAATCAAGTAGCCTCTTTGTTCTGGATTTTTGCTCAGTGGCATATACACAACTACAAAGAAAAACAAACTATTATCGCCCAGTTCAAAAAGATTTCAGAAACCAGTTGCTGAGTCTCTTTGTTATCAGAGGAGCTTTCCAATTGTTAATCCTGACTCCTGCCACTATAGCTCATAAATGATGCCTTCCCCTGCCTGTGAGAAGGAACTAAAGCTTCTTAAGGCACATAGGCAAAGATATTAGTACTTGCTTTAGAGTCACCCCGGAGTAGTGCTGCAATAGCAACGGTTCCTAAAAGTTGGGTCTAATTCCTGGTTGTTAAAATATGCATCTGGCCAAAACTCTGCACATAGCAGAGATGCCTTAATACTGTATTGAGTCACCTCTTGGTTCAGTCTGGTCCAGTTCATACACCCAGGAGGCTACCTGATCTATCCTAACCTCCTGAGTGTGCCAAACTGGGCTGAAAATCTCACAAGCATAGCTTTCTTGTGAGACTGGACCTATGTACATCCATCTCCTCTCCCCTGCTCCCCCCCTCCCCCACACACTTCTCACACAGCCCATGAGAACAAGCAATAGTTACTCCCTACATAATAAACAAACATACCATTGTAATTGCCACAATTCCCACTCTAAGTATGAGGAATTCAAAGTAAAGTAAAATTATGGGGCAAAAAGTGTTGTTTTTAAATGATACCCAATGAAGAAACACTCCCACTAATTCATAATATTTCTCCTCTGGCATACTTCTCTCCTTGTTTTGTTAGCAGACAAGCAGTGACAGCGAGCTCTTCTCCAGCTTCCTGACGTTTCTTAAATGCTGTGTTTACAAATGTAACTGCAGATACAAATTACACCTGCCCCTTAAAATGCAAGGCTGCCCTTTAAATGTTGATTTTACCCGAAGTTCCTCTGTGCTGTGGAAGAAAATGAGCTCCCTGAAACTTCTTGATAAATACTTCCCTTCCAGTAGCTTTTCCTTTTCTATAGGAAGTGTCTGGGGAATTTGCACCACGATTAATCACATGTAACAGGGTGTCTCAAAAATAAAGTGAGATTCTTTTCAGCAGCCACATACAAGTTTGGGATGTTATATGGACTGGCCAAAAGATGTAGTAGGAAGAGGGCCTGAAACATAAGCCCTTGTATCAGAGGCCTGGTATGAGGCTGTAGCTGGGTGGTCACCCGCTCATGCCCTGAAGGGCTTAAAACAGCCCTGGGAGAGGGCTGGGGTGGGGAAAAGCTAGGCTGATTGAGGGAAGCAGTCACAGGTGGGGCCACACCCCAATCAGGCCACGGCAGGTTCTGTAAGAGTGCTGAAGGCCAGAAACTGGAAGAGTCTCTCTCTAGCTTTTTGAGAGACAAGGACCTGACTGTCTGTGAGCTGAGAAGGGTACCTAGGGTTGAGCAGTGCTGGGGAACGGCAGAGGGAGCTGGGGAGCTCCAGCCTAGCAATAAACCTGGCCGGGTGCCTCTGTACCTTAACGGATCTTGTGGTCGTTGGGCTGTCTGCTCAAGGTCTGCTGTACCAGCTACTTGTGCAGAGCTGGGACAGCACACAGAAGGAACACATGCAGCCAAACATCCAATGACAACAGAGATGCCTTTTGATTCCCATATCCAAAATGGTAGTGGGTCTGGACAGTCTGGGAGTTCAATACACAGTGAAGACAAAAAACAGACTTCAGCTATGGTCTACCAAGCATGGAAACACAGCTTCTGGTTTTATGTGGTTTGCTCATCAAAAAAGCACTCACCATTGACTAAACTCTGCTCCCATTGAAATCTCACCCCCACTTTGTTCAACAGCAAAAAGGATTAGCAGGGTTCCTGCATCAATCAGTCCCTAAAATAAATCACAAAAGATAGCGCATATAATGGAAACCTCATGGCTTCTTCTAGACAGTGGTGCTGGTAACTTCAGGAGTTAATTTAGTATTTGGTGCCCAGCGTCATAAAACACCAGTACACTTTTTAAATCTGTAAATAATATAAATATTCAATAGTATAAATGAGGATACTAACTAATGTTTATTATTTAATTTTGGAAGGTGCTCAAATACCATTGTGATAAATGTGGGCTGGATAGTTGGCTATGGCTATCCATAGAGAGCTTGGACTATTATTGGTCCTTCCATGTGTTGTGTTTTGTGAACTAACAATTAATATCAATAAAAATCTACTAAAGCCTTTGGTGTTTTTATCATCCAAGTTGCTTTCAAGGTAGAAAAATCAATTGATCACTTCAATTTTTATAGTTTCCTCCTTGCATGCACCCAAGCTCACTTCACATTAATGGAATGAATCACAGCCTGATGTCATTCCATTTAAGGGGAGATAGCCAAGGTTATTAGTCCTTAAAATTCAATGTACCTTGAGAGATTGCCCATTTGATGGCATTTGCCTTAAGGATTCTACTCAGTGTGTGCGATGATGCAAGTGAGAGAAGGATTTAACTCTTGTTGTGGTACTTGACTTAAACCAAAATATCTGAATTCCATAAGATTTACTAAATAGACCAGGTTCTATGTCAGTTACAAAAGGAAACGCCACAAGCACCATCGACCAAATTCTGATCTTGTATATGCAGTTGAAAACTCCATTTAAATCAGCTAAGTTGCACATATACCAACTCTCAATTTAACACAAAGGGACAAATTCTGCCACCATTTACTGTGCAACCATGTTAATTTCAGTGGTGTTGCATGAGAATACATAATGGCAGATTTTCCATCTGTAAGTACATTTCATCATAAAGACAGCAATTAATGGAGGTTCAGTTTAAAGACCCACCACTACCTAGGCAATGTCCCTTTAACAGGAGTGAAATTAGGTTATGTCCTTTGACCTTTTCCTCCATCACAGCATTGACAGACACCTTTCATAGAATCATCGAATCATAGAATATCAGTGTTGGAAGGGACCTCAAGAGGTCATCTAGTCCAACCCCCTGCTCAAAGCAGGACCAATTCCCAACTAAATCATCCCAGCCAGGGCTTTGTCAAGTCTGACCTTAAAAACCTCTAAGGAAGGAGATTCCACCACCTCCCTAGGTAACGCATTCCAGTGCTTCACCACCCTCCTAGTGAAATAGTGTTTCCTAATATCCAACCTGGACCTCCCCCACTGCAACTTGAGACCATTGCTCCTTGTTCTGTCATCTGCCACCACTGAGAACAGCCGAACTCCATCCTCTTTGGAACTCCCCTTCAGGTAGTTGAAGGCTGCTATCAAGTCCCCCCTCATTCTTCTCTTCTGGAGACGAAACAATCCCAGTTCCCTCAGCCTCTCCTCATAAGTCATGTGCTCCAGACCCCTAATCATTTTTGTTGCCCTCCGTTGGACTCTTTCCAACTTTTCCACATCCTTCTTGTAGTGTGGGGCCCAAAACTGGACACAGTATTCCAGATGAGGCCTCACCAATGTCGAAAGTACTGTGCTGTTGATAGGGGTTCCAATTCAGCAAAGTATTTAAGCATATAACTAACTTTAAGTATATAAGAAATCACATTGGCTTCAGGAAGCTTAAAGTTAAGCATGTGCTTATGTGCCTTGCTGAATGTGAGCCTATGTAAGCAACAGACTTTTAAGAAAAGAAGGACAGAAGCAAAGAAAAACATTAGCACTTTGACACAATTTTTAAAATAAAAATAAAATGAGGAGTAAAAGGTGATGAGAGTCTGAATAGACACAGAGAACAGGTCTGTTGAATTAAGAGGGTGCCACTTCCACATCAAGATCCTTCAAAGTAGAGCTACAATATAAGGACTAACTTTGTCCAGTTTTGTAATGTGCTGTTTCAGTGTTATGTGTTTCATAGGCCCCAGTCCCGAAAACACTTACACTTGTTCTGGAAAACTTGCCTTTTAGCGAGAGACTCAAGAATAAGGTGCACATGGGGACTGGAGAACAATATGAATGTAAGGATTCTCTATCACTTGCAGCCATTAAGTCAAGACTGGATATCTTTCTAAAAGATATGCTATAGCTCAAACAGAAGTTATGAACTTGATGTAGAAATTACTGGTGGAGATTCTGGGTGTGTTATGCAGGAGATCAGACTCAAGATGATCGCTAAATCTAGGATTCTGTGGTCTTAACTTTACATGCCTGGGTAGACCCATTCAGGTAAAGGGGGCTACTTGTTCTTAACTGTATGCATGCCATATAATTGTGTGCAAAGTTGAGGCCCTTGGGTGGACAGAATGAAATAGAACATGACTTTAGGTGTTAATGTTAAAACAGTTTAATAGACTAAAGACATTGCTTTTGCTTTTCTCGTACAATAAGAAAACTAGACAAATTGCTACATGTGGTGAATTTAAAATGTGCTTAGTCACCAAAATGGTTCTAGAGTTGTTACTCCTTTAGGCCATAATATTCTTTAAAAGCCAATAGTTTATAAAAGAGAAGCCCTTTAAGCACATTACAGAAGATATAATGTTTATTGAGATGCAAGTCATTGCATCCAGCTGCACATCTTTGTTTTTTCTTTATTGAGCAAAATTAAGCTGGGCTGGAAAGGATGTTAATTATTCTGTGATAGTATTATTGTCAGGGATCTGAGAATTCGAAAATGAATGTTCATCCAGTCAGAGCAGCAGCAGCTGTTGACAGCACGTAGTACAATCTTCCAGATCATTTTACTTAGAAACAGATGAATGTATTCCTTTTGCGATATATGCAGGAGATGGAACTTAAAGTAATGAGAATGGAAAACAGAGGCAGCATTGTCTAGAGATGAGAGCGGGGACTTGGGAGTCCATTCTGCCACTGATTTATTGTGTGACCTTGTACAAATCACTTCACCCCCCCCCCCCCCCCCATTTCTCCATCGTAAAATTTGAATAGTATTTCTGAACTTTGAAAATGCTGGGCTCTTCAGTGTTATATAGGGGCTTTTCTACATGGTGTGTTAGTACTCACCAGCTACAGCGTAAACTCCAGTGCACACCAGTGTGTCACTCAGTAACATACACAACCACTATGGCTTACCTCCTCACACAGGGATTGTTTGTGCTGTGGATACTATGCCAGCCCTCTCTGCAACTGCAGCCAGGAAGGCAGTCTGGTGCTTCAGGCTTTAATTGCTACCCATTGCAGTACAAGAAATTTCAGGGGAATGTGAGGATTATAAGCGCTGATGTGATTAATAACTTGACAAAGACCAGCATCATTAGAAAGTAAGGTTGTGGAATATAATTTTCAGACTTCTCTTTGGTTATTTTATATTCCTAGGTTTGCTTTTCCATGACCTGCATCTTCTTATCTCTGTTATTGGGGGTAGCAACTGCTATGTTTTCCTTATAGCAGGAAGTTCTGGGCTTACTTGAGGGAGGCATGGATAGAGAGAAAAGCAAGCAGAAGTGGATAACAGACTATGAAGATAAAGTAGGAAGATTCTCTCCCACTCCTGAATCTTTGTAACCATTGTAGTATTTATGTGAGTTTTGTTCTGTCTTCTTGCTGCATTACTCCATGTACGTGGAATGTAGAGGTGAAACTCCAGGAAAGACAGAGTGTATTAATTGGCTTCATGAACATAAATATAAATTGGACTGTAAGGATCATTAACCAGGTAGTTATGATACCTTTAAACATTTAATTTCCTTTTAGCCATTTCCTTTCCATTCTGCACTGTGTAACTGGAGAATTGAACACACTCTCTTTGAGCATAGAGAATTCTAGACAAATGCAAAATCTGTTGCTGAAGTAACATTTATATAGGATAGCCAGGTGAGTGCCGTCTGAGAAATCAGCTTCCCATGAGATGCATAGGTAGAAGCAACAGAAGTAGATCATCAAGCTGTAAGGCACACAGTTAAGCAGCTCAGCCATTCTTATTTCTAGGCTGCCCCTGCTTTTCAAGACTTCCTTTGATTTCAAAGAGCACTGAATCAGACTCTTGGGCCTGGTCCCCACTAAGCCCCCACTTCGGACTAAGGTACGCAAATTCAGCTATGTTAATAACGTAGCTGAATTCGAAGTACCTTAGTCTGAACTTACCGCGGGTCCAGACGCGGCAGGAAGGCTCCCCCGTCGATGCCGCGTACTCCTCTCGGCGAGCTGGAGTACCGGCGTCGACGGCAAGCACTTCTGGGATCGATCCGGGATCGATTTATCGTGTCTTAACCAGACGCGATAAATCGATCCCAGAACATCGATTGCCTGCCGCCGGACCCTCCGGTAAGTGAAGACGTACCCTTGGTGTCTGGAAACTAAATGCAAGCATGGGTTTCTTTGGAATCCTGCTGCACACTTCTCAATTCATCACCCAGGTTTATTTGAAACAATCATGATTTCTGCTCTTAGGCCAGGTGTGTAATATCCTACTTAAAGTCCACAAGTATTAACTTTGTTGCAGCATTTCCCCCATACACCTCCTGCGCTCCTCCATTGGAGCGTCTCTGGACAAGTGATGTCAATTCAATTCTACTTCTCTCCAACTAGACAACTGTGCTCTTTGTGCTGATGTTTCTTCCCGCACAGAGCATATATTGATTTGTGGAGATTCGCTACATAAGTTGCACACGGTCAAATTGGTCTTTCTTTGGTCAAAGCACAATTGGCAGCCAGAAACTTCATGAAGTGTCTGTAATGGCTTGTAGATACAGACTAACACGGCTACCCCCTGATAATGGCTTGCTAGTGACCATAAACTGTACTGCCTGCCCTTTCTGACACACACCCTCCAAATGTCTGCTGGTTTCCGTTTAGATCTCCATCCAAAAAAGGAAATGGAATGGTGTGCTTGGGTACTCCAGATCAATCTGCCACCTTGACTGCACAGAAAGGCAATCCGTATGCAACGAGCCAAGGAGCAGATTCTTTTAGGGGATTACTAGATTGCCTTGTATCCATTTAAGCTGCTTTTTTGACGAGGTGTTCCTATAAATGATTGATTTTTAGACAAAGTCCAACCTTAGCCTCTACCCAAGGTTGTACAGAACCTCAGTCTGTTTTGTATTCTAATTCAGTTATCTCTCACTGCAGAACAGAGGAAAGTAGCACTCTCTTTATAACAATCTTGTTCTTGCTCCATTGCAGAGGGCTTGAGAAATGATGGTTGGGGAGATGAAATGTAACACTATATAGAATGGCAAGCTTTAGCTCTTTGTTTTTTTCACAAAGACACCAGTCGAGCCACCGCACTGGAGTATGTTCAGGAACTGCTGGCTTAATTTTATAACACAGATCTCCCACTTGCCATTGGTAATAACAACTACATTAAAAAAGTAAAGCACTAAATAGCTAGAAATAACTAGCCCAGTGACTGTCAGCTGGTGTCAATTAGCTTAGTTCCATTGATATAAAAGTATTGATGCCAGTGGAGCTATGCCAATTTACATCAGCTGCAGATCTGACTCAGTGACTTTTACCACAGCCCATTTATGTAAAATATTTATCAGACTCCTGGGCATGGAGGTTCTATAAATATTAATTTAAGAAAGACATCTAGGGAACTCTAAGTGACTGTAAAGGTTTAGGAAATCGTCTCTGTAAACTCTGTACTGTTCCTTCACCCTTAGTATCTCCATTCAGAAATGTGAGGGTTTCTGTTCCTCTCCTGCTCCTGAAAGGTGGCAGTACAAACAATACCATGACCTGAAGATTTTTTTTTATCAACTCATGCAACTACTCTGTAATGTCCCTTTTCCTCCAGTTCTCTTTCCTATTCCAGTAGTTTGT